>NC_137952.1:24649044-24961544 GCF_963924665.1 Micromys minutus | reverse complement strand
TCCAGTCAGCAATGGTCCAACAAGGCCACACGTAACAGTGCCACTCCCTGGACCGAGCATATACCAACCATCACAGTAGTGTAAGTCCTCTAGTAATCCTTGTTTTTAAAACATTAGGTTTTATGGATTTAGTAACTACACAGGGAAAAATCTCAGACTAGAGCCCAGCTAATCTTAAAGGAGCCTTGGTTAACAATTCCAGATTTGCCAGCTACAGGTAATACGCTTAGTGTAATACACCGGTGCATTTTGGAGACTATGACAGTCTTTAAGTAGGTACTATCTAGAAGTGGTGATGTTTGCAAACATTGCCTGGACTTCTGACTTGAGAAACTCCAAGGTACAGTGTCTTTGCACATGCGCTTCAGCTCATTGTCACCACCACTGCTTTCTTCTGGTTGCCTTTAGCCATTGAAGCTGGCCTTCCACACCCACTCGCTACCACACCATGCAGCACAGATGGGGGATGTCACCCCCAAGCCCTCCAGCCACATGCCCAGCCTGTGGTGAGAGCTGCCACCATGTAGGAGCAAGTGGTGGTCAGGTGGGAGAGAAACAGAAGAAGACAAGCTTGAGTATTGTGAAGAGAGAGTGCAATGGAGACTCGAGGCAGAGGATAGCCTGTTGTGAGTGGCCAGCCCTGCCACAAGGGGCACTGCTCAAGTCCCAGCCAAGCTGCTACTGAGGGCCATGCCTAGGTCTGTGACTGTGCAGCAGCTGGGGTCAATGTCAACCTATGTCTGTGGTTTATATTACCACCAGAGAACTTGGGGACTCTCTGACAGGGGCAGTAGCCAGGGACCACGTGGATGTCCAGAGGCTTTGTGTGGCTGGTCCTGCTCCTCACTGGACGCAGCAATCTGGAGAGCTGTCCCTGGCTCTATCTCTCACCACTGGGAGCACTTGGGAGAGCAGGGCTCATGCCTCACCCAGGCAGCACAGTGGAGCTGGGCCTGTGACTGGATTATGAGTGAGCCGGCCCAAATATCAAATGATAGACCAAGCCTCACTCTTTCCTAGTTTATCGTTCCTGAGTATATATTTTTAGAAAGTTTTTGTTTTATTATTTACTGATGTATACGTGTCTGAGGGTATGTGCACATGTGTTTTTATGGCATATGGAGTCCAGAAGTGTGTCTGAACCCCTGGAGCTGGAGTTGCAGGTGGTTATGGGTAACCCAACTTGTGCAAGAGCAGCAACCACTCTTAATCACTGTTTCATCTCTCTAACTCCTACACCTGCTTTTTTACCTGGATTCTTCCTGCTGTATTCTTTCCACTTTCTTCTGCCTCTGTCACTCAGGCTCAGTGAAGATGTTTTTTTCCCATCTCTCGAACTGAAGTTCTCATCTCTAATGATTAAAATAAACTCATTACATTATTTTTTAAATGTAACCTCTGCCTTTCCAAATTATTTTAAAATTTTCAGAGGCAAAAGATACCAGATACTTTCTTAATCTGCATTTGCACCATTTGCCTCGGCAGATTCCACAAGGACTCAGGTGGAAAGGATGGCCTCATAAAAGCAGACTGAGAGCCAAGAAGCATCATCTATGTGTAAAAGCGGTAGTGGGCGGGAGGACATTTTTAATGCTAGAATTCTATCAACTTATATTTACTAGCTGATTTTTACTTTCTAACAGAGTCATGTAAAACACACAGATTATTTTAACCCTATATGGACTACCTTGCTGATTGATTGATTGATTGATTGATTCTCCTCCTCCTCATCTACCTCCTCCTCCTTTAAAAGGTGGTACAAAGTTGTTTACATGTTAGAATGATCTGGAAGTTTTACATTTTTTTTCATGTATAGAAAATACCACAGGCCAGTGAAGTCAGAGTTTTTTCTACCAGTGAATTGAAGATAGCAATATATTTTTTTAAACTTCTTTTGAGATTACAGTGTACAGCCAAGATTAGGAGCATTGTTGGACATCAAGCTATGTAAAGTATGATAAAGAGAACTCCCAGATTAAGGGATGGGGAGATGGCTTAGTGGGTAAGAACACTTACTTCCCAAGCATGAAGACCTGAGTTCACATCTCAGCACCCATTTATGTGCCAGGCATGTCATAAGAACCCGAGTATGCTGATAAATTATAGAGCATCCTCCTCTGGTCTCTTCATGTGCATGCAGAGGCATGCACACTTGTACACACATGCATACATTATACACACTACACACACAAATATGCAGACAAGCAAGTGCATGCATGTGACTACACACACATACACACGCACAAACGGACTCACAAACAACAACAAACAGCAACAAACAAAGAGAGTACCCTCGAGTAAAAATAGGTAGTAAAGAAAGATGAAGGGCTGGGGTATTTCCATAGTCTACATCAGTCTGTGGCTTCCCTTCCTGAAGGCACACTCTGCAGAGGACTGCAACCTGGAGCTTAAGAAGAATCCTTCGGGAGAAATGAACCTCCTTCCTGCAGCAGGTTATGCATAATTATCGTTCCCCTTGATTACCCAATACTCCTAATTGGTATCTGTTATTTAAACCCTAAATGGAACGCCATTTCTCTAACAACGTTAGTGCTCCAATATTTGAGACATTCTTAAATGTGCAGTTATTTGTTCCCAGATTTCACAATGAACAAAAATTTGATGGTTTGTTTGCATAATATGCTTCTGTTTCTTTTCTTATACCTTTAGATTTTAAGCTCAGGGATGGAATAGACCACACCACATCTGCGTTACTCATTGCTGTAAAGTGGACACCCATCCTGGTGCATGAATTAGGAGCTCACTATGTCCTCAATGAAAGAATGGAAGTCAAAGTACTAGTTCCTGCTATTTACTGGAGTTGGGGAGTTGCAGAGTCCCACGACTCCCCAATGAACATTCTGTAAACAATGGTATAGAGTAAAGGGATCCCTGGTCCTGCAGTGTGGGCTGTGATGCAGATATATGGTATAAGCTTTAAAGATACTTGGATGCTTATTGGAGGAACAAATGTTCATGCCTTAAGTCCAGGATACTTGGCATTTATACTATAAAGAGAGAGAGATAGGAGTAAATTTGCCAATTGGCTTTGACACCCTTGGCAATGTCATGTGCTTCTGAACTGTTGACTTAGATCACCCTTAACATTACTTTTAGAAGCCCTGTGTCATCTGGAGCCAAGAGACTTTGTGCTAAAATTACAAAGTTGAGGTTAAAAGTATTCTCTAGAGAAGAGATGGGTTATTTTAAATAACATCTCTGCAAATTAAGCCCCTCCCCAAATTTCTATCCACCATTTTTATTAATGGGGCTCATGCAGCCTGAACCAGATATAAACCCTGTGAACGACCATAATGACCAACCTGGCAAGACATGCCCACTGGTGCAATAGTGGCACAAGTGTCATAGAAGTAATCAACTACCAAGATGGACTCCATCCCTTGTTTCTGTGCCAAGAAACTGTAGCTGGACGGTCCATAGTTCCTAGAAGAGAATCTACTATTGTTATTCTGCTAAATGAACATAGTATTAAACCAACTCCAATGACTTACCATTGTTCCCGTAGATTAGCACATCAACCCTCGTCAGAGAAGTAACAATAAGCAGGGACACTGTGCTCTCAAGGTTCCGAGAATAAAACACTGTAGAGTGCACAGCCTCAGATAAGATCTATCACACCCTCTTCTCCCAGAGCTCAGGGACCTTGGCTGAAGTAAGGGTAGGAAGAGTATAAGAGCCAGAAGTAGTTTATGACTATAACAAAGCAATGGGTTTTGTAGACAACAGGGATGTTGCACATACCAACTCACACTGATTGTGACAACACACTCAGATTTGTATAAGGAAGGTGGGCATGAGATCCCATCCCTGGCTGAGGAGCTAGTGGTAACTAATAGCATGGGGGGGGAGAGAGAGAGAGAGAGAGAGAGAGAGAGAGAGAGAGAGAGAGAGAGAGAGAGAGCGATGTATAAACCCTAGTAGACTGCACATGCTTCAGTGAATAACCACAAACCCATCTAGTTTGTGGGCAGCACATATTAAACTAGATAGATTTTTAAAAACAGGGGAAATGGCACCAAACATCACTGAGGAGCTGACCATTGACTTTAGCAACATAGACACCATTAGTACAAAGCAGGTTTGTCACAAGGAAAAGCAAACCTTGACACCAAGGGCTTTAAAGAAAATGCGAAACAGATTTTGGAGGCATGAGTGTGCATAACTCTTTAGAAGAACTGCCGTAAGGAAAAAGGTGCTGTGTATGGTGGCACAAACCTGTAATCCCTTTACTGAAGAGGCTAAAGGCAGGAAAATCAGAGTTCTAACCTGGGCTACATAGAGAATTCTAGGACAATCTAGGCTGCAAAATAAGAGCTAGTCTCAAGATAGTAAGGAAAGTAGATAGACAGACAGACAGACAAACAGACAGACAGACAGACTGACAGACAGACAGACAGACAGACAGACAGACAGACAGATAGATAGATAGATAGATGATAGATATAATAGATAGATAGAATGAACTTGTAGCTGGAAGGCAAAAATGATAAAATATAAGCTCATGTTTGTATGCTGATGAACTGATCAAGGGGGGAAATGACTCAAGAGAGGGAAAGGAACAATGGTTTTGAATGTTTAAAAAAATTTGGGATCTAGTGAACGTGTCTATAATTTAGACATAGATTGGAACACTGAGAGCTCATTGCTGGTAACAGGAGAGAAGACATCTTATATAAACCCAGATGCTGGTGGGCGGGTGGAGGTTGAGATGGAGGTGGAAACTTGTGGAAGTTCTCTTCAGATTTTCTTTTCTCGGGGAAGTAGCAATCA
Source organism: Micromys minutus (assembly GCF_963924665.1). Lineage (NCBI taxonomy): Eukaryota > Metazoa > Chordata > Mammalia > Rodentia > Muridae > Micromys > Micromys minutus. Next base: position 24,956,753 of record NC_137952.1, on the reverse strand, counting down.
AGGTCAATTGCTAAGAGTGAGGCAGAGGGGGAGATGTTGCAAGGTTTATGAGAAAGAAGAAAATACAAAGTTGTTCTCCAGGAGGGTAGAACAGTGAGCAACCTAGGGAAATATACCTGGACTTTTGGGCAGCATGAAGAACATACTCTAAGCTAACTATGTCAGTTTCATGAATTTAAAGGAGACCAGTTATTATAGGTAAGTATTTTATTTCTCCACTGAGATCCAAGCAGTCAGCCTAAGAGTAATCTTTCTGCAAACAGAAGTAGCACAATTAATCGTACACTTACAGGGAGAAACAGTGTTTAAGAAATAATAGATTTGTGTAAAATATCTTTAATTTAGCGTGTCTGGAGAGTGAAGAATTGATTCTCTAGTTCACTGAATATTTTAGGTGACTAAGACCATCATATTACACAACTACTTTAAAAGTAGAATTAGAAGAATTTTTTAAAAAGCTAAACAGACAACCCTTAGTAGCACATGAAAACACTTAGTTAATAGTGTCCAAATATTTAATGGTGTACATTATGAAAAATAATGACCATGATAAATCATGGGGAAAGATGGTTATTTGAGTTTGTGGTAGAATAAATCTGGATATATTATATCAAGGATTTCCCAATAGAGGCTCGGGTCATAGCTTAGTCTCTAAAGTGCTTGCTATGTAAATTCAAGGAACCAAGTTTGTTACCCAGTACCCAGGTTAAACAATCAACCAAACCAGCAAGGAAACACACAAACTAGTAGTGTCTGTTTATAATTCCAGTGTCACTGTTCTGGAAAGGCAGAAACAGGGAGATCCTTGGAGCTCACATGCCATCTAGCCTGGAGCGTCTGGTTCTAGTGAAGGAACCACAACAGAACCCCTCTCCCAAGCCACAAGGTTAATTTTTGGACTCCACAGATTAAAAACACATAGGCACCAGTACACACACAAACACATCTGCACACACGTATCTAACAAATTCGTGGATCTCCCAAAGGCCACGAAAGCAGCACTAACTAACAATATCCTCAGAGACATCTATCCGTCACGTCTTAGTTGTACCCATGTGGACATTAGAGTAACATGTTTTTCAGCCACTTTGTCTGTTATTCAGTAACTTTCAGATAACTTCTCAGCTGCCTTTATCTGTCACAGCAAAGACATAAACACATAAACACTGAGAAGACACTTAACTTCTGAGTCCGGGTGATGCTTTTGCCAATGGGAATGTCAACAAGACCATGAGCAACAGTGTCGTAATTGCACAAGTCCAACATTTGTCTCCTGGCCACTGGAGTTTTCTCCTTATGCTCATAAAAAGACACCTGGGTGAGTAATTAAAGACTCTTTGTGAGAAGTTGCTGTTCAGTGCTCCTAAGGCCATTTGGGTTGAGGCCTTTAAAGTGACTGGTTTCAGATAGGTAGACCAAAGAAGCTTTGGAATAGGGAAAAGCAGAACTTCTGAACACTGCAAACAGGAAAAGATTAGGTAGCAGAAATCACATGCCTATGCGATTTTCACCAAGGCCGGAAGAATGAACTGGAGTCTAATTCTCTGCAGTGAGTCAGAGAAATGCCACCTATTATGGGAGCTACTGTCTTGCCATTGCAGGAGATAGGAATCAAGGGTTCACTAGACTCGTTAACTTAAAAAGGACATAGTTCAAGGATTGGGGAGCAGGGGTCAGGAAGCTGGTATCATAAAGTTTCTGCTATTCCTGGAACTAGGCCACTCAACTCCCACAAAGCTGGCAAGTGTGAGCGGGAGTGCAGAAATATCCCTATCTGTGCAATACTCTGCTTGCCGGAAGAACGTTGTTGGGAGATAATGTCTTTCACACTTCCACATTTTTCTGCTCTTTGAGTGATTACGGCTGACTGATGGGGCTTATTGCATCCAAAACATAGCTGTCCGGGTCTGGGACGTGCGATTTTTTGTCTTGCAGGCTTTTCTGTAAATGGAGAGAGTACCCAAGAGATAGGTGGCAGTGGATATAGAACATAGATAAATCTCGAAGCCTACCTGGGGAAGATGAGATGGCAGAATGGGATAGAGGGGGTGGTTTCTAGGGTGACTGGAGCAGAAAAGCACATGGAGATGTTTGGTAAGCACCGGGGAGGAATCAGAGAGGGGGATAGACTTACAGACACACTGGCTAGGAGGCCATTGCATTAATTAAAGTAAGTGTTACCAGTGACTGAACTAAGGCAACTGTGGCAGACGTGCAGCACTCATTCTGTGAGCCTGTGAAAACACCACATTCACTTTTAAGACATCACGGCCAGTTTTTCCTTTCTTTCTTCTCTCGGGACTATCCCTTTCTCCCAGGCCATTCTTTAAGTGCGATGCATTATTCAAGTTGGGACAATTCTCCACATACCGTGGTGGGCAGGGTTGCTTCTATTCTATTTAACCTCTTCCAGGCAGCATGTCCAGTTAGGGGAAAAAAAACCCCATAAACAGCAGGAATTCTGTTTCCTGCGTCCCTGTTGTTGTGTTTTCTGAGGTTTATGGAGCTAATAATGTATTTCCTGAAAGTTCCAGATCAACATGTAGAGTTTCACAGGTTGACTGTCTCAGAACAAATTATGTGACTCTTCAGCAACTGTTACATGGAAATTTTTTTTTTTAAAGTGGGGTCCATGGAGCACTTTTGTATTTCCTGTTAAGTTTGTTTAAAAGATCTTCTGGTTTGGGACTTGTGATCCCCTTGCCTTAGCTTTCCAGTGTGAGGGTCCCAGGCTTAAGCTGCTGTGCCTGGCTTAAAGGGAAGATTTTAAGAGGCTTTCTCTGGAGCTGCATCGTAGGAGAGCTCGTCTTACTCTAAGGGGGAAGAACGAGGAACTTGAACCTGATCTCAGGCCCAGGGAAGGTGCTCCCAGGGAGCACTCACCGCACTTGTTGTGGAATCAGGATACAGCACTGACCCCTGCTGCCTCCTGTTAGAGAAAACCAGCAGTCCAGAGACAGGCTGGTTTGCTTAAGAAGGCTGAACTGGAGTACGCAAGCCCAGGAGCAGGGGAATCCCAGATGAGGTGTCCTGGGCATTGTAGCTCTTTCTAAGAATTTACAGAGGCTCCTAAGAGTCAGCGTTGTAAGAGTGTTGGCCTGTTTTATGACTTCTGTGACCCCTTGACCTTGGAGGAAGGACCGGGATCGGTTTAGCAAAAGGAAGAAAGAAAATAACAAGGAAAGAGGACTTATGCTCCCGTATACTACTTTTCCGTCTTCCTCCCATTAGGTAACACTCGGTGTGACGTGAGGAAGTTTGGCTTCCTTGGGTAATGAACTACTGCCTAGTCAGTACTTAAACTAACCGGAAGTCTAATGCAAGTGCATGTTTTGTAAAGAGTGACTTGATTCTCCGCCAATTGCATGAAGCCGAGCTCTTCACTCATAGGCAACGGCGAGTTCAAAGGATGCTGAGATCAGATGACCTGAGGTTTAAACCCTTGCTCTAGCTCTGCACTTCATTCCTGTTTTGTGTTTCATTTCCATCTTCTTTCTGAGGATACAGTCTTGCTGTGACAAACCAGAGTTCTTTGAGCCAGCTCTGGTTCATACATATCACCTGGTGCTAGCATGCTCAATAAAAGCCACTTTGGGTCCTTGAATTCATTGTAACTTTGTCTTCACCATGACCTGTCTCAAATCTTGGAAGGGGAGGGGAAGAGATGGCTTCATTTTAAACCATGCACAAAGTTTTAATTATTGAATATAATTGGGTCATCTTAATTTTGGATTTGAATATTTTAGCAGTTGGAGTGGTGGTTGGTCTTGTTTATTTCCTGCATGATCAGAAGGGCCATGGGGATTTTTAGCTTTTATCCAACTTAGTGAGGTTCTTCGTTAATTAGTCTTTGTAAGAGGCTTGGAGACGACTGTGGATAGTTTGGTGCTCTCAGCCCATCAATTCTGTTTGGTTACATGCTGGCTAAACTTTATTATTCCCAGAGAGTTAGCTGGTGCAGTACTGGGTAGAAAAGACAATGAAAACATGGAAACCTTCCTGTCACACCCTAGGTGGATGACCCTGTGAAACATATAACCATATATAACCCCTATAAGCCCTGATGTCATGATCTGTAAAAATATGACAGATTAGCACATGTGTCCTTTTCTTTCACACGTTTTGGTGGGAATTTAAATTAAACAGCACACTTGAAAATTTCCCCCAAATCCACTGGGCACTAAGTATCCATTAAATGCTTCATGATTTATGTGTCTTCCTTCATCAGGTAGTGCTTTGAGAACTTCGAATAGCTTTCTTATGAATGGACTAAGTCACCCTAAACCCATAAGCAGAAAAGACTAGCTGTAGTTAAATAAATAAATAAATAAGTAAATAAATAAATAGCTCCATTCTTGGGAGAATGTTCTCCAAGATCCCCTAAGAGATCATTCTTTTTCTGACAAGACCAGGATAATCAGTTTTCCCTAAGTGTTCTTAATGTTGTAGCTCCACTTACAAAAGCCATTAGGAATTTCACATCGCTGAAAGACTGTTTTTTTTCTTTCCACCATTTGTTTCATCATCTTCTTCAACATTAAGTGTTGAATTGCTCGCCAGTAGTTACCTGGAAACTGTAGGAGACCTAAGGGGGGGGCAGTACATCACTAAGAAATACTTTTACAGAGAAGGATGATTCGATTCGGATGGGCAAGACTGACTGGGGCGGGGGGACTCTCCATTTGTCTCAAGAGAAGCTGGGAAGGTGGAAGAGGGCGTGAGAAACTACAGAAACAAACTCATGAATGACATCACCAATGATTTGACGTCTCATGGATAACATCTTCAGAGATTCAGGGACGGGGGCTGCCTCACCTCTACCTGAAAATGCTTCTAGTTGTGCCTTCATGAGGAGATGGTTTGTTCTGTTGTCTAGAAGCCCAAAGACAGAAGCATTCGTGAAAGAAAATGAATCATGGAACGAGGAAGGGATGCTTTCAGAGCCTACAGGAATTGTCTCCTCGGTCTCCCCGTAATGCTTCACATTTAAACTTCCTGAATGTGTGATACTGATTTCAAGCATTCCTGACACAATAGTGTGATCTTCTTTTTTTTTTTCTTCTCTTGTGAGGGATTTAATCTTTTAAAAAAGACATACAAACCACTTTTTATTTCATCGAAGTGTATTGCCGCACTCAACTTGGTATTTAGACACAAAAAAAGAGATGTGATACAAGCAGTGTGTAACAGAGTAGATGGAGAACTGGAAATAGGTCAGGGGAAGCCGGGAGACGTACTTGAGTCTGCTCAGTTGCATTAAAATTATGTCTAAGCAATTTACCCAATGAGCACATGGCTTTCATCATGACATTCCTGTCCTGGTTAGGCTTCACTGTCAACTTGGTGCAGCCTAGAGTCATCGGGGAAGAGAGCCTTGATTGAGGAATTCACTAGATTAGACTGGTCTGTGGGGAATTTTTTTAAAATTATTAATCAGCACAGTAGGGCCACATCCCCAGGCAGGTGGTCCTGGGCAATGTAAGAAAAATAGCTAAGTGCAATCCAGAGAACGAGCCAAGGAGTGACGTTCTACCACGGGCGCTACTTCAAGCTCCCGTCAGAGTTGCTGCCCTGACTTCCCTAGTGAAGGACCAGGGAAGAAACCCTTCCCTTCCCTGGCTGCTTTTGTTCAGCAACAGAATCACAGAAGGCAAATGAAACTTCACAACAGCTTTGCAGTCAAATGATTTCATGGCTGGGTAAGCTAGAAGCCAGCCGCATCCCCCTGGTACTACAAGCCAGCTTCAATCCAGCCATTTGCCGCTCCTCTGTTTTATAACAAATTAGAAACCCATAGACCTGCTTGGTAGGAGAATGTAACCCTTAGCAGGCTCCGCTTTGCAGACATGCTGAAGTGGCAGACATTTGCTCTCTTCCAAGGGCCTGCGCTAGGCAGGCCACTGAGTTACACCACAGGTGAAGTTGGCCATCCCTGGTGTGAACACGGCAGGAGAATTTTAATTATTACAAAAAGAAATAGCGAAACAACAAATCCCTCCGTGTGTCTCTCTCTGGATAGGAAAGGGTCTACTTGGTACTACCATGCACTCTTGACGGGGTCTCTTTTTGCTTTTCTAGACTTTTCTTCTCCCTAGCCATAGAGAAGACCCTCAAGGGGTTGGCATGCCTTTTCTGAGGCTCTAACCTCTAACTGGAGTTCCTGAAATAACTATCTACTAGGAAGCTCTGTCTATCAAGTATCAAATATTTGGCAGCCCATGACTATATCATGGGCTGTCACTACCCTCTGAGAGACAAAATAATGTCTATTATTTGGGTATTATTGCAGGTATATATGTGATCTACTTAGTTAGAGGTTAATGCTGATTTTTTGATTTATATATTTAGAGAATTCTGTAAGTATCTAGCATCATTATTAATTATATAAGCACTGCTAAAGAAAGATTTTTTTAAAATCGACTTTGGAAAGATATTTTCTTCTTCTGATTTAGAGAATCAAATTGGCAGTTATGAAGAGGAAGCATATTTGCATGTACTTGCTCATTTAAAATGATTTATCAGCCTGGCAATGGCAATGCATGCCTTTAATCCCTGTACTTGGAAGGCAGAGGCAGGTGTATCTCTGTGAATTCAAGGCCAACCTCGTCTTCAGAGTGAGTTCCAGTACTGACTCAACAACAACAACAAAATATCTTTTTCCCCCCCAAAATAAGTTTTCTTTTCACACTAATAAGGTTCCTTCACATCCAGCAGGAGTTTGGCCAGTGTGTGCATTTATTCAGCGAGCTCTGGGAGCATAGGCGATGCCTGAGGAGTGACCCAAATTAATGGCCGAGCAATCTGTGACACCGTAATCTTATCACACATTTCCTACTGCACTTTCTTTTTTTTTTTTTTTTTTAAACGATTTTATTTTTCAAAACAAAGATAGATGTAAAGATTTTAAACATTTTTTGCTTAAAATTATACATTTTTGTCAGTACTGTTTTTTCAGACATTAAAATAAATTTTACATAAAACCATGTGAATATGTTTTTTAGTCGGTACTTGATTTTTTTCAAGGGCTTGACAGTATGCATTGAAAACGTACTAGTTGCAATAAGCGTAAAGTACATGCAAAACAAAACGCAACATGGAAATAGTCAAAGTCTTCTTGTTTTGTGAATATATGTATAGTTTTTGTTTTCTTTATTTCTTGGACTTCATACAGTCTGTGAGTTGTTTCTGGGGGAGTGCAAGCCTCTGGGGTTAGCATCCCACTATCAGTGACTGCATATTATGTCTGTTCTTTTGTGACTGGGTTATCTCACTCAGGATGATCTTCTCTAGATGCAGCCATTTTCTTAAGAATTTGGTTAAGTCATTGTTTCTGGTGGCTGAGTAGTATTCCATTGTGTATATGTACCACAATTTTTGTATCCATTCGTCTTCTGAAGGACATCTGGGTTCCTTCCAGCTTCTGGCTATTATAAATAGAGCCGCTATGAACATTGTGGTGCATATATCTTTGTTGTGTATTAAAGTGTCTCTGGGGTATATGCCCAGAAGTGGAATAGCTGGGTCTTCAGGTAGTACTATATCCAATTTTCTGAGGTATCGCCAGACCGATTTCCAGAGTGGTTGTATTAGCTTGCAACCCCACCAACAGTGGAGAAGTGTTCCTATTTCTCCGCAGCCTCGCCAGCATCTGCTGTCATCTGAGTTTTGGATCTTGGCCAATCTGACTGGAGTGAGGTGGAATCTTAGGGTTGTTTTGATTTGCATTTCCCTGATGGCTAAGGATGTCGAGCACTTCCTCAGATGTTTTTCGGCCATTCGGAGTTCCTCAACTGAAAAAGATTTGTTTAGCTCTGTACCCCATTTTTTAATAGGGTTATTTGATTCTCTGGTGTCGAGCTTTTTGAGTTCCTTGTACACCTTAGATATTAGGCCTCTATCTGATGTGGTGTTGGTAAAGATCTTTTCCCATTCTGTTGGTTGCCGTTTTGTTTTCTTGACGATGTCCTTAGCCTTACAGAAACTTTGCAATCTCATTAAGTCCCATTTGTTAATCTTTGACCTTAGAGCTTGAGCCATTGGTGTTTTGTTTAGGAAATTTTCTCCTGTGCCTATGTGATCTAAGGTTTTCCCTACTTTCTCATCTAATAATTCCAGTGTATCAGGTTTAATGTGGAGATCTTTAATCCACTTACACTTGAGCTTTGTACAAGGAGATAAGAACGGGTCTATTTTCATTCTTTTGCATGTTGAGTGCCAGTTGGACCAGCACCATTTGTTGAATAGGCTGTCCTTTTTCCATTGAATGTTTACTGCTCCTTTGTCAAAAATCAGGTGACCATATACATGAGGGCTCATTTCTGAATCTTCTATTCTATTCCATTGATCCACTTGCCTATTTCTGTACCAGTACCATGCAGTTTTCAGCACAATTGCCTTGTAATATAGCTTGAGGTCAGGGATAGTGATTCCCGCTGATGTTTTTTTGTTGTTGAGGATGGTTTTCGCTATTCTAGGTCTTTTGTTATTCCAGATGAAATTGCACATTGATCTTTCCAATTCCATGAAGAACTGGGTTGGAATTTTGATGGGGATTGCATTGAATCTGTAGATTGCTTTTGGTAGGATGGCCATTTTTAAGATGTTGATCTTTCCAATCCATGAGCATGGGAGATCTTTCCATTTTCTGAGATCCTCCTCAATTTCTTTCTTCAGAGGTTTGAAGTTCTTGTCAGACAGGTCCTTCACTTCCTTAGTTAGAGTCACACCAAGGTATTTCATAGCTTTTGTAACTATTGTGAAGGGTACCTTTTCTTACCTAGTGCATGCCTCTTCTCAGAAGGATATTTTTGTTGCTGTCCTTGGGAATAAGAATAGATTAGCATCTTCAGTTATGCAACCACAGTCCTCTACCGAACGAACAGTGCGCTCACACGGAAGCTGAACTCTCTCTCTCTGATATGCACCATATAGCTGGCTAGCTGAGGCCAGTCTCACCCAAGGATTTTCCCTAGAGTAACCCATGGCCAATGTGCCTGAGAATAACTTGGAGCCTTTTATAACGTGCAGGTGTGCGGACCCAGCCAGCATTTTCTGAATCCCAGGTTCACTGCCACAGAAAGCTCACTAGCTTCTCTTTGGTGGAGCTACCACTTCTGGGGTCGACATCGGGATCTCGTAGGGCTTTTTGCAACATAACGGATGATATCTCAGGCTCTTTCCAAAGGTCCTCTTCCACGAGTCCATGCTGGGCTGTGGGCACCAGTGCTTTCCCAAAACGCCAGAGCATCTCCAGGGCGGTTTACGCTGAAGTCAGAGACAATGATTATTCAATGTCAATTTCTTCTGTTTCCCTGGACCATAAGTAACTTAAAAGAATTGGCTCCAGGATATGTTAGTGTGCAAATACTGTGTTAGTAAGAAATACTTCCCTTCTTCGCTTTGGTAGGAATAGAGCTATCATCTAATAGTGTGCTGTCCCCAACCCCCAACCTGGAAGGCTTTTATCCCCATGGACCACTCAATCTCAACTCTTCCTAAAATCCCTTAAGTGATTCTGGATGTAAACGCCCATGATAGCAGCTTGTTCAGAAGTGTACTCCAGGCCTTTAGGTCTCTGGACAACAGCTCTCCCTTAAGTTTGTGCTGAGCATGTAAGTCAGCCACTACACTATGCATTCATACTGTTAGCAAAACCAGTCTCAAATGTGACTCATGTTTCTTTGATTCTATCTCTCACTCTCTCTCTCTCTCTCTTTCTCTCTCTCTCTCTCTCTCTCTCTCTCTCTCTCTCTCTCTCTCTCTCTCTGTTTGTGTGTGTGTGTGTGTGTGTGTATACATGTGCACTTTTTGACTTTTTTGCCCTAAAAATTATCAAGAAAATAAATCTGTGGACTCCCTTCCACTCCTTCCTTGGCATTTCATGGTCTTTCCCACTTCTCTGCTTTTGTGTGGACATTTCTGTCTTCCACAAAGCCATTTTATTTATTCTCTCTCCCCCTGACAAAGTCCTGCTCACTCTTAAATTTTGCACACCTATTGTTTTACCATGCAACTTTTCCAGACAGTTTTTCTTTTTTAAACAGAGCTTATAGGTTGCTTACACAGCCTTTTTAACTGGACTCTTCTCCAGTTATTCAGTTGCTTTAGAGTTCGTTGTTTTCACACCTGTGGTCTCTGCTAGATCAACTCAACAATGCCAGCTGTGTGCAGGGCTTTTAGACGAGAAAGAGGAGAATGAATTGATCGCTCTGATATTCTTGTCCTCCAGGATCTCACACTGTGGTAGGAAATTAGATGGTTATAAGGGACCTTGGATAGATGATAGTAAATATAGATTTGCAATGCTAAGGGAAATTTTAAGTACCTAGGGTGTTACAGAAGAGCAAACAGAGCTGCAACTTCAAACGTAAGAGGATTTTTAAATTTCAGTAGGTAAAGAGTCACTGGTAGCATATTTAAGCCTTGGGAACGGTGTGTCTGAAGGCTCTTAGATGCTGGAATCCTGTGAGTGTAGGCCAACAGCTAACCTTCATTAAAATACTCTCAGAAAAGTCTCAGTATCTTCCTGTAATTGGAGATGTAAGTCTGTCTAGGTATCAGTGTCCTGTGGATTGGCTATTTGTTGCGTTGTTGTGGGCTGTGTAGAATGCTTTCATACTTCGGGCTACCTCCAAGAGGCTGCCTATACTCCTGTGGTTATCCCAACATACAAATTTCCAGGTTTAGGGTGAAAATTCCTAGTTTTTAAATCTTGGAGACTTGTATTCTGACTTAGGTTCCGTTACTTATAAGTTCTGTGGTTATGTCCCTTGCTCCTTTGCATTCACCTGGCTTTATGGATGATTCTTAGGTAAGATGGACTCATGAGAGACACCTGTACAGTGCCTGTCACTTAAAAGGAACCCTGTAAACAGACACGAAAAACAATAAAACCAGACTCTCCATGGGTCAGCAAATGAAAGAATTTTGGCAGAGATTGCAGCGGCTTCTTCCATCTGGGTGGAATATGACTTCAGCATTTGCAGAGTGCACCCCAGCAGCGGATGAAATGATTGACAACCTCAGTTCTCTCTCCTCCTCCTGATCACTGTCTAAGTCCAGCTTTCTTATCTTCGCCGTGAACCGAACTGACCATCCCCCCTCCCTCCGCACTGACCTCTCCAGGCTGGCTGACACAGGAGCCCTCACGCTTTCTTATTAGATGAAGGCAGAAAAGGGTGATTTTTAGCTTGGAGGTTAGGAAAAAAAGCTGGGGCTGAGGAGAGAGGGGGAATTTCTGATTTGCATGCTCTCCTCAGCCCTGAGCAATCTGTTCCTGTTTAAAACAAAAAGCAAAGCATATTCCTTCAGACCAGTTTAGGGGAACAGTGAAGGCTAAGGCAATATATTTATTCCAGCTGTCATAGGAGTCATGAATTTCTGGATTAAAAAGAATCTGTTGCAGTTTTTGAAAAGTCTGTAATTCTTGGCCTAGGGATTCCTGGAAAAAAAAAATTCTGAGAGCCTTTGTTTGTTTGTGTTTTGTTTTGATTCTTGTCATGGATTTAGTTATTTTTGGAGTCAGAGTCAGAGTCTTTCTATGCAATGCAGGCTGGCCTTGAACTCTCAACTCCCTTGCCTCAACCTCCTTAGGCTGCTGTTGTAGAAGTGTGCCACAATGCTTGACACAAGTTCCTAATCTTAAAACTGTTTTTTGTTTGAAAAGCTAGATGATTTGTTGAAAATTGCATGGATCTAAAGTGGGGAGTAGAGTTTAATGAGTTGTGACAGGGACAAGTGAGCTTTACTCATGTGCTGCAGAAATAAGCAGACATTCTGTAGCAGGGACTGCGTATGTAGTTCTGAGTCAAGGGTTAGAGATGCATCTGTCACCGTATGTTTCTTAATAGCTAGTAAGGATGCAGATAAGTGAGCAAACTGTTTCAATGCAGTGTGATATAGGCCTCATAGTCCTAGGTGATAGATATGGGAGGAATCTCAAAAATGGTGAGCAGAATTAATTTAGAGGGTGAGAGTTGTGGGTGGGTGAGTGTTCTAGGCAGAAGAAACAGCGTGGCATGTCTTAAGGATTACATAAGATTTTTTCGAACATGGGGAGCTCACTTTGCTTAAATGTCCCTGGATCACAGTGGCTGGGGATGAGGCTGGCAGGGTTCCCATTATTTTTTATTCAGTCATTTGATGCTTCCAGAATCTGCATTGTAGACTAAGGGTAAAGTAAGGCTGTTAGTGGGTTTGAGAGCCATGCTATTGCTACTCAACAGGATTTTTGTCACAGAGATGTACAACCTGTTTTCCACTTTGTTATCTTCTCATATATTAGCTTATGAGAGTTCCTAATAATTAGCTTATGAGAGTTAGCTTCAAGAGTTCCTAATCATGTTTGATGAAGCTAGATTTAGATGTTATTTTAGCCCATTAACTAAACACCAACACTGTACTCCAAGACTCAGTTACCAGGACCTCCGTTTGTATTGTGTACATATGGGTGTGCATGTGGTGTGTGTGCAGGGGTGCACACCCAAGTGTAAACCCATAGACTAGAAGCAAAGTTTGGCCGTCTCCCTCTCTGCTTCTCCATTTTACTTTTTGATACAGGGGCTCCTGCCAACCCTGTAGCTCACTGTCTTGGGTAGACTGGCTGATAGGAATGCTCCAGATCTAGCTGTCTCCATCCGCCCCCAGCTCACCTATGGCTGCATTTATAGATGGCCACGGCTGGACCCAGCTTATGTATGGGCACTAAGATCTAGCCCCTGGTTGATCTTCTTAGTAGGCAGGATTCCTATGAAGCCAAAAATGAATGATGAAGGGCTATAATGGGATGGGTCCTAGGTATGAGGGCTTCTCAAGCCTTAGCCAGTAGTTAATATTTAGCGATTAGTTTTTACTTATTTTTTCTAAGATGAGCCACGGAGGAGGCAAGAAAGTACCAGGATGAAGCAACTCAAATGCTGACCAGAGCCTCTGAAGATGAAGAAATGTTAATACCATTAAACCTATAGTTCTATATTATTTTGAGAATACTGGCTACTGGAGGGTGGAGTCAGCACTAGTGACACAGGAGGCAGGGGGAAGAAGTAAAGAAGATAAACAACACAAAGCATTGTACTAATACAAACGAAATTGCAGTGAGGCCCATGGTTTGTTGTGCTAACTTTAAAAAACCAATAAACATTAAAAAACAAAACAAAAACAGGCAATAGGAATCATAGGTCCCAAGAATTATGGTGTGTTTCTGAGGTAATGTGTGTAGAACAATCATTTTATAGACAGCTAGCCCTCCAGAAGTGTTAAGCTGTCCCCTCTGCACGAGCATCCAGCTCCTCTACCTTAGAGCCTTTCCAGGTTTGGTTCAATGCCCTGTGTTCTCTCAGCAATATTCTGCTGCTTTGATTTGCTTGAGACCTCACTGTGAGACTTTTCTACTTACAGAGTCCTTCAATAGTTTCCGATCAGTATTTCTAGTTATTTACCTGTTCGTTTCTTTTGTGCATTGAACCAATTTCCCAGATATTTTGTTTTCTCATGCTGGAACTTACATAAGCATTTATTTCAATCATTAGTCTATCATTCACAGTGGTGCCAGGGTTCCAGGAACATCACAGGCTATTTATGTATTTATGTATGTGTGTATGTGTTTGTATGTACATATGTATGCATGCATGTATGGATTTATGTATTGGGACTGAATCTCTCTATGTATCCCTGACTATCCTGGAACTCTTTATGCATTATGTAGACCAGGCTAACCTTGAACTCACAGAGCTTCTCCTGCCTCTGCTTCCCAAGTGCTGGGATAAAAGGTGTGTACCAGCATAGCTGGTCAATAAATATACTTTTTAAAATTTAAAAATGAACAAAAACTAGAGTGTGAATCTACAAAACCACCAATGCTTTCTTACCACCCCAGGGCTTCCTAAACTTCTACATGCACCTAAATCACTTTTCATTGAGGATGTCTTGTGCCACAGGTCTTACTTCTTGCTGCTTTAGCTGCTGACTGGGGCTGTGGGTTCCTAAGGACGGCTACACACATCTACTGAGCACATGAGGTTTAGCCTCAACATCTCCTTTGCTGAGCATAGAATGAGTGGAAAGTTAAGTTGCATTTTGATCATTCAAAATTTGAGACATAAAGGAAAGATGGTAAATTTCCCAGCAAACTCATCTCTAAGCTTCTACCGTATTTATACATTGCCCCCCTTTCTGCCTTTTGAACCAAGCCTGGCCTTCTCAGACCGCATAGATGGATGTTGTACGGCAGAGCATTTCAAAACGAGTTTTAGGCATCGCTACACACATCCCAGGATGTTCATACTCTGGTTTTTTTGTTTTGTTTTGTTTTTTAAGGAACTCTTCTGGTTGTTGTCCCTTGTGGAGGCCATTCTGAGGGCTCGCTTCTGAAGCTGGGTACATCTGTCACCTCTCACCCACACTGTTATTCTTGGCACTTTCCCTTCCTGGCCACACTGAAATGGAGGCTTCTGGGAATGCTTAACATAGTCTCCCATTACTTCTGCAAACACTGAAGAATAATCTTCAGAGAACAAAGAGGAAATAAACAATAGTAGTTTAACACTGAAGCTTCTCGAAAGGTTTTTGTTGTTTTTATAGATAAATGTCTTAGCTGAGCCTTGAACTTGCAGTGATCCTCCTGACTCTTCCTTTCAAGCACTGAGATTATAGGCCTGTGGCCTTGTGCCCAGATGTCTTCTTGAGTTGCTGGTAAATTGTGAGGCGGAGGCTTTTAAAACTCTTAGATTGAGTGCCATGTTTGGCCCATGGTAAGTGCTGAAGGGTTCCTGGAATGTTGACTGCAGGAGTAAATGCTTCAAGTGCTAGCAATTCTATTTCCTGATTGTTGGCGCATAGCTTTGTCAGACAGCCCTACTCAGAGATCCCAGGACACAGAAGAGTCACCATTGGGGGGGTCACTTTTATAGGGGGGATGGCCTTTTCCTCTCTAGCCATTACTTGCCCATTATCAATCATTTCTCCCAAACAATACTTGGCAATCCTGTCTCCAGACACTGCCAAACATTACAAAGGAGGCAAACAGTCCCCATTTTTACACAGATCTGGGGGTGTAGACCAGGCCTTGGTTGGGACTCGAGGCTTCCTAGATTCCTTTGGATCATGTAGCTGGCAATATTGGAAGCTTTCTTTGGATGTGGCCCTCCTTTTGCTTTGGTTTCTCTACCCCCTGGGAGCTTCAGATCTGCTCTTTTAGCCCATCCTTGGCAATTCTGGAAGTTACAGCCCTTTACAGCTCATTTCCCCTGGCCATGCCCATCAGACCCGCTAACCTGCTTCAGCTCTCTTTCCAGCTCGTCCAGTGTTCTTGGTTCTGTTCATCATCTGCCTTCGCCTTCAGAGGCAGCTCTTTTGTCTGCTTCTTCTAACCACAGCGAACAGCTAAAGAGAGACTTGTAATTAAAGCCAAATGGCCACAAACCTTTTATTCCCTCCTTGGTCATTGTACATCAATTCTGTTATTTGTTCTTCCTCTATAACCTACTGAATTTCATTCCCTAATGCTCATTCAAGTACGTGCCTATCTCTACCAGCCCCAAGCTTCCTTTCCCACAGCCAATCTCTTTTTTCCCTCCCTGTCCCCCTTAGGAGTATGAAAGCTGTGTTTGCACTTTGTGTGAACATACCCATGTGGTTACCTGTGTTTGATGCAGTCTCCTAGCTTCAGCTGAAAATGGCCCTTTCTTCTTCCGATTTGTTCTTGTGAAGGTTCTTTAACTAGGCTGAAGATCTGTGCTTGTTTGTCTTACAACTGTTTCTGCATACGTGTGAATAGAGTCAAATTATACTCTTTTATTCTTCTCCCTAGGACTAACATGGAGTTGTCTTAGGCAGGGTCACTTTTTCTCTGTTGAGAACCATGACCAAAGGAACCTGGGGAGGAAAGGCTTTATTTGGCTTACATTTTCACATCACAGACCTCACTGAAGGAAACCAGGACAGGAACTGAAATTTGGAAGTAGGAGCTGATGTAGAGGCCATGAAAGGATGCTGCTTACTGGCTTGCTCCTTCTGGCTTTGCTCAACCTGTTATACTCTTGGAAAATATAAATCCCAGGACCACCAGCCCAGGAATAGCACCATAATAGGTTGTCCCTTTCCTTGTCAATCACTAATTAAGATCATGCCCCACAGGCATGCCCACAATTTAATCTTATAAAGGTTTTTTTTTTTCTAATTGAGGTTCCCTTCTCTCAGGTGACTTTAGCTTGTGTCAAGTTGATATAAATCTAACCACCATAAGAGTGTTTTCCTTTATGCAACTTCTTCCTTCCACAGTGTGAAGGGAGATAGAAAATAAAATGTGCACTATAAACCAACTCAGCTACGAATCCCCCTCTTCCCATGACATCTCTACTAAAGGATGGCCATACAACACAAACTAGAAGGCTGAAGCTACCCACTACTTGGGAGATTAAGGTAACATAGGACTCTTACTCTGTTTCACCTCATTCATGGCATATTTATCTGCTCTGGTTAATCACCTCCCTATACACTTGACTTTTGTTTTTATTCCTACTCTAGTCATACACCCTCCCTCCATTCTCTTCCTTCCTTCCTTTTTTCCCTTTATGATAAAATCTCACTCTGTAGCCCTGGCTGGCATGGAACTCACAGAGTTCCACTTGCCTCTGCTTCCTAATTGCTGGGACTAAATACATACACCACAGCCAAGTTCCCATGTCATACATGGTTAGAAACCTAACAGTTTCTAAAAGCTCAAAAGGGGCTCTTCTGGTGAAATTAGTCTCCGCCAATTCGCTCTTAGACACAATTTTTAAAAAACTGGTTAAAACAAAACACCTTCTTTTTTGTAACCACCCACAGATGGCCTGTGTGGGTTTGTTAATACTGTGAGCAAATGCTTGTCTCCTCAACTGAACCAGCCTCTTAGTTCACAGCAGTGTTTCCTTAATTGAATCATCCTTGTCAGGTTCCTTCATGTGGGGGGCCCATGTGGCATGTGGTCTGACTCATCAGTTCACCCTCATTATGTGTTCAGAAGGTCCCCACAACCCCTCAAGAGTCTACGCTCCCCAGTGTTCGATCAGAAAATTATCAGAGGATGGTGTACTGGACAAAACATTTGTAATGTTTTCAGAAGAAATGTGGCGTAGCATTAAGAGAAATAGTATATTCAAATAAAGAAAAACTTGGATTTAGTCCTGAATCTGACACTAGCTTGAAATAAAATCATTTCTGTACCTTTGGGGCTACAAGGTTATCTTTCTTGTAAATATTTTTAAATAAAATATAATTACACCATTTCTTCTTTTTCCCTGTCCAACCCTTCCTGTTTACTTCTCTTATTGTACCTCAAATTCATGGCCTCTTTTTCTTTAATTTTTTACACGCGTGCGCACATACACACACAAAACATGTATAGTCTATATAATGTATGAGTGTCTGTTTGTTTGTGTCTCTGTGTGTGTGTCTCTGTGTCTGTGTATGATTTCAAGGCTGACCACTTGATATCAGATGACCAATCTGAGGATTTCTTTCTGCAGAAGATTGCTATGCCGTTAGCATTTCTGAGTGCCCTGTACTTCTTTTCCTGGGGTTGAGGTCCTATTAGTTTTTCCCTTTTCATTGTAACATGCCCTGTGCTACATTCTTGTTTGACTCTTGTATAGGCAGCTGTATGGTGAAGTTTGATGAGAATAGGTCCTCTAATATTTATAGGAAACAAAATTTCACATTAAACTTCCTTTTCCTCTGTCTCTTACAGTCTTTCTGCCCCATCTTCTGCTGTGGTTCACAAGCCTTAAGTGCAGGTGTATTCTTTGGGGCTGACACTAGACAATCACCTGAGGTGCAGGTGTATCAGGGATGACATTAGACAGTCAACCCTTCTTTGCATTTTGAGCAGGAGTGGTTTTCTAGAAACTTACTTTCTGAAAACTTACTTTTTGAAAGATAAACACTTTTTTACATCAAACATTCTGAGGTTCCCGTATTTGCAAGCATTATAACAAAAAATCATATTTTAGGAGTGTCTCTTTAGCTTTGTAATTTTAATATGCTAGACCTTGTTGTGGATTGCTACAAAATCTCCCCTCGCCCCCAGGCAGCCAATAGGCCTTGTATATTTGGAGACACATTTCTTAGAAATCAAATTTACTCCTATTATCTGGGGCTCAGGTTTTCAACAGAGATTGCCCAAAGTCACACCTTAAAAATAAATGGAGGTTAGATTTAGAGAATGCAATTTATATAGATGATGAGATTAAAGGTAGTATTTGAAGGAGAATTGGCTGAGAATTTTCATGAGATGAAGTGAGACATAAATCCTTAGGTATAAAATAAATTTCAAGTTTCAGGTAACTTAAATAAAATAAATTCACCCCAGAAGGAATTCTGGAATATTAAGGATAAAAGAGAAAGTTTCCAAAGACGACTTGATCTCAAAGGAAAATTACTACCAAGAAAATTAAATTGCCAGTAGATCTCCCATCAATAAGCATGGATTTTTTTTAAGGTGACAAAGCAAACATCTATGAAACCCAGAGGGAGAGAACTGACAAGCTAGAATCATACTCCTAAGTAATTACACTCCTAGGCAATCACACTCCTAGGTAATCACACTCCTAGGTAATCACACTACTAGGTAAGCAGCTCTTCAAGTGGGAGGCTGAATTGAACAAACTCAGACATGTGTTTCACACACAAACCCTTCCTAAAAGATCAATTATACTATAAAGGCAAATGTACTAGAGGAGACAGGGCAAGCACAGTCACAGTGAGCACAAGAGTTAATGGATTTTGTTAACAGAACAAATTGGTTATTAAAACTTGCAATACCCTCTTGTGTTAAAGAAGGAAGACATGCCTATAGCTAGAATCTTTGTAGGAATCAGAAATGCTCAACTGCCAAGCCAACATCATTTTTCTTTTTAAAAATTTTCTTTCATACGTTACTCCCTGACTGCAGTTTCCTTTCCTTCCACTCCTCCCAGTCCTCTCTCCCACCACCCCTCTCCCCCAGATCCACCCCTCCAGTTCCCTTCAGGAAAGAGCAGGCCTCCCAGGGATATCAACCAAACATAGCATAATAAATTTAATAAGACTAGGCACAAACCCCATCTTAAGGTTGGAAAAGGCAATTGAGTAGAAGGAAAAAAATCCCAAGAGCAGGCAAGAGAGTCACAGACACCCCCACTCCCACTGTGAGGATTCCCACAAGAACACCAGTGGACCTACACAACCACAACAAAGGAAGAAATATATACAGAAAAATTTAGACTTTGTCAGAAAAATATATCATGAAAAAAGTAATTGTACTTCAGTTTCCATGATGATCTGTGTCCAAGATCCTTTGCAGGTACCAAAATTTGGATATTCAAGTTCTTTATTTTAAAAACAACATGTAGTGATAAGTATTCAAAAAGAAGCATCAAATGCTCAATTATCAATGGCATTGCAGAGCCACATGACATTTGCAGGGTATTTTCATCTCAGTTAGCCAGATTCGGCAGATTCTCTGGCCCAGAGCTCTCAAAAACATCTCCATGCAACTTGCTAAATTCCCAATTTTCATCCGTTTGCTGCAGGCTACACTCTGGTCACAGCAGCGACCTCCCTCTCCCCTCTGGCTTTCTGCCTCTAGTGGTGGCCACCCTCCTGCGACTCTCTGCTAGGAACTCTGCTCACATTTTCTTCAACAGAACCCTGTGGTTATTGTCGCAATCCCCACTAGTCTGACAAAATCAAAACTCTAGAGGTTTGAACTTTATCAATCAGATTTATATCAGTAAATTCTCACTCCACAAAACATCCATACAATAAATCAAAGCCCATTGTTATAATATAATCTGCCCACCTAAATAAGACAAATAGTTCTATAATAATTCATCCTTTATAAGATATTCATAGCTACCTGTGGTTATTTAGAGATAGTCACATCATCTTTGAAGAGATGGATCTTTAAGGAGATGCTTGAGAAGATATATCATCTTCTTTCTCCTTCATCTTGGCTTCTTCCATCTTGGCTTCTCCTCCCCTATCTCTCAGGCCTCTCAAAATCTCTGTCCCAGCCGTACTTTTTCACTGTCCAATCACAGGCCTTGCCTTATCTTGTGCCTGCCCTCACCTGCATATTAACCACAATGACACCATGTTTTTCATTTAGCATTCACAGTCCTTCCAGGTAGTTTGTACCGTCTGTAGATTTTGTATTCTGATTTAATGCAAGAATAATAGCTATTAAACTGTTACTTAGAAAATAGTGATCCCAAACAGACATAATTTATTCTGAATATTTAAATGTTTTTTACCCAAAGTTTTGGAACTCATTGATCTGGAGGGTAGACTGTACATATGTTAGAGAAATCAGTGGTACAGTGGTTCTTAACCTTCCTAATGTGAACTTTTAATAAAGTTCCTCAGGTTGTGGAACTTTTTTCAACTACCAAATCAATATCATTTTAAAATATTTATTCTCTCATAGCATAAAATTATTTTGTTGCTACTTTATAGCTGTAATATTGCTACTGCTATGACTTATAATGTAAGCATTTGGTATACAGGATATCTGATAACGTGGCCCTAAAGGGGTGGTGACTCATAGATTGAGAACCACTGTAGTAGTAGACTGTGCCTTCCATGTCATTGAGAAAAACAGAACAACCTTGCTCTTGGGCTGGAAGATAATGTGGTGATCACCTGCCATTTGCCACATAAGCATGAGGATCAGATTCAAATCCTTTTGATCCTTCTAGGAGTAGGGGAAGAAGGGTCATGAGGCCCAGGAAACAAACTAGCTTTATATCTGAAACTTTCAAGAGTATGGAGAGCCCTTCTCTAGCATTATAGAAGCACCACGTGACTGTTAGGGGAGGGGGTCCTTATGGGGAGAGCTGTAGTGAAGAGATTTTCTAGCCTGTCCAGCCATCTGCCAGTTGTACAAAGAGTTCCAGATATGCAGCTTTTGCCATTCATCTATCCATTTGAAGTAGGCTTTTTGGTGATGCAATTGTCTTTGGGTTGTCCCTGCTTCTGTATCTACTCACCTGTTTTCTCATCCACAATTCTTTAAGTAATTCTAAGAACTGGTTCAAAAAGTTAGTTCTTTAGTCTATCCTGGGTTTCCTTTCTGGAGTAAATAGAAATGTGTGTATCATTATGTCTTCCCTAGAAAAGTCTTGCATGCGACAGATCCGCAGAACCCACATAAATGTTGGGTGAGCATGGTGACCCACTTGTAATCCCAGGGTTTGGAAGGCTAATCAGGGGTCGCTGGAGCATGTTGGCTAGTTTGGTTAACAGTATATAGACAAGTTCTAGATTAAGTCGAGACTCTATCTCAGTGAGTAAGATGGAGAATGATAGATGTTTACAATGTCAACCTCAGGCTTACATATGCATATGTGTATGTGTACACATGTGCTTTCCCATATATGTGCACTCATGCACATGCAACATGCATACATACATTTAGATGAGGAAAAGTTCATATTCTCAAATCTAGAATAGAAAAGGGTGTGAATTACTAAACAACAATAAAAAGATAGAAGGGGTAAGTCCAAATGTAGGAAGAATAATGATGAATGAAACTATATATGTATATACATCTATACATATATATAATTTATATAACATTTCTTTATATTTATTTATCTATCATCTACCTATTTATTTAATTGAAGAGAGGATATGCCTGTGTGCTATGGTATGCATGTGGAGGTCAGAAAACAACTTTCAGGAGTGGGTTTTCTTCTTCTATCATGTGAGGATTCAGGGGGAATCAAATTTGAGCAGTCAGATTTGTCCACAAGCACGTAAACACACTGAGATACTTTGTCAGCACTGAACACATCATCTTCGATACAGGTCCTATGTTAGAAACTTTTGAATTACTTTAGATTGCCTTCTCATAGGGGCAAGAAAGGGCTTGAAGTAGAACTATACATGACACCAGGATTTGAGAACTGGTTTGTTCTGGTTTATTCTCATATTCACTTGTTAGTTCAATGTAGCGATCGCCTATCTCGCCGAAAAGGAAGACGAGCCACAACAGGATCCTTCTACAGGCATTTATTGCGGGCTTGATTGCAGTAGCGAAAGACCCCAAGCCCAGAAACCAGCCCTCCTTATATATGCTTAAAAGAACTGTGCCGCCACCTGATTGGTGCATTCTGTGCGCCCTAATTAGCATACTCAGAGTCACCATGATTCAGCAAAAACAGGCAGGTGTGCATGCGCACTTAGGTTGTTTATCTCAAAACTGGCCACTCTCCCTTCAGGCTGGGCACCATCTTGTAATGGCGAATACAGTGGCTTCCCACAGTTCAAAGTTGAAATCTTTCTCTCTTCAATATTCTTTACAACATGATCTCAGACAGATTTTTAAGTTTTCCAGACACAAACCAGGAAGTGTCTCATATGAAAACAATTTCCATTTGAAAAGAAAGAAGATCAGAAGAAGAAAGGGCAGAAATGAAAACAAAATCATTTTCTTCTCTCAACCACCTGGAGTCCATTTGGTTCTACTCCTCGGTCTTCTTCAATGTGGTTCTTTCTAGATAGTCCATAGGTGAGAAAACACCAAAGGAAAGCACGTGGCAGCTGAAGAAATTGTTGTTTAAGTTTGCGGTTATTATAGAAGTATTTCAGGTTTTACATTTTGTCGTTGGAGGAGAAAAATAGAAATATTTGGGGCAATCCCTGTTATGGAAACACACTGAAGTTAAAATGAAGCTGTGTTTAATTTCTGCGTGGCATGGTTTGACTTTAAAGAGAGCCCGGGCTTTTGGAAGCTGGCTATTTGCAAATATTTTTACATTTAGTTGTTCAAGTCTTCCAACCAGCTCCTATCCTTCAGAACCCAGTAAATCAATAGGTTGTAGCATGTTGATGACAAGCTTAAATTGTTTCATTCATTTAGTTAGGAGTGTTTTCTTATTTAAGAAATTATCTCTCTTTTTCTTCCCTTCTTCCCTTTCCTTTATTTTGAACTTAAGATCCTTGACTTTTGCTCAGCCTTTTCTCCCCCTCATTCTAAACTGTAGGTTTAAACTTCATTATACATAAGACAGTGCTGGGAGAGAGTCACAGAGGAAGCTTTCCAAGGGTCTTAGGACACACTAGAGGCAATGAGCTCTGGCTGCAAGCCTGGATGATTGAGGGCTGCCTTCATTTAGAACTCTTTAAGCATGCCCAAAAAGTGTGACCGTTTCACACTTAGGCAAGGGTGTTATTGCCTCACATCCATGTAGCAAGTTAAATTTAATCTGTCACATCCGAATGTTGAACACTAGCAACAGAAATACGATCATTAGAAATTCAGTGAAGTGACTTACTGATCATTTTGTTGTTGGATGCTGTGGCTCTCGTGCATACTGGATAATTCCTAGTTCATTCAGGAGATTCTCAGATTCATCCTTCTCTGGTCAGTGTTGCATCAAGTAGCAATTTGTTCATCTACAGAATATTTCATGTACCCAAAAACTTGATAAGGTCTAGTAGGCATTTGCATTTCAACCTCCTCATTGAGTAGTGTTTCACTCAAATTTACGTGTTTCAGTTTTATACATGTCAATGCACATCCACTGAGGTCATTAAAATTACTGTGTATCTGTATAATTTGTTTTTCCATTTTCTAGAGCACATTTCCTCTCATTTATGGATCCTATATTTTATTATGAATGCTTAAAAAATGGATGTCATAGGTGACATACATAGTGGAATTGTATTGTTTACTTTTCTATTGTCGGGGTACGACACCATGACCAAGGAAATAAAGATTATTTAATTTGGGTTTGTCGTTTCAGAGGGTTAGATCCACAATGGTAGGATGAAGTCATGGTGGCAGCTTAGAGCTTCCATCTCAAACAGGAGACAAAGAAAACACAATGTTTATGGCACATCCTTTTAAATCCCAGAACTTACCCCTAGTGACACACCTTCACCAACAAGGCCACACCTCCTAATCCTCCCTCAAACAGCCATAAACTGTTCAAATGCCTGAGACTTACATGCAACAGCTCATTCAAACTACCACAGAAGTGAAACTGTCTAGACACCACGGAAAAAAGGGTAATACTTTAGGTAGGAAAAGACAATAACTATGGTGGAAACATGATTAAATACAATGCACATGTATGAAAATGTCCTCATAAAATCCATTACTATAGACAATTAACACCTACCAATCAAATTATCTTATTAAGGATTTGATAAGCCTTCACAGAGACAATATTGGTTTCACCAAGTTACTGTATTTAACAGACTTACATACTTGGTACACATTTGAATGTCATTTTCTAGAACATGTGACTGGAAGTGGAAGGATTGGCTTTGTGGTTTGATTTATGTTCCCACAGTATTACTAAATACTGCCTTTCACAATAGCTGTGTAGCATTTTCTCCTTCCATCATTTTTATGGGTGTATATTCAGTATACATATAGCAAAAGGTTTCATGGGGACATTTATATCTATGTATATGATATGCTTTTACTGTGTCTTCCAAGGTTCCCAGCTTCTGCCATCAGCACATGAACTCTCATCATCTTCATCTGCCAACAGCCTTCAGACTCGCAAGCAGCGATTGTGAATTACTCTTACCATCATGAACTTCCACCTCATAATTTCATTTTCAATCTTTTCGTCATTGTGGTAGACTCTTCTTTTATGTTTTATTGCATTTCCTCCTGTGAATTTTCTCATTGTAGTCTTGCTTAGTTTTCTATTGAGTTTTTGGTTTTGTTTAAAGAAGCTTCACTTTCAGAGGTTCTTGCATGATGGAGTAATTGGGTTTCTCTTTCTCTTGGATAAATTTCATTTTGTAATTCATGTCACTGATGTGATTGGTCCCTGCCTTGATGAGAATTTTGTTCTTGTTCTGTGGCAGTGTTGTGTATGAACCCTGATCTGGGCCTTCATTATAGTCTTTGTCATCGTTCCTAAACTTTTGAGCTTTAAAATGTTCTTGATTGATTTGTCAACATTTCATATTTATTTTAAATGTATCACACATGCTGTGATTCAGTTTTTGCAGGGTGTGATTTCTCTCTCTTTTTGATTGTCTGTTGAAAATAGAAACTTAAGCTTTCTAAAGAAAACAAATGCATCAATATTTTAAAAGGATTGTCTTTTTAAAATCTTCTTTACAAAAATCTTTATTTTGTTCTTAAATATTTTAAGGAGTTAAAACACTGCTTGACTTATGATTTGCATGTTGTTATTAAATGTTCTATGTACAAATTTTGAACATGTTTGGCTAGATGTATAGGTAGGAGTCATAGTTCTTCAGTAAAAATGATCTTTAGAGAAATACACATAGTTGGTTATGCTTGATTATTGTCAGAATTTACATATTTATATCACAAATGTTCTATGTAAAGCCATACTTTTATTAGTTCCAGTTTTTTTTGTCCCTTTCCTTGTAGTTTCATATGATTTTCTGATTTTACTTTACTATAAAGTAACCCAGTAAAACATTAACTAAAGCCAAAAACAATGGAAATATATAGTTACAGAGTAGTGATATACCTAGTCTGCATTGCCACTGGGTATTTACTTTGAGGTCTTTTAAGTAGATGCCTACCAGTTTCAGAAAATTCCACCCTCTTCCTAGTTCGTTATAAACAAAATCTTCATTTTTCAGGAGACTTATTTGCGGGCCTAATGAAGTATTTTTATTATTTACTTACTTTATGCTTATTTAATCTTGTTTTGGTACTGAGAATTGAGCCCAGGCTCTCACATATGCTAGAAAAGCACCTTCCTGTAGAGCCACAACTTATCCCAGTCCTACTTACATTTTTTTAAACTTAATTAGTATGTATAAGAATACCTGCAATCTAAAAACATCATACTTACTGACTTACACTTAAAAATCAGGATTTAAAGAAGGCATGACTCACACAAGAAGCTAATTGCTCAAAAGTATATATACAAAAGTATATCTATGTGGATGTATGCATGTTTATATGTATAAACAAACATACACACATATAACACATACATATACATGTATAATTGAGCTCTGTGAAGCTCTGTTGGGCTGGTGCACGGCAGGCATTGAGTCAGGAGTTCTGAAGACACAAATATGATGACATAGTGGAACAGACACCTGGTACAACATATAGTCAGTGACTCAAGGGAAAGTCATTGATGCTATACATTATTTTCAAGAGGGCAGTTATTTAACACAGTAAGAAGTCAGATCTTCAAAAATTCATGGACATGGCTTGAGTTAACTAGCTACATAGCGATTAAGAACTTTTTAAACACATTATGTCAGATCTCTTCCTCCACTGTAGAAACAGAAATCAAACACAAACCCCAAAATACAATCGGCCAATCACGCCCTTGCCACTGAGGCCATTTGATTTTGTGAATGTTTACTGACGGCCTTGTTTGTTTAATCCTTAACCTAGTGATCCTGTGCTGTAGGAAGATGAAGAATCCCTAAACACCTTACAGTCTCATTATAACAAGCGTTAGTGGAGATTGAGATGGTAATGTTGAAAATAGTAATGTTATTTTGAAGTTCAATTTTGTGTTGGCTCATGGAGCAAGAGGCAGAAATTAGACTTGTAGGTAAACATCTCCCTCTGACTTGGGGCTGACTTGAGCTGACTTGGCTTGCTGTCTTACATTTGTCCACTTGCTTGATCAGGGACAACAATGAGATAATTTTACTGTTCTTGTTTTACACTCTTCAGTAAAAATGAGTTGTGAAGCAACTTTGTGCATGTTAGCAAAATTAGAACATTTTCCTCTCAAAATCTGAAGATGTGTTGACTTATTGATAGAGAGTTTTGTGTGGGAGTGGATTTGATAAAACCCACCCTAGTAGCTCTAGATGTTCAAAAAAGGTTTCCCCTTTAATTTGCCCCTTTTCCTGAGTGGGATGCTAGATGTTAGGTTCCAATCTTCCTTAAGGTTAACGGAAATTCTATGGTGAGTTCTTGCCATGCATTCAAAGTGAAAGCAGCATGTGCCATTTCGAGGTTTATAAGAGGGTCTGCCTCCCTTGTACTGGGTAGCACTTTTTCTTAAATGTCTGCAGTTGATAATGGAAGTCTAGAGGATGCCAAGCCCTGATGCCTAAGACATCAACGCCTAAGATGCATTGACTCAGGGAGGAGAAAGACCTGCACATCTGGTACACTATTCTTGATCATTAGAAAGGAAAAGAAACTTCTTTTAGACCATACTTGGAATAGCAGTCCAATCCTACTTAACTTACATACTGCATTTTCCTGAAGTACATCTATATGCCAAGCTAGAATGACAAGCTAGAATGTGAGGCTTTTAGCTCATGTATGTTCTTCTTTCTATTTTACATGAAGAAAGAGATGGTGAAAGGGACCAGTATACTTGTGCAGCAACATGAGTGTGCTATATTGCACTGATAGTCTCTTACAAGGACACTTCAAAGATTAATATGCTATATCCTGCTTGAGATACGCATGCATTGGTTGGCCTTCGCTGAAGCTGGTCTTTGCTGACATACTCTTTCTTGAATTAGTTCACTGTGCTTTCTTCACTGATCTGCCCTTGTCATGACTTTGTAAAGAGAAATGCACCAAAGAACTTCCTGTGGTATTCTAGCTGCTTCTGCTCTGTAGACTAGTGCTGATTGGTGGAGCCTCACTGTTTCTTCTTGATCAAGCTGCTGCTACTGATTTGTGTTTGGTGTTTTGCTACTGAACTGGACTGCCTGACAGTGAAGGTTGGAATCACCAAAGAACTATTTCTAAACAAGTTCACAACCTTCATTTCTCATTAACTTTTCTTTCCCTCTATCTCTGGTAGGTGGTGGACTAGAAGGGAGGTTGAAGTTTTAAAGAACCCTTATTAAAGTAGGTTTTGAAAGATGTCATCCTATATTCATGTGAGGACTAGAAAGTTCTGTTCTACCTCCTCAATGGCAGAAAACATAATAAATATATTAAATCTATATAATTTCCCAAGTGCAAGATCATGTAGTTTACAATTAGATATACTTCTACCAACTCCTTTCCAGGCTAGGTACTAATTGTAAAACATAAAAATATAACATGCCTAGGAGGTACGTAGACACATATTGACATGATGTTGGATCAGGCAGTTGTTTCTTAAAATTTAAATGAACAGCACAAACACAAACAGAAAAGAATAGGCAAAAGACTTCAGCAAAACCTAGTTGTATTTTTTTCTTAAAAAAAAAAAAACAGGAAAATGAGCAGCTAATTTGTGACATAGGAGAAACTTTGGAAATCACTCTGATAAAGAGCTATTATCTAAAATATATAAAGTACTTCTACAGCTCAGTAATAACAAAGAAAATTATACTACTGTGGCCAAAGGATTAGCATAGTCATTTGTCCAAAGAAGAAATACAATGTGTATACCAGAGAAATGCAAATAGAACTCTCATGAGATACTTCTTTAGATCTTCTGGGTGGTCTATAGAAAGAATAATGAGAAATATTGCTAAAGATAGGGAGAAATTAAAATCTTCTTGGATTGCAAGTAAAGCGGTATTACTTCAGAAAACATTTTGGTATTCCCTCTCAAAGTAGCAAAGCCATTACATGACCCAACAGTTCTACTATTTATATGGCCAAGAACAATGAAAACGTAGGCCTGAACATGAATATTTATAGCAGCCTTATCTATAATTACCAAAAGGTAGAAACATCCCATACAATGTAGTAATAACCAGCATTGGAAAGTTGTAAGTGCTGATGACATGTTATAGCCTGGCTGGATCTCGAAGATGACCATGGAGTGAAAATAAGCGACCACAAAGAACAAATGGATGAGTCATTAATGACTAACAGCTTCTATGAATTGTATGTTCAGGGGAGCTCAGGGGGAGTGGGAAAAGATTGCTAGTGGTCATGTCATTTTTTTTTTCCTCAAGAGACCAAGGCTGTTCTTAAGATAGGGTCTTTAAGAAAACTGTCCTAAGAAAAGGAAATTGTGAAGGTTTGAATGAAGAATGTCCCCTCACCCCCCTGCTCATGTATTTGAACACTTGCTCTCCAATTTGGGGAAAGTTATGGAACCTTTAGGAGATTCATTCTTGCTGGAGAACATAAATCGCTAGAAAAAGCTTTGAGAGCTTACACCCATAATCTACTTCCTGTTTATTCTTTCTGCTTCCTGTGTGCAGTTAAAATGTGATCAGCGGTCTCCTGCTGAGCTATCCACTGCCACACCTTCCTTGTGACTATGGATGCCCCTATTGTATCATAAGCCCAAGCAAATTCTTTCTTCTGTAAGTTGTTTTTGGTCATGGTATTTACCAACAATAACTAACTTAATTATAAAACTGGGAAGGTGCTTTATTGCTTTATTATTGGATATCATTATGTTTTAATCCATCTCTAGCCTTTGCCTCCATGTTATACAAGAAAACTCTATTTTTCAGCTTTCGCAATGTTGAGTTAGTCATATTTTTGATCCTGGAAAATAAGATAGGATATATTCTGGAAAATTCACCATTGTCCTGAATCTCTGTTCTCTGGTCACATACAAAGAATTTGAAAGCATGAAACCTTAGATGGATGAGTGTGTTCATCATCCCAAACTGGTCTATTTTGACTACAAAATTCATGGTGCTAAGTCATAGGGTAGAAACGGATTAATACATAATGATACCCAATAATAAAGTATTATCTCAATTTTACAATATTGCTATACCTAAGCTGTTTAGTTTTGTTTGTTTGTTTGTTTGTTTTTGTGTTTGCTTCTTCTTCTTCTTCTTCTTTCTTTTTTTAACTAAGCGAGCTGAAATATCTGGGCCAACAAGGTGGCTCAGCAGGTAAAGGTGCTTGCTGCCAAGCCCGATAACCCAAGTTTGCTCTCTGGAGCTCATATGGTTGAAGGAGAGAACCAACTCCCTTAAGTTGTTCTCTGATCTCTATATGCCATAGCACTGGAACATAAGCACACACACACAAATAATAAATAAATGAAAAAACATTTAAATCTTTTAATTTTACAGTAGTTTTGATAACAGCTATATTTTAATATACCTTATATACATACTTATTAAATATTTTATGTGCAGTATAAATAATCCTTAAGAACAATGGTAAGTCTAATCTTTTTGTTTCTTTTTTTATGCTTTTGTTTTTGATGACAGGATTACTCAATAGTACAGGCTATCCTCAACTTGCTATTCTCCTGCCTCAGCCTTTCAAACACTAGGAAAACAGAACAATAACTTGAGTCCCCTGAAGTCACAGAGGAAGCTGATACCAAAAGCCAGAACTAGAATCTGGATTTTTCTTCCCACTATACTCCATTTTCAGTCGGGTAAATTTGTGGGAAAAGGATGTGGGCAACAGAAAAACAAACTGAGTCATTGCAATTAGGGGAATTAAAAAGAACACAGGCACAATGTACAAATATGTTGGAGGAAAAAGAAACCAGTAGGAAGTTTTGAAGCCTGCAAGGCAGATGAGGTCTCTTGGAAAACATGACTCCCACACAAATCAGCAGCTTCGGGTGCACGGCTGTCTCGGCCTGTTTTCTGAATTACTCAGCCATACTAATGAGCAGCTCTAGGCCCTTGAGAAGGACTGTAAAACTGGAGAGTGACCAGTACCAATATGGCTGGAGAGACTGTTGGGACGGCACTGAGTTCTACAGGTGGAGACATGGAAGTCCTGTCTATTAGATGTTACAAAGAAGAGTGTCTCTTCATTCCTCTAACACTGAATGATTTCCTCTTTTGGCTTTTGCAGTAGAGTTATGTACAAACTTTTACATGGGCATTTCGCCTAGCTAGATACCTTCGGTTAGAGTGGTTGGGCATCTAGTAGATACACGGTTGTCACTCCTTTTGGTAATCACCATTGAACTTAGGTCTTTGCATGTGCTCTGGTCAGTCTTTGAGTGTATAGTTCACTTTCTATTCCCGCTTGAGAGTCAGTGCTGCCGCTATCCTTAGCAATATTTGGGATGGTCCCTCTTTTTAAACCTCAGCCATTCCAGGTGGCACATAGCAGTATCACACTCTGTTGTGATTTGGTTGAATTTCCTGATGGTGACTGATGTTTTGCAGTCCCCATCTGTTGATGAGTAATGATCTTTCTCCGCGATTATCAGCCATCTGCGTCTTCTTTGGTGAAGTCTAATAGAATCTGTTGCTAAGCTATGAAATGGGGCTGTCCGCTGTCAGATAGGTTTTGAGGGTTCTTTATATGTTCTGGACATAGATATTGATTTCTCAGATATGTGAGGGCTCATATTTCCTTCCGATTGGTGACTCTTCTTTTTACTGCCCAAAGAGCAAAGTTCTTTGGTTTCTTATCAGGCCAGTTTTTCTTCTTCTTATGAATTGTTCTTCCATTGTTTACTCAAGGAATTTTAACCCAGCTCAAAGTCAAGAGACATTCTTCTACTTTTTTCTCATAGAAGACTTTGCACAGCCAGGGAGCACACTCCCGTAATCTTAGCACTTGGGAGGTGGAGGTAGGAAGATCAGGAGTTCAAGGCAAGCATCAGCTACATAGCAAGTTTGAAGAACCCTGGGGTACATGAGACCTTATTGCAAAAATAAAAAGAGATGAAAAAAAATAAAGAAGCCCATAAATACGAAGTTTTATCATGTTATGTTTTATATATGTGATTCTTTATAGAGTTGCATGTACTAACTGACGTGATTCCATCTTTATGTGTTCAAACCCAGGAGTTCCAGCTGTTATCAGAAAACAACCTTCCCATTGAACTGCCTTTATGTGTTACCAAAAATGCATGTTCATGCCCGTGTCGATGCATGCTGATTCACTGCTACATCAATATTATACAGTCCTGATTACTTTTAGTAAGATGATGTAAGTCCTTGAGACCTTTGAAGCAACCTTCAGGAGACATGGCAGGAAGAGTCTTTTCTCTGTACCTGCGTCTCTCATTGCTCTTCTGTGTCAGAGGAAGAATTAAAAAGCCTTCTATCTTCAATTTTCCTGGAAGTTTGTGTTCAGTTTTAGTTTTCTTAGTGTGTGGTAGAACTCCCCAGTAAGGTTCTCTTGGCGCGGGGTTTTCTTTGAGACCTGCATTGTCTATAAACTTCAATGCTCTGATACATGCAGGACCATTCATGTCGTCTGCTTTTCTTCGAGAAGATTTAGTTGTACATAGGTTTCAGGAAATATATCTAGTTCATCTATGTGATCAAATTTACTGGCATAAAGCTATTCTGATACTTTCCCTTTTTAATAAACATAGGCTGTGTACTGATGTCATACCTGTCAATCCTAATCATAATATTGTTTGGCCTCACTCTTTTTATCTTGATCATTTTAATTAGATATTTAGAATTGTTGCTATGATCCCCAAATGTCCTCTAGGACCCGCCCCCCCCCCCCCGTCTTTTACTATAACTTTAGTTTTCATACCTGTAGTCTTTTATAGAGATAAAGTCTTCACTTGAGAATAAAATCTCTAGCCTTTCCTTAATTGTATTCCTTTTGGGATTTATGGTCTTAATTTATTGGTATCTTCATGTAGAAGATGCACATAAAATTTATGTAGAAGAAAGCTGTCTTTATTATTTTGGCATGGGCAGAATTTCCAATTTGATTCAGGGCTCCAAATGTGTCATTTATCTACTTATTCCAGGAAGTATCTTGATACTGGTAATAGCCGAGATGCATAAAACGTAGCCCGTATCCTGGAAGAGCTTAGCATCTAGTGAGACAGACACGTACCCATTTAATACTCTGTTTGCATAGTGCTTCATAGCTGCTGAACACTCTCATAGAAATGATCTTAGTGGCTCTTCCCAGCGGCCTCTTATTCTTGTTGCCTTCAGTGTTTCTACCAGTACTGCCTTAGTGGAATTAAGTTCATCTTTTTTTGTCTGGGCTATTTTGATAACTTCGTAATTGGTCTCCTTCCCTACAGGTCCTACCCACTCCAATCTGCCAACTGAATTCTTTTTCAAAACCAGACATGGTCATACCACTCAAGTGCAAAAACCTTTGCCAGCCCTTTGTGTCCACCGAGACACATGCAGCATACATGCTTTAACTAGCTCTACCCGGTTAAGCCTTTCCTCTTCATGGCCTCAAACCCTGTTTCCTGGTTGGATACTCCAGCCACTCTGGACGGATCATTATACAGAACTTCTTATCCTTAAAACTGAACTCAGATAGGAATGAGTCTGTTGTGGTGGGTTTGTTTGTTTTCTCCCTGCCTCCAGACCCTACACATCTTTGGACTGTCTGTGAAAGCATTTGTTACACAGTAATAGGACCGTTGAATGACAGTCGACTTCCTCCCTGAAACCATGCCCAAAAAAAATGTCTTCGAGGGCAACAGTTGTATTGTGTTAATCTTTGCTAAGATTTTGGAGACGCTGGTGCTGATGGGAAAGACCTTGGGGCATTGCCAGGTTCGAATCTGAGGTTAGCAATAGGTGACCTTTATATGGGCCTCAAGTATCGTATGAAATATATTTGCATTCACATTTGTAAAGCCTGGAACTCACATTGAACTGGCCACCTTGTTTAGTTTGCTAAGTCTGGCCATCCTATACCCCCAAGGGCCTAGAATCTAGGCTCTCCATCCATGACAATTAAGCACAGCCACATTTGCAATGCCTGCTGAAAATCAAGGTGACAATTTTAGTTCCACCTTCGTGGAGCTTCTGGCTAAGCATAACAGTCATTTAAAAAAAAAAAAACAAAACAAAACTACTTCTAGAATCAATACGTAACATTGAAAGCTTCATATTTCTGATAAACCTTGACATAGTAGGCCACATGTCTAAGGGCAGATCAAACACTTATAATGGGGGGACGAGGGGGAGAAAGTAGCCCCAACTTTTTCTTTCTAGCTGTCTAATGGTGAGCATGCATTAAAGGAAGCCTGGAAAGTGCAGTTGAGAAGGGCCCGGTTGCACTTTTAATCAAACAACTGCAGTGCTGAAATTAGTGTAACCTTAGTCAGATTGCCTAACTTTTCTGTACTTCCTTTAACATGTGCGTGAGAGAGGGGCGGGGGAGAGGGGGAAGGGGCTAAACCTGTAGCCTCATGATATACATTCGAAGGAGGGCAGAGGCAAAAGTCAGGTCAGGAGCATTCATTACCAAATTCTCGGGGTTTTGGCTTTTTTTTTTTTTTCCTTTCTACAGAATGGAGCAAACCTGGAACTGGAGCCAGGCAATTGCAAAAATGATTCCAGATCTGCATGGTAACAATTTAGACTAACTTCCAGTCCTGCTGAAAGCTGAGCTGCAGAGGAAGTTCTTCCCTTGGCCAGCTGCCTCTTGCCTCCCCCACCCCGCAGACCTTCAGGCCGCTCCCTCCCCACATCTGTTTCCAAGCCATAGAGCATAGGGTCACAGCGTGTCGCAATGAGCAGTGTTAGCAGGCAGCATGAATCAGTAGTAAACCTTTGATTTTAATTCCTCGCTTCTTCAAGAGAGGAAGTGTGGTCTGGTGGTTAACCCACTAAAAAAAAAAGCAGCTAGGAGGCAAAATTCTTGGTCCCAGCTTTTCTTCTACGATGCTTGGGGTACTGAGCCATCTTGTCCTTCAGTGTTGCTTTATGATGTTAATCCCCAAACTGGACTCATTTGGGAAACTGATTAAGTGATTTTTTTTTTAAAACTCCCCATCCAAGAACCTTCTAAGAAAAGGCCTAGAATGCTCTAGTTTTAACAAGCACTAGGCATGTGTCCTTAGGATCAGTTATGGCTCAGGTGACATATCACACAAACGGGAAGAGTGTTGCCAGAAACCACGGGAAGAAGGCTGAGCAGAAAACATCAAATCTACCTCTGGTTGTCTTTTACAAGCTTCAGGTGAAAACCCCAGTGGAATATGGGGACAGGAGAGGCTGGTTCTGGTCGACCTCCCAGCTGAGCGAGCCTGGGTAAGTCAGAGGAACTGTTCTGGTTGCATTTTTATCGTTTTAAAAATAAAAGTGACTAGGTCATCTCTTTCGGTTCTGTGAGTCAATGAATTATTTCTGTGAGTTCACAGAAATGCCAGGATGGAGTCTGAACATCTCATTTCCTGAAAATGACAGGGGTGCAGTCCCTGAGGTGTGGGCTGGCCTGTTTGGGGTTGTGGGAAGACAGCGGAGACAGGCGGTAGCTAGGAGGTTTGGGGCCAGGGCTGCAGGGAGCGGGAGCGGTCTCCCCACCCTCCTCTCTGGAGGCTCTGCAGCTGGCCTGCTTATGCAAAGGCCTTGGCTCCTCTTTTCTTCTTAAAAGCTTTTCTGACTTGTACATTCCCCTGAGGAGCAGATTCATTGTTTTGCAGAGAATTTGTACCGTGTTTTCATGAAAGGAAGAAAGGAGTTGGAATGGAAGGGCTTGAGAGGATTAGCGAGTGGGCTAGGTTGCCAAAGAAATGAGTCTCTCCATGTGTGATAGATACACACCCGCCATATTACTGCTCTCAGAGGTACCCAGAAAAACCCTTTACCCCACTTCCACAGGCCCTAGACCGGTGCTCTTGTGCATGGACCGAACAGCAGCCTCCTCATCTGTGTTTGGAGCTTGTGGGACTCCTTCCATCCCAGAACAAGTGGGGGTGAGTGAGGAGAAGTAGGAATGACTCATGGTTGTAGGGAAAGGATGTCTCAGAAAGCCGACACCGAGCAGGCTTCCTAGAAACATCCTGACAGGTCCCATAAAGCCCACGTTGGGTTCTAATTATAACATGCCCACATTTGAGCAGTTTTGCAGTTTTCCCATGGAGACTAACATAAGGCTTCTGAGGAAGAGGAGTTGACTCAGATGTGCTCTATGTGTCTAAGAGTTGGGAGCCAGTTGACCTTGTTTATTTTAAATGAGTCGTTATCCTCGCTATTTAACAAAGGAGATACCAAACTGGCTTCTCTGTGCCTATTAACATACCTGTGAACTGAGGGTAGCCACATCATATAAAGGGTTAAAACCAAGCTCCATATCATTAAGAAGATCGCTTTTAAAGTCAAAGATGAACAAAGAACACGTCCAAAATGTGAAAACGTAGACTTCGGCTTTCCCCTCACACGGCGTCAAAAGGCAAAGTAAAAGATCCGGCTGAAACAGCAACATTTGACTTTAAAAGCAGTTTTGAGAAAGAGCTCTGTGCCCCATGTGGGAAGATCTGTGTGGTCCACCCCTTGTGATGCAGCTCTCTGCTTGCAGAGGATCCTGAAGTTCTGTAGGCACTGCTGAAAAAAAAAAATCACACCGAAGTCAAGGGTGGTTCTAGTGTGCTGTTTTATTTCGTTTTGTAATTGAAAATGTTGGAAGATTGATGGCTAAATGACGAAAAGTAGGGAAAAAAGTGGATTGAAAAGAAAATGTTCATCATTTAAGTGGATGATGAACCAGCGTGGAATCAAGTTATCGTTAGTAACTGTTCCGGAACTAGCAATCAGTCAGAACCCGGGGGTGGGGGGTAGGTGGAGGGGAGATGATTCGTTCAGCATGAAATACTGGAATCACTAAAGCCATGGGCAGGGAACAGGGGTTCCCCAGGGTCCCCTGGGGAGGGAGCTGATAAGAGCCTGTGCTGTGTCTTGGAGCTACTTGAGATTGGTTGCAATTTTTGTTTTGTTTTTCTTTTTAATTCTCTCTTTTAAAAAAAAAAAACAGCATATGTTGCACTTAGCAAAGAAATGCTGGATATTTATTTTACAAGATTATCACATGATCCCAAGTCCTGGGAATCTTAGCAGCTAATGAAGGTTGGCATAGTGTTTTAAGCCCCGCCACAGGAAGTGGAGTTAGTCAAAAAACATGCTGGCTGTATTTTGAAAAGTTCCAGAAGAATAAGTGATTATCTTGCTGTATAAATCAGATGACCTCAGGTTTAGTAACATCTTAGGAAACGATTAAAGCAAATGATGAATACTTTCCTCAGACACAGTTTCTTCAGATTCACCCTTGTTCTGTTGCATGATGAGTTCAGAAAGTTTATTTCGATGATAAATAAAGTGATATTAATATATCCTTTTATTTTCCATTTTAGGTTTATATACTTAATTATTTTATAATAAAGTGTCATTTACTGAAGTTAGGACTAGGGACTGAGGGATGGCTAGATGAATAAAGTGTTTGCTGCACAACCATGTGCGCTTGAATTCATCTCCCCAGAACCTGTAGAGAACATTAGGTTTGGTGGTTAGCCTGGTGGTTAGCCTGGAGTCCCAGCAATGGATGGTAAAAACAAGGAATCCCCCGGGGGAGCCTCAGTGAAAAACATGGAGAATGATCTAGAAGGACACACAATATCAACTTCAGGCCTCTACATGCACATATATGCAAGTGTGCCCACATGCATGTGAACA
This sequence comes from Micromys minutus, assembly GCF_963924665.1. Taxonomy (NCBI): domain Eukaryota; kingdom Metazoa; phylum Chordata; class Mammalia; order Rodentia; family Muridae; genus Micromys; species Micromys minutus. The sequence goes on along the minus strand of NC_137952.1, from coordinate 24,919,517 downwards.
TACACACATACACTTAGGTAAACACACATCAAAATATAAATAAATGGAAAGACAGATAGAAAAAAAAAGACCTAGGGCTAAATAAAACAAGCAGTAGTCTTTTAAGAAAGGACTCCATACGTATTGTTTGTCAACTACTGTTCAAGAACAGAACATGGTAGTCTATAATCTATAATCTATAATCTCCTACATGCTTGGAAGATCTAGGCAGGAGGATCATGGAAAAGAGGGCAATACTGAGGGATGGGGAGGGGGACAGATAAAGAAACCCAAGGAGAACTGAAACATCTACAGGGAAGCATTCTTTCGTGTTTATTTTAAAATACTATATACTGTCTGTGTGTGTGTGTGTGTGTGTGTGTGTGTGTGTGTCTGTAAAATATCTGGAGTGTTAATGGTCTCTCTGAGAACCAACAACTTAATGACCAAAGGCTGAGCGCTAAGCATGGAGAACCTCCCTTCTAGCTGTTTGTCAGAGTAGTCTAAGAGACTCCCAAAATGGGGTCAGCTACAGCTGTTTTATTTGGTTGCCTTCCAGAATTTGAACACCAGACCCCATTGCTGAAGATACCACACACTTCAGACATAAGGCTTGGAAAAACTGGTGTAACATGCCACGAAAGCCTCTTTGCTGATACTAGCATTCATGGTATCCAAAGGAGTGATACAAACATCTAAGGGAGCAAAGCAATTCTGAGTCCTACCCAGCTTAAAGCCCAAGAACCACCACAATGACTACCACTGAAATCAATCCCCAGTGCCGCAATAGTGGACCTTACATCTTGGGAACAATCAACAGCCACTTCAAAGGACTTAAGGCCTACCCGGTAGGAGGGATTTCATGCCAGGTACTGTAAACTCAGCCAAGATGCAGTGGGCTGCTGTGGTCATGGACCATGCAGGAAAACCTACCCCCACTTTCCAAAACCAGTATAGTTACCAACTGCATTCTAGATCTCTATCCTTACACTCACAGGTAAGAGTGGCTCTTGATCCTCATGGAAGACGCTTCCTTTTTTCAGTGGACAGAAACCAGTGCAAAAATTTATAAGTGGCCAAAAAGCAAAGAACAACCCAAGTGTGGGGGTGCTAATCCCCCATCTACCCAACACCTACGCTGAAGGTTCAGGAAACGTTGTATGAGCGGCAGAAAGAGTTTAAGGGCCAGCGGATCAGCATGTCTACCTTGAAATAGTGTCTGCATGTATCAGGGAATTACACCCATAAAATCTTAACAGTGTGGATACCTAAAGAAGACTTGCACAATGACAAGACCACGTGACATCAGCAAGTGTAAAGAAGAAATATTACAAGGCCCCACTCTTAACTGTAGAGATACCCAAAAATAATGGTTACTGAGAGGGAGAACAAGTCTCCTCTAGTGATAAGATTATCAAGCCCCAAGTGGTGAGCCCTAACTTTATATCTTTGTACATGAGCAACACTAACTGGATTCAGTAAGTGTGTGTGTACGTGTGTGTAAAACAAAAAATAAAAAAGCAGTTATGAATTTGAAAGACGGGCATAAAGGAAAGAACTGGGTAAAAATGATGTAAATACAGCACTCAGCTATGAAATTCTAAAACATAAAGATCAAGCCATCAGGATGAGTTTAAGGTGCTTCAGCTTGGATAAAGAATTAGCCTGGTACTGGTGCAGTAGAAGCTATGGGAGATGAAGGAAAGGATGCTGTGAGCTCATGAGGAGGAACTGTAAACCCAGGCAGAGGGTGCAATGAGGGCTTCTCTTAGGACTGGATGCTTAGCTGCTGTCCTCCACAGTGTGTTTTCACCCGCATTTCCTCATCCATATGAGAATTTACAACATTAGCTCAGTCTGGTCTGCTCTTATCAGCTCCCTGCGTGTTTCCTTTTCCTTTGTTTCCAGTTCACACGTGGGGATCTATCTTATCAGCAAATAGCTGACAAAAGCTTTGGACAAGCATATTGGTTGCCTGACTCCTTCTTGTTTGTATTTCTATGTCTTGACTTGGGTATCTTAGAGTGGCTTCAAACCTGCTATATACCTGGGGATGACGCTGAAGTTCTGGTTCTCCTGTCTCTAGCTTCTGAGTTCTGAGATTGAGGGCATCCGCCACACTGGGTTTATGAGACGCCAGGGATCAAACCCCAGGACTTGATGATGTCTGTATGCTAAGCAAGCAAGCCACCAACTGCAATACACCACAAGCCAAGAACTTATTATTTTATAGGACACTCCTCTTATACTTGGAAATGGTTATGCATAAGAGATTTAGCTTAAAGATTTAGAAAAGGAGAACCCCGGGGCCAAAAACAAAGAGAAATTTAAACCGGGAAACAAAATGTTGGTATAAGAAGACAAACACAGAGACACATAAAGAGACAGACACACACACACACACACTTCTCACATTACCTATACTTTGAAAGATTTTTCAAAGTCAGACAGAGGAAGAAAATGCTCCTTACTATACAATCAGGCTTCACTTACTCTTTTTCTCTTCATTGATGAAGATGTCATTTATTTCCTCAAATTTGAAATAGAAAAAAAAAAAGCATTTCCTGAGTCCATCCATTGATTTTTCTCAAAATACCAACACGACAGATTGACTTTTCTTCTTTGCCTTTCCTTCCTTCAGCCTCTTCTCTTGAGCCCTTTGTAGTGTTACCATTCTTATCCAGCAGCAAGGGCATGGGTGGTTGTCACTCAAATTATCATCCACAAGACAAGCGAGTGAGATACAGTGGCATGAAGTCTGTGTCCTCTCTCACTCTGTCATTCGTTCAGCACGTGTATTCAGGAATGCATCCACACTTAAGAGGGATGATTTCAAAACATGGGGTACAGAGCTAAACAAAAAGTTCTCAAGTGAGGAATATCGAATGGCTGAGAAGCATCTAAGAAAGTGCTAGACATCCTTAGTCATCAGGGAAATGCAAATCAAAACAACCCTGAGATTCCACCTCACACCAGTCAGAATGGCTAAGATCAAAAATTCAGATGACAGGAGATGCTGGTGAGGATTCAGAGAAAGAATAACGCTTCTCCACTGTTGGTGGGGTTGTAAACCGGTACAACCACTCTGGAAATTAGTCTGGCGGTTCATCAGAAAATTGGACATAGTACTACCTGAAGACCCAGCTATTCCACTTCTGGGCATATACCCCAGAGATGCTCCAACATACAACAAAGATACATGCACCACAATGTTTATAGCAGCCCTATTTATAATAGCCAGAAGCTGAAAAGAACCCAGATGTCCTTCAGTAGATGAATGGATACAAAAATTGTGGTATATTTACACAATGGAGTACTACTTAGCTATCAGAAACAATGACTTTATGAAATTCTTAAGAAAATAAATGCATCTAGAGAATATTATCCTGAGTGAGATAACCTAGTCACAAAGAACAGACACAATACACAGCCACTAATAATTGGATACTAACCCCAGAAAGCTCTGAACAGCCCAGAAACAACTCACAGACTATTTGAAGTTCAAGGAAAACAAAGGCCAAAAAAAAAAAAAAAGATGAAAAATCATTATGCTTAATCTTTACACACCAAGAATACTTTGACTATTTCCAGGTTACATCTTGTTTTACATGTACTTTATGCTCACTGTAACTAGTAAGATTTTAGTGCATGCTATCAAACCTTTAAAAAAAATCAAGTACTAGGGCTGGAGAGATGGCCCAGTGGTTAAGAGCACTGACTGCTCTTCCAGAGGTCTGAGTTCATTCCCAGCAATCACATGGTGGCTCACAGCCATCTGTAATGAGACCTGATGCCTTCTTCTGGTGTGTCTGAAGTTAGCTATAGTGTACTCATATATAATAAATAAATCTTTTTTAAAAAAAATCAAGTACTGACAAAAATATATTCATATACTTTTATTAAAATCTGTACATTTATCTTTGTTTTTTAAAATAAACTTGTTCAATTAAAAAAGATGTTGTTCTTAAGGGTTGTAGATTGTAAACTGTATTAAATATTTTGTAATTTCATATATGTATTGAATCCTATTCATTTCCAAATCTTCTTTCACTAATTCGCCCCATATCAACGTTCATTTGCCTAGAATCTTTAATGTCATGTTTCTTTTTTGTTTAAAATAATAAAACAAAATTTATGAAAAAAAAGAGGGATAATTTCAATGCTGTCTGAGGCTGTTTCTAAATGGTAGCTGTTAGGAAAGTATTTCTGAGACAGTTAGTTGATTCCCATGTCAATGTGGGCTCAAGAGTACTTATTCATGATAAAGATTTGTAGAATCCATTCCAGATCTACTGAGATAGAGTCAAACCGAGAGAGTGGGCATTTTAAAGGGGCTTTAGGTATGATCTTTGGCCATCTAGATACCGTCACACCAAGAGCATGCTTAAAAATAGGTGCAAAAATGTAATCAAATAAAATCACGCCTGGCTCTAAGGAAATCAGTCAACATTCTTATGAGCAGAGATTGCACTAGAGGGAGGAATTGGTGCCATGTTTAAAAGAAGAATTGAGCAGAAAAGGCTTTCTTTATGATAGGAGGCATGGTCATGAAGACTTACCATCCTTTGGTTTCCATGGTAAAATGTGCTTCTTCCTCCACCTATGGAAACAGAGAGCAAAAGCTATCATCAATGGGCTGTGTAGGAAGGACCTAGCAAATCACCCACTAAAAGGAAAACCATGGAAGAAAGTTGACTGTCAATCAACTGCCTATCTCTCTTCAACTAGGAGTGGGACCTTATGAGCCCCTCTTCGATCCGTGTTCCAGTGTGTGGCTCAGCACCCATGCTCAAACTGTCAGCACCAAGTCAATTCAGTGGGTTTTAAAAAGGAGTACATGAAGTTGGCTAAGCAGAAGGGGGTGGGGAAGTTGATAGGGGGACAAGGGGGATATATTTAATCAAAACATTAAATTCATGTTTGAAAATTTTGAACACTTAAGAAAAAAGATGAGCCATGTTCCAAGTCCCATTGAAAGCATTTTCTTCTGCTCAGAAAGGGTGTGTTGTGTGTTGACAGCAGAGACTTCATCAGGTAGAGAAAACCAGGGCAGATGAAATGTGGTCACCAACTCTTGCAATGTGTCCTTTGCGTACATTTGGAAAATTAAAAGTCTTTACCAAAACCACTCTATTGGAAGGATCAGCAACCTTGCCTATGTTCTGCTAAGATCACACACAGTTAATGGTTTCCTCTCAGTGGGTGGACATCAGGACTCTGCTATTCCTTTCGGTGAACTGGCCACTTTGTGCCCCCTCCCTTCTGGGATGTCTTACATAGTCATTCTGCAGAGTGTGTGGTGTGTCTTTGGAACTAGCTTGGTACCATGTCTTGGTTTTTACTGCTGAGCTTGCTATGTGCTTTGTGGCTGGACTTGTTGGATGGAATAGCATCTGATAGGTCTTCTCATGGGACTACGTATATTTAGCAATAACCAAAATAAAATCTCTTGTAAAGGTTGAGAGGCCAGCCACTAAGAACGAAGCACTGGCTAGTACATGCTGTGGATGGACCTTGAAGACATTAAGCTAAGTAAAAAAAGCCAGGCACAAAAGGCCACATATTATGTGATCCCATTAATATGAAGTGTTCAGAATAAGCAAATCGATAGAAACAGAAAGTAGATTAGTGGTCGCTGGAAGAGGGAGGAGGGAAGCATGGAGAACAATTGCTAATGGATGTGAGGTTTCTTCTTAGGGTTATGAAATATTCTAAAATTAGATAGTTGTGATTTTCAGACAACCTTGAAGAGATTCTTAAACCCACTGAGCTATACATTTTAAAATTGTGTTTTTTATTGGATGTAAACTATATTGCAAAATAAAAGTGTCCTTGAAAATAATAATTTAAAAATTGTAGGCACCTTTGGAAAATCTGGGTTCCTTAGTTGGTTGAGATAGGGAAGTTAAAATTGAATTCAACCTGGGTGTGGTGGCTGATGTCTTCAATCCCAGCACTGGGGAGGCACAGTCAAGCAGGTCTTTGTAAATCTGAGGGTAGTTTGATTTACCTAGTGAATTCCAGGACAACCAGAGCTATGTAGACAAACCCTGTCTTAAACAAACTAACAAAAATATGAATAAATAAATATATAAATAAATAGAATTTGTCAATAATAAATTTATGTGGCCAACAAAGAGCTGAGATTCTCTTTAAATCTAGTGTTTTGTTTCAGTCTTACTGTGTACTAGATCTCTTTGAGTATATCTAAGAGGTACAATTTGTAAAACTCTGTTTTCACATTTTATAAAATCTGTGCATGTTTGAGCATTGCATGAGACAAGATTGCAACACATGGTGGCCATTAAAGTGAATTTGGAATCACCAGAAAGAGTGCCATGTTCTCACCAACATTCATGTCTTAAAAGGTCACTTCAGAAGACACACCTTATTCTGATTAATTATCAAGTCATTAAAAAGAGATTATTTTTTTCAAAGGTTCTACTGAATGAAGAAAAATCTGCTGATCAATCCACTGTACAAACTATGATTTAAATGAAATTACTTGAATCATGTTACCTGGACATTAGCTTAGAGCCATCAGAAAGACAGCATTTTGTAAAACCAAGCCATGAAGTGGCAGCATGCTACACCATGCACCATGCTTGTAGCATGAATGGGTACTTTGGTTAGTGGCATTTTCCAGGCACTTGCCCTTGTGAACATGTGAAAGAAACATTAGCCCTTTCTCCAACACACTCACATACAGTCACCTACATTGTGTTTCCGTGCAGTTTTTAGGGAATTTGCCCTGCAGTAATGTATGGTCTCCACTTTGTTCTGAGAATACCATGCCTATGTGAAGCGGGCTATAGTCTACACTAATGTTTGTTGTGATCAAGGGCTCTCCATATGTACACATACATAAATGTTGTGTGGCAATACTGGGGATGAAGCCTAGGGCCTCACACACGCCATGCAGTGCTTCACCTTGTGCTATATCCCCAGTCTTATTTCACTTCTTTATTTTGGGACAAGGTCTCATAAGTTGCCCAGGCTGGTTTTGAGTTTTTGATCCTCCTGCCTCAGTCTCGCCATTGCTAGAATTACAGTCCTAATCCTCCATGCTTGTCTTAAAAAAAAATCTTATAAAAACACATGTGTTAGGTAGAATGCTCTAGTGCCAATTGTTCAGTTCCAAGACTAGGCTTTAATGATCAGGACTCTTTGGGATACGACAATCACTTAGAGGAAGTGGGACTGTGTGAGATTTCAAAATATTCACTTAACTACCGCTTCCTGCTTTGCTAAGAAGCCTCCTTCATCATGTGGCCTCCAGTGTGTCTTGTTATGCATTTGGTGACCATCTCTACAAATAAACATGTAGTAGAATGTGAGAATTATTTCCAAAGATGAGTGTTCTAGCCATTCAGGACAGGCCCAACTCCACTCACTGTGTGGATCCAGAGAATGTGGGTAAGCTCTGAGGTTTTGTCTAAATTCTTCAGGAAGAAGCCTCAGTGTTTTCTTTCTGTTGACCACGGGAGATATATTTAGTTATCCAGAAGGGTAGTCAGTCTGCCAGGGAAATTATCCCAAAGAACATGTAGCAAGCGATTCCTTGGCAGACCTGGGGGTTGGGTAGATGGGCCTTGTTTTAAAACAGCTTACGGACTCTGCCACAAAGTCCCATGTCCATGTGTTCTTCTGGGAAGAAACTTCGACGGAGGCAACATGAAAGCGAACAGACTGGATGAAGGAGTACGCTGCCATCTGGCTTCCTCACGAGCACGATTGCTCTTTTTATCAGAATTATTTTCAGAGTTTTGCAGGGGCGGGGGGGGGTAGGGAGTTGACCATCTTGAATAAACAACTCAGTGTTAATTCTCTGCTTAATTTTTTTTTTTGTTAAAAATTCTTCTAATACAAGCACCAGAAACTTATTTTTTCCACTAGAGGGAAAAACAAGCAAGCAAGCAAGCAAACAAACAAACAAATAAACAAACCAAACCACAAGGCTTAGAATTGAGTGGCCAGCCAGCAGCCAGAGTGAAAGTACAGCCTTGTATTTATGAAGCTTTAGAATAACATAATTGGATTCCTCCAAGTCTCTCCTTGCCTTAAAGGAACTTTAAGTTCAGGGAGAAATAAGTCAGTTATTTATTAAGTAAGTTTTATTGAAGTGATGCCACGGCATTGGCTTGGTCAGTATAGGACTGTATAGTCAGGACTGTAATTTTACATGTCACACACACACATACATACACACATACATACATACATACATACATACATACACACACCAAACATCGCCAAAGAACAGCAGGATTCTTTTATTTTATTTCTTTTATTTAAGTATCCTGTAACTGTCTTTAGACACACCAGAAGAGGGCATCAGATCTCATTACAGAAGGTTGTTAGCCACCATGTGGTTGCTGGGAATTGAACTCAGGACGTCTAGAAGAGACGTCGGTGCTCTTAACCACCGAGCCATTTCTCCAGGCCTTGCTGGTAGGATTCTATTGGGAACAAAAGGATAGTTGTATAGGAGTTGGAATGCTGGGTATTTGTTTTCCCCTATTATCTGTTTCCCAGTGAAACCTTCTATAGATGATCTAGAGTCCAACAGGAGGGCAGCTTTCTCTCTAAAGTTCCACCATGAAAGTAAATGTCCATAGTCACCTCCTTGATGGGAATGACCTGGTGTCTTGGGAAGGACAACTTGAGAGTAACAGTGCTCTTGAGTAACCAGACAGACAAATTTGAGGCACTGGTGACCAGCAGTTGTTTTCCATACCACTGCTTTATCTCTTCTGTAGAGAGGATGAAATTTTAAAGAAAAAAAAAAATCAACCTCTAAGTTGTTAGTCTGTTGAAGTCAGAGAAAGAACTGCTAGGATGGAATTCTGAGACCAGGGTGGGGTGGGAGTGCTGGAGAGATGGCTCAGAGAGATGAGTCAGAGAGATAGCTCAGCGGTTTAGAAGGCTTATCACTCTCTCCAGAGGACTGGAGTTCAGTTCCCAGTACCCACTTGGTGGTTCACAATCACCTTTTGGCTCCAGCTTCCTTATTCGGATCCTCAATGGCACAGTATGCACATGGAACATAGGTGTAGGCAAAACACTCATACACATAAAATAAATAAATATTTTGTAAAATGCCAAATGTTGACTCTTTCATTTTTCTTCCTTCCTTCCTTTTTTCCTTCCTTCCTTCTTTCTTTTTTTATTCTGTCTTCTTGGACAGTTTTACTCTGTGTCAAGTAAACCAGTGGAGTGGGTACCTTTCAGGAGATGGACCTTGGCTGTTGAGCTCATAGATTAAATCCTGCTGCTTCCTTTGGAAAGGAGGATAATAGTAATGCACCCTGAATGAAAGTCTGCAGGGAATGTCTCCAGCTGGGGTTCCAGGGACAAATGAAAGACAAACAAAGGACATGCTAATCTGATATTCCTGGATTGATTTCAAGCATTGGTTTTAAATATACATTCTTTTGCTTCAGTGTAAGATGAACTTACTGTCTCAAAAGAAATTATTTCCCAGAAAAAAGGAAGTCACCTTTCAAACACATCCCTATGATGTCATGGTTTTTTTTTATACCGTTGAAATGCCTGAATTTGGAACAACAACAAGTCCCTGTTAGTGAAAGACGCATGGGATGAAATAATATAAGTCAAAGTCTGGGGTGTTCATGGAGGTCATCTGCCAGACTGAGTAAGAAAAATTGAAGGGAGTTACTCTTGATTTTAGCTCTGAAATGTGAGCACGAGAGATTTTTAAAAACAAGCCTGTTAGATGTCACCTAAGAATGCAACTCAGTAGGCAGTGCACTATGGAGATTACAGATAGAGACGGACAGGAAATGAACAAATGGGCAGATGTGGTGCAAACGGATGCCTCTGATTGCGGGGTGGGGACATTTCCAGTGTCAGTGCTGCTCATGGACTAAGCAACATCTAGTCTCTGCCTTGGTGGTGGGGGTGGGGGTGGGACATGGCAATGACCTGCTGAAAAGCTGCCTGGGGAGCCATGTGGCAAAGAACCTCGAGGAGAAACATGGATTTAGAGCATGAAAACGGGAAAATGCAGTGTTTTAAAAGTCAACACATAAATGTATTTGCTAATGATAATTATTATAAAGACTACTGCACGTGGCTAAGAATGTAACTTAAGGTTTTGGACTCACTGACCCATAATCTCACTTCCAACATTTTACCTCATACATGTGAATGCAGTTTTGAATCTGTGCATAACTAAGATGCCAAAATATTTCAAGCAGATATTCGGCTTATGCTTTTCCCTCTCTCTGTCTCTCTGTCTGTCTCTGTCTCTCTCTCTCTCTCTCTCTCTCTCTCTCTCTCTCTCTCTCTCTCTAGAAAAGTGCAACTTGATGGTCTATGGAAAAGGCAAATCGTTTGTAAAGTTTTAATTCCTTAAGTGGTGATACTGTCAGAAAGATACTTTTCCATTTTACAGGCGAAATAATGAAAATAAGTTATTGCTGCAGGGTCCTGTGGTTGGTAGGTAAAGGGGATTCAAACGGAACTTGTACTTCCTCATTTGCATAGTAGGACCCTTCGGAAAATGACCAGACCCTGACAAATGGACCAGAAGAATCAAAACAAGTGCCTTCAAGATCAAGTTCACAGTGAGGGAGAATGTTCTCCCTGTGAGAAACTGCTGCTTTGCTGCTGATACACACACACACACACACACACATTCACACGAGAGAGAGAGAGAGAGAGAGAGAGAGAGAGAGAGAGAGAGTCTTAAAGACCAGAATTGACTGGCACAACAGGAAATTCACAAACTTTATGAGCGCCCTATGGCCAAGATGCTGTTCCCTTTGGAGTCACAGATATTTGTGGATTCGTCGGTCTGCCCTGACTCTATGGGTCAAATTGTAGTGTTTCCTAAAATCACTTGTGGTTTTGGCTTCACATCACATAAAGTCTCAAAACCCAGCCCAGGGGGTTATACATGTGCCTATAGTCCATCAGTCAGGGCATAGGCTTCATGATGCTCAAAGCTTTATCAGAAACAGCCGGGTTTTCTTCAAGGGAAACGAGTCCTTCCCCTGAGCTTTGAGTGTGCCGATTCTGATCAGATTAATTATTCATGTAGATGTTCAAGTCTCAACTCAGAATGCTTCTGGTTTATCTGAGAGCACAAAAGGTCAGGGAAACCTTCACTGGAACTGGCTACTTTACTAATGATATTGTGTTTCTACCACACATGGGGCCACGAATGGGTTCAAATATTCTAGGTAAGGCCCCAATATGATGAATGGAAGAGCCTAGTACACTAGGAGTGTGATCTCACACACAGACCCACAGAGATAGACACAGAGACATATACAAACACACACACACACACACACACACATACACAGACCCACAAACACACAGACACACACACACACACACTCACCCACACACAGGGTGGGGGAAGCCAGGTTATTGAGAGACAGTAGTCCAGAGGTTAAGTGAGAGGTTTAAGAAGTGGTAAACAGTATCGACATTACACAAAAAGACTTCATATGTTCATGTGCAGCAACCTGGGCCCCAAGCACCACTTAGCTGGATTCCCAAGACATCTGTATTATGCCCTGTATTTCTGTCAGCGTGATCCTCTCTGTAAGCTTTTTTTTAACCTGTCTGGACGAATGTGTCTGTCTTCTCACGTTGCACATCTAGTGCCGGTCTCTTCATTAATTTAGGTTATCTCAGAGGTTCAGTGTGCTTGGCCAGCAGCCATTTTTGACATTAGCATTTAATATACACATATATAATTGATAATTTAATGCTTATTTATCAACAGAGTGGGATTTTGCAGCAAGATAAACTTGGAATGAGGCAATTCAGGACAACTACCGAAGCCATTTTCACCTTTGCCCCGTTCTCATTTGTCTTTGTCGGTTCTTCACTTTTACAGAACCTCCAGGCCATCGAGCAACCAACTAAACTAAAGGGGAAAAATCCTTCCCATAGAAAGTGAAATGTAAGCAAATAATGCTCTTGGTGTTCATTTGTGGTTGGCTATGTTTCTGATCTTTCACTTCGGGTCTACCTGAAGGGAAAGAAGACCTGTCTGCAAGTGCACTTGCTGAGGATTCTGGTCACTTGTAATTCCTCTCTTTAACTCACTGAGTTTCTAGGTGAGTTATCTTGTTCCTCCATATTCTGTGTCAGAGGGGAGGTTGCATCGTGATTAGAAACTCTCTTGTATCACTGGGTGAGAAATAGCTTGCCTCTATGAACTACTATTAGATATGTCCTTGCTACTTTTTTTCTCAGGGAAAGAATAAGACAGAAATGAAAACTGGCAGGAAGTCTGAAGTTGCTAAGAACACTGGGTGTACAAGTCTGAAAATTGGCAGCCAGGGTGAAGGTCATTTCTACTTGTTTCTGTTCTGTGTATTTGTATTCTTATCTTCACAATCTCCAAGGATTTCTTTATTCAATTTGCATGTATAGGGTTTGCTAAAACGTTCAAAGCATGCAGGAGAAATAGTTCAAAGCATGCAGGAGAAATAGGCTGACTAACCCATAAGGAATTCCCTGGGCTCAGAACTCATTACACAGGAGCGGGGGGGGGGGGGTCTTAGCAATTTAATACAGATTGGGATTTGGGTTAGATGTGATGGGACATGCTTGTAATCCCACGACTCAGGAGGTGGAATCAGGAAGACAATGAGTTTAAGGTCAGTCTGGATTACTGAGTGGGCCCCTGTCTCCAAAACCCCGACAAACCAGGACAACCAACCAATACTCTCCAGCAACCAACCAACACTCCCTCTAGGACCCAAATAGGGTTTTGGACTAGTTCTCTATTGTTATATAACAAAATATCACAAAGAGCGGCTTTAAAAAAACATTTATTAATTCACACAGTTCTATCAAACAAAAGCCAAGTATAGCATGGCTAAGTTCTCAACTCAGGGTCCCAGAAGGTTGAAACTAAAGTACCGGGCTCTTTCCTCCAGGTAACTCTGGAGAACTGGCTTCACGCTTGATGTAGGCTAGAGGCTGAATTCACTTTCTTCCTACTGTGGGACCAAGGTCCCTGTGTCCTTGGGGGTTGGACTCCAGCTATAGGTTCTCTATAGTTAATTTTTATATTATCCTCTTGTCATTCAAAGCCAGCATTAGAAAAGCCTCTCTTGCATTGCAGGCTTCTGGTGGTTCAAATCTCTCCGTTTTAAAAAGCACATTAAGTTCTTCCCACGGTTCATCTGATTGGCTTCATAACTAAAGCGAAGGCCAACTCACTCCAGGTCTTAGTTACACCTGTGAGTTTTCAAAGCGGTGTGTGGACTGAGTATTGATTGGCTCCCTGGAGAAGATGTGTTTCTACTGTAGCTAGGATTTAGGATCTTCTTAAAAATCTGCTTACCACCCTTGTTAGCTTCACTTCATTCTCTGCTCACACAGAATATTAAAATACTTGGCTGGGGAGATGGCTCAATAGGCAAATGGAAGGGCTTGTTATGCAAATATGAGGCCCTGGTTCCAATACCCAGAACTCATATTAAACAAGCAAGCAAACAAAAGGTTGGCCTAGCACCTGCCTAGAATCCTAACACAGGGACTTGGAGACCGGAGGTCTCTGTGGCTTGTTGGCCAGCTCAGTCAAGTGAATCAGTGGGCTCCAAGTTCAGTGAGAGACTCTGTCTCAAAAAATGAAGAAGAGGCCAGGCATGGTAGTTCCTGCCCTTAATATTAGCACTTGGAAGGCTGAGGTGGATTTCTGTGAGTTTGAGACCAGTTTAATGTACATTGGGAGTTCTAGACCAGCCAGCAATACTCAGTGAAACCCTCTTTCTAAGTAAGTAAGTAAGTAAGTAAATGGAAAATGCTAGAATATACCAATATGTCCTCAATATGTGTGTACACTCACACACATGTCTACTAATACATACACACAGGGTCCCCAGAAAAGACCTATTTATAGTGTATATAATTTATTATATAGTTATTTTCAAATATGTGCATGTCAATACATATTTGTATTGAAATGTAAATACATTTATGTAAAGAATCATGTGTCTATTTTCTTGGCATTCAGAAGCCCCTCTCTTATTGGTTTTAGGTGCAGAGGTTAAGATACATCATTGATGTTGTCCTTTTATCCCAATAATCCATCTCAAAACTAAATGCATCTGTTTTGTCTATTTTGGTCACAATGTTAGGATTCTTTAAATTATGTCTTGATTTGAGTCTGGGATTGATGGGGAATTCTATTCAGTCCTATTTCTTTTGTTTGTAGTTTGTTGATAGTCTTTTCTAAGATGGATTCTGAATCTGAGGACAGGGAAGTTACATCAGAAATGAGGTTTTATGGATTAGATCATTGTAGGCTCCAATATAAACTACCTCAGGAAATACAGCTAAATATCAGAAGATGGCAAGCAGTCTTTAAAAAAAAAAGAACTGAACTCTTTAGCAACCTTTATTGCCAGAGGGTACAAGTGGAAGAAATTAAGTTAAGCCATCCTCTAATTTATATAAATAGTCAAGAAATGGCAATCGACTCTGTTTATAGCTCTGTTTAAATCTACTAAGATATGTAAACTTTGTACAACAAAAGTACATCTGCTTCCTTGACAAACTGTCAGAGTTGTCCTGATTTTAAACTCAGACAGGGTTGTAGTCAAGACCGGTCATCAGTAGATTTCTGGAAAGCTTAAGATCATGAGCAGGGAATGGAAGGACCTGAAAGTACTCATCTGGTAGATTTTTAAGTTCAAGGGAATGGAAATTACTTACCTTGTAGTGGCCCACTAAATGAATTCTCCAATTATGGAGGCCTCTGTGATGTGATTCTTAATTAAAGCTAGTGATTGCTGCGTGACACTGATGGGGGGAGGCAAGGTGGCCTTCATTTTGCCTTTGGATAAAGTTACAGATGTGTAGGATGCTACATGGGTACGAATCCCTTCTGGAGGATGTGTGAGCAAAGAATGCTTTGATCACTTCTTAGAGGCTAAAACCAATACATAGATGTCTGTCTCACCCTGACCAATGTACACCATAAGGGAAGAGAAAAAGTGTTTATTTGGCTCATGGAGGTAAGAACGGCATGGCCGAGTTCCTGGTGGTGGGAGCCTATGTTAGAGACTTCTTATATTATGGTGGACCAGGAAGTTGAGAGGAAGATGGAGTTGGGATGTAACTGTCAAATGATCGCCCCTAGTGATGTACTTTCAACAGCTATCCCTATCACCTAAAGGCTGCCTGTCCTCCTAATAGTGACAGAGAACAAGAATTCAGACAAGTCAGTGGGCATCATTCTACATTCAAGCCACAATATCCAGCAAAAATCTGGGAACAACTAACAGTAGTAAACAACAAAAACCCAAGAGAAGAAAAGAAAAAAAAAGGGCAAAGAACAAGTAGGAAGTTTAGGGGCCAATGTGCTCAGAAAAGTAATAAAACACACCATGTCAGACCATGTCATAAACCACACAAGGACAAATGTATAAGTATCAAAGGTTTAAGTTGGAGAAACCTTCCTGAGAAGAAAACATAAAACGGAGGAGCTGTCTAAGAGATCCCAGCCTCAACCAAAAGAAGAGGGTAGGAAATTTAAAAAATGGAAAAAGATTTGATGGTTAATATTAATTATCACCTCAACAGGATGTAGAGTCACCTGGAGACAAACCTCTGGTCTTCTCAATGAGGCAGTTCCTAGGTGAGGTTAATTAATATGGGAAAAGATACTCTAATCATGGGCAGCACTATTCATATGCTGGGGCTCTGGACTGAACACAAAGGAGAGAGAGAGCCAAGTACTAGCATACATCTCTCTCCGCTTGACTGATCTAAGGATGAAGGCAGGGATACATTTATGCACTATTTGACTTGTTTGGTTAATAGACAGCCTGGATAAGCTATTGATAGGGTCATAGAAAACCAAAAGAGTGGTCATTGTTAACTAGTAAAAATACGTTTTACAAAAAGGGAAGTGAAGTCAAAGTGAGATTTATTTTTTTGCCTGTGAATGGTGTTTGTGAATCATGCTAATTGAATTCTGAAGGTTAATTGAATAGGAAGTCAGTATTGGAAGAACATTGTGTGTGTGGATGCAAATATTGTACATTCACGGTGTCTGTCAAGAGTTTGGGATAAAGCATTTCACTTTTGTCTTCTTAAAGAGAAATGCAACAGGTTAAACACATAGGAGGAAATCTCGGCAAGTAATAGCCAAGAGAATTTTCTAGAAATATGAAGAGTAGAATAAATAGTTGAAGACTGAAGAGCAATTGCCTCTGAGCTGGGTGAGGTGGAAGACTGAGTGTTTTGCTTTATAGCAAGACTTCAGGTGCCAGTCAGCTTCCCAGTTGATTCATACCTGGGCTGGCCAGTGTTTGTCAACTTGACACAAGCCAGTCATCTGGGAAGAGGAACTGCAGCTGAGAAAATGCCTCCTTAAGATGGGCTTGTATGCAAGTGTGTAAGACATTTTCTTGATTAATCATTGATATGGGGTGGCCCCGAGCATTGTGGGTTGTGCCACTGGAGCAGTTGATTCTGGATGACATAAGAAAGCCATGCTGAGCAAGCAGGCCTTCTCCATGCTCTCTGCCTCAGTTGCTGCCTCAGGGTTCCTGCTTGAGGTCCTGCATTGGCTTCCCCTAATGATGGACTGCAGGCTGCAAGCCAGACAAACCCGTTTCTCCTCAAGTCGCTTTTGGCAATAGTCTATAGCAGCAGTAGAAATCAAATTGAGGCAATCCACATGCCTTTTTGTAAAATGAAATTTAAATTTTAGTTTAAAAACTAAAAACAAAAACAAATGACAATGACAATATAGAGCACACACATGTGCACACCCCCCCACTCATGTGCACATGCACACACACACACCCACACCCACACACACAGGGAGGTGAGGGGGGAGAGGGTCAGACAGATAGGCAGACAAATGTGTGCATATAATGAAAACAAGGCAGCCAGAGTTTAGTCTTGATTGACGTCTGGAGGCAGAGGGTGGGTTTCCTTTATTTCCATTGTCTTTAACAAAATTGGGTTCAAACATATGCTCTAGCTCTGTCTGGGGCTGTAGGGACCATCACTGCTCAAACTGTCACACAGGAAAAGCTGAGCAGAGAAAAGAGACCATGCTGAAGGACAGACTGACTTTCACACCCCAACCGCAGCAGTGCTAGGGTTGCCTGAGACCTTCTCTCTGGGCAAGAGGGTGTTCACACTGCTTTGAGTCAGACTCAGTGTGATGGGCATGTGGCAAAGGTGTAAGGGATAATGAGAGCAACAATCTCACTCTACGAACTACTGAGAGCACACGCGGCCTCTGACTCATCTTCCTGGGCTCTCCAAGCTCTCACATGCACCCTCAACATAGGCAGCTTTGGGGACAGTTCCCATTTTCTTTCTTCTCCTTTTTTTTAAAAAAATAATTTTTAAAGACAGCTTACTCTGATCATCCCTCCCCTCACCATCCCACTTCCTCCCAGTTTCCATTTCCTTCAAACTGTTAAAATTCTGTCTCAGTTCAGCTCTTGTTGAAAGATGACACCATAGCATACCAGGCAGGTCCAGTCCTGAGATGAGATTGCAGAATGACCAGCATATTTATAGTAAAATCTCACTTTTAAACTTTTGCCACATTTTTTTTAGAACTGAAATTTTTTCCTAACGTAATTCTAGGACTATGAATATATGTATGTTGTATGTGAGTACACACACACACACACACACACACACAGACACACACAGACACACACACACACAATGTGTACCTGAGAATGAGATCTATCCAGAGAATGCAGGGATAGGGAAAGAGAAAGAAAGAGATTTCGGTTGGCTATTAAGTTTTCTTTTTACTGTGATTAATACTTGTGACCTATCACTGGAGCATTTTTATGATGTGTATAGTGAGGAGGTGGAGACATGCTCAGCTCTGAAGTTTACCAGTTGCCAGCCTTACTTAGTCATCAGAGCCAGACCCAGGCACCAGTGAGAGATTGTGTGAAAACAATAAGATGGAGTCCTCCCAAGGGATACCACCTGAGGCTGACCATATGGCTTCCACGTACACGAACACCTTCACATTCATGCACACCTGCATATACCACATGCACACACAACATATCCCAAAAGAAAGCACACTGCTAGTGGCACGGGGCTTGTTTGCACAGAATTAGTGAAACATTGCAATTTGGACGATAAATCAAAGTCAAATCAGAGACTCTGACTTCAGGTTCATTCATTAAGATCTGAAAACCCGAGACAGCTTGTTCTTCCTTATTTAAGAATGGATGACAGTTATTTAGCACCTGATGGCTGGCTATACAAGACATGGGGACATCACAATGGAGCGAATGGTACGTACAGTCTTGTGAACAAATTTTTTAAAATTCTTCTGCCTCTCTCCAGATTCTCTCACTATAGCCTAGACTTGCCTCAAAGTGATTCTGTCTCTGCTGTCTGACACACAAGTGCTGGGGTTACCCACATGTATCCATGCCTGCCTTCTCTGTTTGGCTTTCTCTTGTATATGTGTTTCAGTTCAGGAAGAGACCAATTACTTCTCACACACATGCCCAGTCTTTCTGATCAATATGCTGTACACACTATCAAACATACAATCAAAACGTACTAATAGCTGAGAACTTCTTTGTGTGCAAGGCCTAATTTGCTTTGTCTTTGGGATATTTTTAAAGTATTTGTTTCACTTTGTGTGTCTGTTATGTGGTTTGTGTTGATGGTTTGGGTGTGTGTGTGTGTGTGTGTGTGTGTGTGTGTGTGCATGCTATGTGAGTGTTCATGCATGCTTCTGGTTTGTATGTGTGTTTCTGTGTGTGCATGTAAGTTTTTCTATGTATGGTGTATGTCTGCATGTGTGTGGTTTGTGTGTGCATGAATGAGTATGTGGTTTGTGTGTGCATGCATGTGTATATGTGTGTTTCTGCATGTGTGCATGTGTGTGTGTCTATGTGAGTGAGCATGGGTGCAGGTGCTGGCATTACAGATTCTTGCAGACACCGAGCTTTTTACATAGGTTCTGGGAAGTGAACTCTGACCTCCATGAGTATGCAGCAAGGACTCTTAACCACTGAGCCATCTCTCTTATTTTAAAATCATATATCTAGTCATAAAACTCTCTATCTAGTTCTTCTTAGTATCT
Source organism: Micromys minutus (assembly GCF_963924665.1). Taxonomy (NCBI): domain Eukaryota; kingdom Metazoa; phylum Chordata; class Mammalia; order Rodentia; family Muridae; genus Micromys; species Micromys minutus. Next base: position 24,900,448 of record NC_137952.1, on the reverse strand, counting down.
TCAATCACAAAGTAGAAGAAATGAAAGAAGTATGCTTGGTCTATTAGACCCCATAGTTCCCTGATTCTTTAAAATCAACCTTTCAAAACAAGAGCCCATTTTGCTCTGAGAGCGGAAATGTATGCTAGAGAAGACGAGAGATATCTTTTATATCTGATTGATCCAGCCTGATTCAAAAGCTACAGTCAGCAGTTCTAATGGAAGAGGATGTGAAGTCTCAGGTGCAGCTGCTATGCTGAGCATCTGCTTTCTGATAGTGTTAGTGGTGGTCAGAGGTTTATTGATTTCCATCAGAGGACAGGAGGAAGTAAGTCTGCGATGCTCTCTTGCTATGTTTAATGTGCTCTCACTACTGTTCTTGCATGAATTCCCAGAGCACAGCTTAATAAGGTCTTGTGTGTTGTCCTTGGGGTTATTATCTTGAATGTGCACCAGAATCTAAAAGATACTAAAAACACCCAGGTTAGCAAGAGTGTGTTTGAATGCCCTGAAGGCTGGTCTTTTATTTATTTATTTATTTATTTTTTTGGTGACTATAAGGTAAATAAACTTACTTTTGATATTCTAATTTCTTTAGAGACTTCCATAATTGGCACTGAGATGGGGTGAAGGAAACTTCAGATGCAGGAAATCTCCTCCTCCAGCAATCTCCATTTGCAGATTTCCAAAGCATGAGATGGACATTTGATTAAGCTCTGCTCTGAATGAATATTGCTCCAAGCATACCACATAAATCAGAGGCTCTCTTTCTTCTTCAAATTCATCATCATAAGAATAGACACAGAATCATAGATGAAGGGTCGGGAGGAATTCAGAGACTCTGTAAACTGGCACAGTGGTATATTTCTGTAACCCCAGGAGTTGGCAAGGAAAGAGCATCGTCCTGAGGAAATTCAAAGTCATCTTAGGCTGCATAGTAACATGTGGCTATTAGTGGTAGAGCCTGAGTTTCCAGAATTTTCCAGGTTAACTAATTTCTCTGCCATCCTGCCCTTGTTGGTATATATGTATTTTTCTCTAAGAAAGGACACTACAGGATATTTTTATGTTAGTAAAAACAAATAGAAGAACAAAAATCTCCAAAGCTTTGGCCTAGAAATTATCTTATTTGCCAAGTTATTGATCCTCAAATTCTTAAGTTTGTTCAGTGAGAGGGATTGCTAATATGTTCCCAGCACAGATTGACCCCCTTTCTACTAGAATTGCTCCCCCACCTCCAAGAATGGAGCCCCAGAGGTTGCATATATACTTTGAGACTTTATTTATGCTTCTCTGGATGCTACCAAAGAGGGCATTCTCCCATGAAGAGCCTTCTTGACTCTCTTTAGAGTTTGCAACGAACTTTGGATCACACAATACCTAAAGGCATGGTTGCTGAGAAAGCTCTCCTACCGAGAGGCAACATGAAAAGGAATCTTCAAACACAGACTAGAGAAAGGAGAGAGGGCTAAAGAAAGATGGGGTTGTAGGCTGGGGCAGGGGAGTACTGGGCTGAAGTATAGAGGAAGGTAAGGGAAGTAGATAATTATTGATGGGTCTTTGTTTCTTTATTTTTTTTTGAGAGATGATCTTCTTTGTAGTCAAGACTAGGCTTGTATTTACTATGTAGCCCAGGCTGGTCTTGAATTCATGACAATTCTCCTCTCTCAGTCTCCTGAGTGCTGGGATTACAGGTAGGTAGTGTGAAATCTTCTTGGAGAATTTTCTCTCCAAGCTAGCTTGGTCTTCCTGGAGACTGTCTTTTTACATATGTTGTCCTCTGTGAGACAGTAATGACCACTTTGCTAATTAAGATAGTTGTATGGGCTGACGTTATTAACCAGTGAGACCTATTCAAAGAAAACAATCGCATTTGTTGGATTCCTCTTAGATCATTCATGATTGTAGTTTTGTTTTGTTTGGAGACAGGGTTTCTCTGTGTATCCATGGGTGTCCTGTAACTCATTCTGTAAACCAGGCTAGCCTCCAACTCAAAGACCTTCCTGCGTCTGCCTCCCAGGTGCTGGGATTAAAGACATGAGCCACTATGTCCCGGCATGGTTACAGTTTTTTTTTTTTTCCAAGTGGCAGAATTTGAGCTGATTTCTACTCAGAGGCTTTGGTCACCTCTGGGCTCCTAATAAATGACCACAGCTGTTCTGGATAAAAGGGCAGATCATCTTTTGGGCCTTGAGTTGGGATGTTAATAGTCAGAATCATGGACATTTGGATTTTCTGTGGTGAACATCATTAGAGATATGTTGGGGCCTTGACCTGTATCTTTCACTCTGGCAGAGATTTGTTGGCTTAATTTTACTCTATGGAATCCCAGTCTAATTGTTTTAAGCCAACACATTTGCATGGCAAAGATGTCTTTGTACTCTGTTGAAGGACTGACTTTCCTTTTGTCAAGTATGTCCTTGACTGTTCCTGTGATGATCATGATGTTTGGAGATCAGGTTTGGTGATAGTGAATGCATTTGAAAGGAGAGTCCATTTTCAGTTAGAAGGTTCTAGAAATGGGTACTTCTAAAATGTCCTAGGGCAGACAAAATGATCACTTAAAATGAAGACAAAGCTTTTGCTATATCATGAGCACTAAAAATGCATCTCTGGGTAGATTTGTCTCTTCTTTATGAAACTATTGTCATTATATTTTTATCACATACATTTCAAGTTATTTTCTACTGGAAAAACAGAAGCACCAACTGTAGATTAGGCAAAGTAGCCACACATGTCCCATCCACAAGGACAGAATGAAGGTTGTTAGTGCTTAGCATTCCAGACTGAAAATATCCATGTGTGGAGAGAAGCTCACAGAAGCCAACATTCCTTGGGGTTTGCAGAGTCAATACTTTTAAGAATGAAGAGGTGATGGAACGCAGTTTTCCTTTCTTGCCTCACTCTGGAGAGACCAACCTAACTAGAGGAATTTTAAGTGATGAACTCTGGAGGCTCTGCAAGTTTTTTAGACAACCTTTAGGTGTTCTGAGCAGGACAGCAAATGCAATGTTTATGTGACTTGCTCACTTACTCGTTTGATATATTTGGGGAAACCCAAGAAGACTCCCTTTTTTAAAAATAGCTTCCCCACCAGCAGTGTACCTGTAGATCCATAATTAGAGACTAAATTTTGGTTTAAAGAATCATTCCATTAACACATAAATAGGCCTGGGAGTTAGCTACGAAATTAATATCTGACTAACATGTTGGCTCAAAAGAAGCCATTCAAGCATGACTATCAGAACTCCAGACTCTTAAAGTACATGCTTTGTGCTACATAAAACTGTGAGACTTTTCCCCAGGGCTTGCCCTTCTCCACTAGTTTGTCAGCTCACCCTGGTGGTGGGGAACTAGAGATCACGAGACTGGGAACTACTACTGCAGCTAAGTTCAGGTTTTGGGATTTCTCTCCTCAGTTTCAGTTACATATGGCTGGAATATTACAGGGCTAAAACTTTGGATGGAGAAGGCAGGAAAAAGGTATAATTTTGCCATGGGAACAAAGAACTCTGGAGCAATTGTATTAAAGATGCTTTGTGGTAGCCAGGCAGTAGAATTCCTGAGCAGACTGCTGTCCAATTCCGGGACTCGGGGTGACAGGTGTTGGGGGTTAGCACCCAGCAGCAGCAAGAACGTGAGAGAGACTTGGAAAGTGGAGATAACAAGGATCTGCAGATAAGTTTAGAGGATTTAACAATTATGGCAGTGAGGTGGGGACTCTTATGGCCATACGTGATTGTAAGAAGAAGCCTGTGAGAACATCTGTCCAGACTTGTTCTGCTCTTGGGTATTCATTTTCTTCCTGGATTCTAACATGTATATTGATCTATGAAAAAGGAGCAAGCTGAACTCCCACAGGACAAATGCTTTTGATGTTCTTCAATCGAATTCAGCCTTTTTTTTTAAAATCTGGCTCCAGCTACTGTGCCTGAGTGTGAACAGCCTTGGACCATATCTGAGAAGTTCCTCAAATCATGGTTCTATATACAGTTTTGGAAGACTATCCCAAGGATAGCCCGATCTTGAATGTACATATTTACTGGAGCAAGATTTCAGGAGAAGCCACAGAGCACAGTTAGTTTGAGAGAATCCACAGGGTCAACAAACATGTGTTTAAACAGTTCCTTAATGGCCACAAAACTAATAGAAACTCACAGCTAGTTTTCTCTAGCGATTCTGAATGCCCTTTGCTTCTTCTCCAAATCAGCTGTGCAAATAAGGTGCAATGCAAGAGATGCTTATGACAAACAAATACATAAAAAATCATAAATACAAATGTAAAGATCCTCTTTTCTGCCCCTAAATGTCTTCATCTGTAGAAGTAACTTAAGCTTTTTTGAGGGTCGCTTTCATGTCTACATGATGCCCCAGGAGCGATAGTTAATGTTTCCTTTGCTGTCCATTGCTGAACCAATAAAGTTTGTGAACCCTAAAAAAAAAAAAAAAAAAAAAAAAGAAAGAAAGAAAAAAAGTGACTTAAAAATTTTAATGGATTTCCCATTGGTAGACAGAGAAGATAGATAGATATAATAATAGGAAAATAGTTTTTATTATCTAAGTGGTATCATTCTGCATCTTATTTTTCACTTTGCCAATCAGAGCATAGATTTCTATTTTGTCTCAGTCTGAACTGAAGAACTTGTAATGCCTATAACCAATGCTTTGTTCACGTGGTCTTGTTGGAGATACGTGGAAGAAATACAGGCACCAAAACATGTGGTTCTCTAAGTTTCCCTGGAGGGCGTGTTCCAAGAGAGATTATACCCTTGCCACTCCACCCAAGATTTCTGACTTAAAAACTTCTAGCACATGTGTGTTTTTAATAAGTACACACTGCTTATTCTGTATGTGTTTCCAGGAGGGTACCATTGTCACTAGTCTGCAAACAGATTGAAACTGCACTCTTCACTTCAAGAGTTCTTGTTTTCCCATGATGGAGCATAGGCCCACATTCTCTCCAACAAGTGTATCCGATGTTCTCTTCCTCACAGTCAGTACCAAGCAAGGACTGAGCCACTAAACGGTGAGGAAGGGAATAAGAGAGTCTTCCAGTTTCCTCCCTGACAGCACCTCCAACTTCTTTCTGTGTCTTTTACAACCACTTGACTACTTTTCCAAGTGACTGGCATTTTACTGTTGGTCTGAACTACCCTTCCCCCCCTCACCACCACCTCTCCCTTCTTTCTTCAAGACAGCATTCTGGAAATGTTGAGCCTTTCAGTCCTCCAAGAAATGGGCTGAAAGCAGCTGTGAGAGAGAACGTTTCAGTCCAGAGGGATTAACCGGGATGGCCTCACTGAAAAAGAAAGCACACTTCATAGTTTCAGATGGGACTGCTCTTAACTGGGTCACCCTGAAACACTGAGCACACTTCTTCTTTCAAATAAATGTGGTGGTTTGGGCCAGAAGACACTGTTGACAAGATACTTGAAGTGGTTTTGTCTTTTAGATATGAACCAATACCTTCTAATAGCAAGCAGAAAGAAGAAACATGGAATGGGTTGTCTGATGTTCATCCTGAGCCCTGAATCCAATTTCTGAAACACTTATAAAAACGGACCTTCTTTCCTTTCTTTTCCCTTATGTCCTCCTCACCCCCCATTTCCCTTCTTTCCCTTTCCCCCTCTCTTCCCTTCACGCTCTGTAGAGAAACAGCCTAATTGACAATAGAGTGCTTGCCTGAGGTATACAAAGCCCTGGGTTTGACCCCACCCCACCTTCACCTCCAGCATCTTGTAGTATATAAAACAGGTATGGTGACGCTTGCCTGTAATTCCAGAATTTGGGAGATAGAGACAGGATTTGCCAGAAAACTGGCTCTTTAGACTAGCCAATCAGCAAACTCTGGGTTCAGTTGAGACAGCCTGACTCTTAGGAAAGTATAGGATGACTGAAGGAGATGTCAGATGTCAACTTCAGGCCTCTGTGTGTACACAAGTGCATATGTGTATCCACACACGTAAGAACACAAATACATGTATACATACTACACATGTACAACACACACACACACACACACACACACACAAAACCCTCAGAAATGTAAGTGTATTAAGTCTTTATTCTGCTTTAAGCACGATGAAAAAATTATTATTGGACCCTTATGACCACTTTGAGAATAGAGTTGGGAGCAGACATCCAGTCTTTCTGACTCTCAGTATCATAATCCTATCGTGACTTTATTTATTAATTGGATCTGTTTATTTGTTTTGCTAGGATCTCATTATGAAGCTCACCCTGGCCTCAAACTTGTGATCACACACCCTGATTTCACTTGAGTTCTGGGGATTTGAACTCAGATCCTCATATTTCTTAGCAAGTGCTTTAGTAATTGAGCTATCCTGCTGATCTCCCCATTTGGCTACTTTTTATTATGAAATCAAAGCTGCCTCTGTTCAGGAAAGAACTTTAAGACATCTCAGAATTTTAGTTTGAAACATTAATGACCATAGGATTTCTGGAAGCTTTCCTAAGTCTTTCGGGCTTCCGAGAGCGACACTGACATTTGGTCTCAGACCCCTAAAGGGAAAATGGACTTTACTGACGTTGGTCAGCTTCCGTTATTCACAGCCATGGCCCAGGGATTTCCCTCTGGCTAAATGGCTGACTCAGTACTTCTTGTTTTAGAAAAAAGGAAGTCACAGAAAGGCACCTGTTAATGAGCCTCAAGTGACACTGTGTGTGTGTGTGTGTGTGTGTGTGTGTGTGTGTGAGAGAGAGAGAGAGAGAGAGAGAGAGAGAGAGAGAGAGAGAGAGAGAGAGAGAGATCTTTGGCATGGATACGAACCCTGCCATATGGAAAGACGACTGCCGTGGGTACTAGTCCATGCTAGAGATCTCAGCACTTAGAAAAGAGGTGCAAGAGAGGAAAATCAGGAGTCCCAAGCCAACCTGACCAACATAAGACTCTGTCAAGATAATAGAAAGCAAGTAACAGGGAGAAAAGGACAGTCTAGCTGTTTTCTAAGATGCTTATTTTTATTTTCCCTTAAGTAAGATTTTTAACTGGTCCCCCAAGAAGCTTGAGTAGACAAATAAGTTGTTACTACAGTGAAAAAATTTTTCATGGGTTTCTTCACACTTAAAATCACTAAGCTACAGTAATCATTACTATAAAGTTCATCTGTGTCTTATCAAGTTCTACACTGAAGAGGCTGAAAGAGCGTTTTACTGAATGAAGGATCTTTTTCCACCCAGCTTTGACCTGTGTCTTTTTTGATGTAATAGACCAAGGCCTGTGGCCCTACCAAAGGGCTTCCACCAAGAACCTTTCTCTACTCTTTTGCCCATTTGATCAAGTGGGTCATTAACACACAATTATTAACATTTATTTCCTATGCATCAGGCTTCGTGATAGGAGTTAAGACTACAATCTAAGGATGAGCAGGATCACTAAATGAACAGGGCAGGCTTTACAGTGTGGGGAAGAAGAGGAAACTGCAGGGACGGAGGAAACAGTGACTCATCGCCTGTGGTCAAGGGGGGCTGGAGCAGAGGAACTGACTCCACACCATGGAAGAACAACACACTTTGTGGTGTGACACCGACCTGCTTCCTGGATTATGTTTTCTGACAGATACAGTCGTTGCTTCTGATCATTCATTTGGTTGGATAGTTGACCTGAAGACTATAGTCTACTCATTGTGAATCTCAGGTTGGAGGCAGGATCATGTGCCAGCCACATAATAGGTGACAAATCAGTGTGTTCTGAAATGACCTCCCAACCTTCAAAGGCATCAGCCTCGTTTCTTTATGTGGAGAGTGGACCTTTCTTTTTGAGTTCTATCTCAAATTAGCTATAAGATCTTCATTTCCCAGGGAAATGCAAATCAAACTGACTCTGAGAGTCCACCTCACACCCATCAGAATGGCTAAGGTAAAAAACTCACATGACAGCACATGCTGGTGAAGATATGGAATAAGGGGAACACTCCTCCAAAGCTGGTGGGCGAACAAACTTGGACAACCACTCTGGAAATCAATTTGGCAGTTTCTCAGAAAATTGGAAATAGTTCTACCTCAAGATCCAAATATCCCACTCCCGGGCATATACCCAAAAAGATGTTCCACTATACCCTGCTGACACTATGCTCATAAGCAGCTTTATTCATAATAGCCAGAAACTAGAAACAACCCAGATCCCCCTCAGCCAAAAAATGGATAAAGAAAATGTGGTTCATTTACAAAATGGGATGCTACTTAGCTATTGAAAATAAGGGCATCATGAAATTTTATAGGCAAATGGATGAAACTAGGAAATATCTAGAGTGGGGTAACCCAAGCCCAGGAGGATATACATGGCATGTACTCAGTTATAAGTGGATATTAGCTATAAAGTACAGGACATACATGTTACAATCCATAGACTCCAAGAAGCTAAATAACAAGGGCCAAATGCAGATGCTTAAATCTCACTCAACAGGGGAAATAAAATAGTCATGGGAGGCATATGGAGGGAGGGAGTTGAGTGAGAGAAGGCGTGGGAGGGGGACTGTAGGAGGATCAGGTTCAAGTGTGAGAGAGAGAGAAGGAGAGAGGTTCCTGAATGAAAATTTGTAGCTGGCAGTGGGGGGAGGGTCATCTCTAGGATGTGCCCTAGACCTGGGATTTGGGAGACTCCCAGGTATCTATGGGGGTGACTCTAGTTGAGACTCCTTGCAGTGGGGGATATAGAACCTGAAGTGAGCACCTCTAGTAGCCAGGCAGGACTTTCAGTGCAGGGATAAGGCACCAACCTACCCACAAAACCTTCAACCCCTAATTTTTCTGCCTATGAGAAGTGTAGAGACAAAGATGGAACAGTGACTGAGGGATCCACCAGCCAATAACTGGCCCGACTTGAGACCCATCCCATGGGCAAGAACTATACTTGCAGATAGGAGCTTAGCATAACTGTCCTCTGAGAGGCTCTACCCAGGAGCTGACTAAAACAGATGCAGAGACCCACAGCCAAACATTGGATGTAACTTGGGGAGTCTTGTTCAAGAGTTGGGGAAAAGATCGATGGACACGTAGGGAATATGAACCCCATAGGAAGACCAACAGTCAACTAACCTGGACCCTTTGGGGTTCCCAGAGACTGAACCACGAACCAAAGACATGGGCTGAATCTATGCACCCTGCATATAGGTAGCAGATGGGCAGCTCAGTCTAACAACTGGTATGGCAGCCATCTCTAAATCTGTTGCCTGCCTGTGGATCATGTTTGGCTTCAGTGTTAGAGGATGAGCCTAGTTTTGCCATGACTTTATCCACCAGGTTGGGGTGATACCAGGGGGTGGGTCTCCTCCTTCTCAAATGAAGAAGTGGGGGAAGGGGCTGTAAAAAGGCAGACAGAGAGAAGAGGGGCTGCAATCATGAATTATGTTGAATAAATAAATAATTGAAAAGAAAAAAAAAGTTTTCACCTCCCCATTTTAGCTAGAGCCCTGTGCATGAATGAGTGTTCATTGTCTGGCTACCTCCTAGGACCAAGCATTTTGCTATGGTTTCTTCATTGCCTATGGGATTCTCCTTTAAAATGCCATTTGTCCTAAGAATATTTATATAATGTCCAGGGATCCTCAGACAATGTCAGAATCAGATAATCTGTTTAATACTCCAGAATGATGGTTTCCAACTTGGGAATTTTGACATGTGATCCCAGGATATAAGAAATATCTAAGTGGAGCTTTTAGGAATGAAGACACTAATTACATCATGTTATGAGTTGATCCCTTCAACAAGCATCAGACAAGAGCCAGGGGTACTCCTGCTGAAACCTAATTTAGCCTCATGGGAAACTCGAGTATCAAGGCTGGTGGTTAAAGGGCATTAAGTTTCTTAAATAAGCAAAAATAATCTTTTGTATATCCAGGGATGTGAATAAATGTATATATGTGTAAAAACACACACACAAATGTACACATTTAAAAATCACTTGTATATACAGGAATATGGTTGAATATGTATATGCATATATACATATAAATATGAGTATACATAATCCTTTGTATTTAGAGGGATATGAATAAATACATATGCATATATATACAAATATATAAATACACACACAAATGTAGAATATGAGTTTCATGACAGCAGGGCCTGTTTCCGCTCTGCTAGCAGTTCTCTGCACCTAGGGAAGATCTATGCATGTAAGCTCACAAAAGGGGACATGGATTGTGTGTCTGCCTGCTGCCTGCTGACCTCAGAAATCTGAAACTCTCAATTTGTTCTTTCAAAAATAGTCAGCATAATTAAATGATAGTAACTCAACTTCAGGTTAAGATACCATAAGTAACCGATGATGCTGATGATGGTTACAACAGGAATTGAGGTAACGTTGCAGTAGTATAAAAGAAACAGCTCTCAACAAACCATGAGTGCTGGTATCTAACTATGTGGCTTGTTTTGACAATGAGGCTTTAGCAAGCAAAATGCAGTTAGAGGCATTGTAAAGCATTGTGCATTGAGCCTTGTCTACTGGAATGCTGAAAAAGTCCAGGCCATTCTATATTAGAATGAGAATCTTCATAGAGAGAAATACCATTTGGAAAACAAGGGAGGTCTCCCACTTCTCTGGTTTTCCATTTACCCCACTGTAGTTTCAAGACTTAATTGTAAGGGAGGCTATCCAGGAATGTACTTCTTCAGACCATAAGCCAACACTATAAATGCATCATTAGGTTCTCTGTTCCAGTGTAGTATTCATCACAAACTGCCTACCCACAGACTCTTGAGCAGATACATTGGTACATTATGGTACTAAGTTTTAGAGTGATTTTGTAATGGTAAGTAACTGACATAGTTACTGTGCTTGAGTTACCAGACATTGCCTCACTTGGCTTACAAGTAAGGCAGCCATTCATTATCATCTCTATCTTAAGGATAACTAACTTGTTCAGGTCAGTGCTTTATGTAAATGATGGAGCAAGGATGTAAACCAGGTCTGCCAGAATCTGGAGTCTAGTTCTTGCTATTGTCTATGTTGACTTTGCGATAACCTTTACCATCTGACCATATCTTAAATTTTAAACTGCTTACTTCTGTAAAAGGACCAGTCATACACATGGACTTGTTAGGTGCCTATGCTTGCTTCAATAAAAGATTACAAATCTCTGACACTTGATTTGCTTTTATGTATCAGTCATACTGAGGTGAAGCGCTTGAATAATTTATTTGGTGAATAATTCCAAGACTTGTCAGGGGGCACAAAAAGCTTAGTCTTCTATAATTTTTGTGTTTTTTGGTTATTTTTTTTAGTACTTATAGACTATTGTTAAATAGTACAGACAAGATTAAGAGTGTAGAGAAGTTGCATGAGGCTGTGTTTGGTCTTTTGGCACCAGTGTAGAACCAGGCATGGGCATCCCTAATTCCAGCATGTGAGAAGTGGAGTCTTAGAGATCAGAAAACTAAGGTGATCTTCTAAAAAGGCTGAGTTAGAAGACATTTTGTTTTTCAAGGGACCTTGTCTCAAGGGAAAAAAAAAGAAAAAGAAAACAAAACAAAAAAACCATGGAGGCAAGAAGACTACTATGAAGTAAACTGAACTGTACCAAGATAGATAACAGAATCTACCACTGAATAAACCATTGCATCTTTGTGTCTGTGTGTCCAGTGTACCTGTACCCTGTTCATAATACAGGAAATTATGATCTGAAAAGGCCATGCAGTCTCGCAACACCCATTTCTTATCAGCATCTTGAAGGAAGTGAAAGAGCTGGTATCTCTCATCTACCTGAAATTCATTGGGGTTGGTTGATAGTTCTGTCAGCACGAGAATTTTTATTTTAACAATCAGGAAATTGTTTCAGGACTGTATGTGGGCATTTCCAAACCTTCTTCCTTGTCCAATGTGGGCATTTCCTAGGGTTCCTTACTCAGGAGGCACATGATTATTTTTCTAAGATAATTTTACTGAGTTCTGAAATCTGACCTTCGTTACCTAAGCGATTTTAGCAGTTAAGTATTTCATCTCAAATTTAAGGATCTAGGGATAAAACAGAATCATCATCCTGTAAATTCTCACAGAGTTGAGAGAACTCTTTGTAAAACTGTCTCTCTCATGGGACTTACAGATCAATAGGAGCAGTCTGGTCCTTAAAAGCTATAATTTGGGGACTTTCCAAAGTATAAAAAAAAGGTAATATTTTTGAAAGCCATTGGGAGAGTTACTGTTGTTGACAACGATTAGGAAGAAATTATGACATGTGTATCACTTCCATCCAACATGATAATAGTATAAGGCTGTAACGGATGTGTTCCTCTAGCCCTGAAAATGGTAACATGTGACATGACCATTGTGAGGTCTGTTTCTCTCTTGTCATCTCAGAAACTGTGAGGCCACTAGGAGTTATCTCACTAGTTGTGTTCCTAAGGCTATCCACGGATATCTGATTGTCTCGCTACTCTTTGCACAGTTCCGTTGGAAAGGAAGTGAACACTTGATAAGACAGTTCCATCTTTGAGAGCCTTTGTTACTGCAGATCTAGCCTGTTTAATAAATTCAGGTCTTCATTTCCATCTGCTCTTGCGGTCGTTTTAAATGAGCCAGATTTCTTTTCTCAGGAAAGTCTTTTTCTCCCTGTCGTTTTAGAGGGTAGCTTCTGGTTTGAAAGGCGAGAACACAGCACCATATAAATGGTCTCAACTCTGCTGAAGGAAAATACAGGCACTGTTACAATTACATCAAAGAACTCTGAAATGCCAGTTCTCTCTAACCAGTAACACGGGGCTGATGGGTAAGTCTGGGTGACTACTGCTGTCCCTGCTCGGGCATCCAGACACATAGGAATGCTATTGTGCATCCCGTGCTGGTCACAATGTCGGGAGAGAAAGAACATGTGTCAAAGCACGTAGGAGATTCCTTTGGCCTTACACTTGCCCTCTTGGAATAAATGAAGGGCTCAATTTACTTTTGCTCACATGCTCAAGTTACATGACCACGACTGTGACTGAAAAAGTATTTATTCTCTATCCAGGGGTGAAGCATGTGAGCAACTCTATCACAAACCGCTGTCACCTCAAAAAGAATATCTGAGTATTAGGAACAAAGATTCTGCATTTTTGTTTTTGTAAGCTACCTTAAAATGTCGCCTTATGTATTTCACGATGTGGTGAGATACTTGGGCATCTGAGATACAGCAGCAACTGCAATGACAATAGGGCACACCCCCCATCACCGATTGCTTACAGCCTGTTGATTTCACCTTGTTTCTTTCAGAGGTCATCAGTGTTGCCTGTGGGGTGTAGGGTTCTTTCTTCTCAGTCGGGCGTGGCTTTCACTGTGGACCTTGTGATCTGTCTGAAGTGACAACACATTAGGAACAAGCTGACATCCAACCATTAATCAATAACCTCTCGCCATACTGTCCCCATTTAGCTGTTTGTGAGTAGATTTTAAAGGACACTGTGTCCTTTAAAAGCACATACCCATAACCTTAACGCCTGGGGGACTGAGTGTTAGACCATTCCAGGATGCCTAGGCAGACTCTGTTGATGAAACAGTAAAATAAATACTCTAATCCGGTCCACACTGTCTTAAAAGCAAAGCCGGTTATTTTTCCTCTGAGTTTGCATATAAGATATAAGTAACTTGATGGCAAATGAGTTTGCTGGTTTTCTCTCATAGCTGGGAGTTTTGCTTGCTGAAAAATGCATAGTTATCACTGATAGGGACTTTCAAGAAATATGTAAGCAATTCATCATCAAACTGGTGGCTTGCGGCCAGTAGGAAAGGACTTTAAGTGATAAGGCAGGTTTTTCAAGGAAAATAGATGGAGCTGGGATTTCTTTCAAATAACCAGAGACGTGTGTGTTGCTCTGACGGCCTCTGTGAGAAGTAAAATAGATCCATTCTTGCCTTGCCTAGCCTTTGGGGTGTCAGAGAGTCAGTGGCACCTTAAAAATAACTGCCACAGGATAAGGGACAGGAGGAAAAAATAAACACTGCTAACAAAATAGTTTATTACGGAAGGAAGCAGAGTGAAGCACACAGAAGCAGTCATGTGCAGTACAAATATAGAAGAGCGCTTTTCCAGAGACACGCTAGGGAAAAACCCCGACCCAAATACACTGAACGCCATCCAAGGAGAGAGACAATAGTCTGGTGGGATGAGATGTTATCTCTTTTCCAAAGGAAAAGCCCCACACAGAAAGACACACGCTGAAAAATCGAACTAAAGCGGGGGTGGGGGGGTGAGAGGAGGGGAACCCCTAACCAAAATCTGTGTATATAGTGGCAACTCGGTAGTGAAGATTATAAAGTGGTATGGGAAAAGCAAGCCTGCTACTTGAAGACGGACCTGGAGACATTTACAGAGTGATAGGAGTCACCAAGTCTTCCCACAACTGGCAGTGACAGACACCTGGAAAGTTTTAGAAATTCCCTATTTAGTTAAATCCCAAGTTATTCTTATTTTTTGCAAGGGAAGGGGGTAAAGTATAAAGGTACAGATATTCCTTAGTTCATTGGCTACAAAGATTATGTAATTGTCTATTTAACATTGCAAATAGATCTCAGACCTTGTAGCCCACGGTAGAGCACTGTCTACCAGGCAGTGCATGTTTCAGGCTTTGCAAGGCATCTGATCTCTGTCTTAGGCTCCAGATGTTGCCATGGTTACACAAAGGTAGCCTTCAGCAGTTCATAACGGAGTGAATGAGTGCGGTGAGGCTTGTTTACAAAAATGGTCAGGAGCATGTACTTGGCTCTTGAGACTGAGTGTACCAGCCCCTGCTCGTATGTTCTCCTGGAATCCTCAGGATTGCTTCTTGGTGATGAAAGAGTTAATGCCTGATAACGTCTGTGACTGACAACCTTTTGGTGAGCTAGGTGTGCCAACAGTGCTTTCAGAGAACACACACTTCTACAATATGCTCGCTAGCTTTTTCAGAGAGGGCTTCAATGTACTAGACATATGAACAACCTACATATTAAATATTTTTTTCCTTTTTTTTTTTTTTTAAAAAAAAACCTAATCTTTTCTGTATGCCAATAAAAATAATTTTCTTAGGGTTATTCTTGCTGCTTTGAAACATGCTGAACAAAAAGCGAGTTGATGAAGAAAAGGTTCATTTAGCTTACACTTGCTGTTCATCATTAAAGGATGTTAGGACAGGAACTTAAAACAGGGCAGGAATGTGGAGGCAGGAACTGATGCAGAGGCTATAGAGGGGGTGTTGCTTATTGGCTTGTCCCTCAAGACTTGTTCATCCTGCTTTTTATGGAACCCATGACCACCATCTCAGGGGTGGCCTCACTCACAAAGGGCTGGGACATCTCACAGTAGTCACTAAGTAAGAAAATGTCCTATAGGCTTGCCTGTAGCCCGATCTTCCAGAGACATTGTCTCTGTTGAGGGTCTCTCCTCTCAGACGGCATTAGCTTGTGTCCAGTTGGCATGAAATTGGTCAGTACCAGGATAAACTCTGGGTTTCTAAACTAGATACTTACTTCAACTTAACTCAAGGAAATTCCAGTTGCCAGATCATCAGGCCTTGACATTCAGGTCATCCTGGGACATCTTCTGAACTTCAGGGAAGAACTTGTCCTCTGTGCAGCTTTATAAACCACATAGGTATAGTCTATCTCAGACTTAATTTTTGTGGTAAATATAACTAGATGGAGTTGAATTACTATTCTGGGGGAAAATAGCAGGGGCTACGAATGTAAAATAGCAATTACATTCTTCCTTAGGATTATAGCTTGTTTATCAAAGTATTCTATAGTGATGCCTTGCTCTGCTTACATGCATACATTCAATTTTGCCTTAGTAAAATTGTGTCTACTTATTTGCATTAGTAGATGAGCATTGTCCTCTACCCCCCCCCACTTTTTCATAAAAGACTCTTTTCAATATTTTTGCTTCTTGCCTACACACACACACACACACACACACACACACACACTCTCTCTCTCTCTCTCTCTCTCTCTCTCTCTCTTAAAAAAACCCAACCAAACAAAGGAAGAGAAGGATAAAATAGAAGGCTCAAATTTACAGAAGAATAAATATCAGTCGTTGCTACCAGCCCCCTAAGACCAATCTTGCTTTACACAGAGAATAACTCCTATGGTGATTCCTGTAAATACCATTCCTCCCTGATCACAAACTTGTTTCCAGACAATTTCTTACTAATAATGGAAGAGGGAGCTAGGTGGAGAAAATTTAGCTAGATTATTTTCAAAGTCTGTGACTTAAAAATCAATCTGACAAGCTGTTTTTAAAACCAGCGTGACTGTTAAAAGGAAAAGCAACCTTTACTCTCCCCGTACCTTGCCAAAATACAGTTACTGTATGAACCTAAAAACTCACGAACTTTTTTTTTTTTTAGCTTTGCTTCGTCCTGAGCTCTCCGGCCTCTAGTTACCTGTTGTGCTTGAAGACACGTGGTGTGTACATAAGCTGTCTCTGATACATCAGCTCATCTTCGGCAGCAGTCAGCATTCCTTTTTGGACCTAAAATGTTATTTCTAGAAAATGAGGCATAGTTAAGATCTACTGCTCAGATTAGTTCGACCCTGCCTCTGTCCTCTCTTCTGACCTCAGGGAGATTGGAGACTGTTTTGTTCCTTGAAGGTTTTGAAAAACGTCTATTGCAAATGTTATTTTATTTCATTACTGTCTTCTCTTTTGCATTTTTTAAAATTAGCATTTGTTTTTGATACACTGAAGAAAACAATAGACAAATCAGGAAAGGAAAATTTATTGCCTTCATTAAAAATATTTCATTCTGTTTAATTTGTCCATGTTTTATGGCCAGATTTATATGTGATAAAACAACGAGTTTTGATTAAATAAATAGGTTAAAAGGAAATGCAGTTGAAAACTAAAATCTTTTGAATTGGGCATGGTAGCCTACACCTGTAGTCTTAACTCTTAATGGAGGCACAATTTCCAGGAGTTCTAAATCAGGTTAAACTGCATAGTGAGTTTCAGGTCAACCATGATGGGGAGAAGGGGAAGAGGAGAGGGGGATAAAGGGGAGGAGGGAAGTGGGGTGGAATGAGAGGAGAAGGGGAGGAGGAGGGAGAGGGGAGGACTGGAAGGGGTTAGGAGAAGAAAAGGGTGGGGAGAGGGAGGGGAGTGGGAGTGGGAGAGGAGGGGGAGGGAAGCAATGAGGGAGGGAGTTGTTGAGATTCTGTAAACCCCACCCCTCAGTTACCTAGCAACAGCCAGGTATACCCCACCCCTTAATTACCCAGCAGTGGCCAGGTATGCTCTGCCCCAGTGACCTGACACTATAAAAGGATCTGCTTGACACCTCCTCTCTCTCTTGCTCTTGTGCTCTTGCAGCCTTGCTCTCCTACTCCTACCCCTCCTCTTCCCTTCCCTTCCCCCTCTCTCCCCACGTGCTCATGGCCGGCCTCTACTCCTCTACTCTCTCTCTCCTCTCTCTCTCTCTCTGCCTCTACCGCCCTCTTAACTCTCCCATGACCTGAATAAACTCTATTCTGTACTATACTGTTGTGTGGCTGGTCCCTCAGGGGGAAAGGGATTCCCAACATGGGCCCCTCAGAGGCATCACCCTCAGGCCTCTCACCTCACCACCATGGGCCATATCCTCCCACTCTCTTCATCCTTCCCCTAACATTGGTGCTGAAACCCGGGACGTCATCTTTTCACAACAGGGGTGAGAGGAGGAAAGAGAGAAGAGAGATCCTGAAAACAAAGCAATCAATAAATCAGCCCCAAACCACTTCATAAAGAGAAGAAAACATGTTTCCTGACTCAGTGAACGGCAAAGCCTCTGTATTTCTCAGTCTTGACACTTTTGGTCATGTTTTCTAGAATAATCTTGAAGAAGGAAGAAAAAAGTAAAAGTAGACACAAAGTAGCTATTAATCTGCGCCTTTAGAACTAAAAACAGAAAAGTCTACAAATTCTAAAAGATGACCTTTGTTTTCAAAAGCACCATATTTATAGGAGATAAGAACTTAGGTCCTGTTCCAACCAAGCAGGGAGAAAACCTGTTAGAGAGGGAGGCTGTTAGAGAGCAGCAGACCCCCAACCTCCACCCAGCCTTCTTGGTAGCACTCAAATCCAAGAGCGTGTGTTAAGGCCTTGTTCCTATCCCTGACTACCTACTTGCTCTTTTCAGACTCTTTCCTCTCAAAGCCGGATACATCCAGGCCTCTCACCTGGTAAAACAGAAAACAACCTTCCTCAGGGCTAAATTCCTCTCCGTCTTCAGTCCTGGTTCCTCCCAGAGCTGTCTCAGAAGATAATAGCCTTTCTTTGGTGACCTTCCTTATCTATCCAACTAGTGTGTTATCTGTCATCTCCTAGCCTGAGGGATTTTTTTTTTTTTAAATTCAGTTGCTAAATCTAGTGGATTTTTTTCAATTTCCTCCCTCCCCTCTTCTCTCTCTCCCTTTCTTTCTCCCCCTCCCTTGCTTTTTAATTCCAGATTTTATTCATTTTTTTTTTTGTTCATCTTTTTCTTTTGCATATCTATTTCTTTAATTAGAGTGTATGTCCCAAGAGGGCTGAGATGATATTTAATTCAAAGCCTTAAGATGACCACAGTGCCTGGCCTATGCAGGTTCTTAAGAAACGTTTGTTAAATAAATAGATTACTCCTCATTGGACCAATGACTTTCAGGAATGTGGGACTAACGGCATTTATATAGACTTGTATTGTTGTTTTATTTAGACGACGTGGCCTGTCTTTCCACATGGTTTGGCTTTGAGGGACTCATTTCCTGTTTCTTTTAAATGGTTTTTTTTTTCCTCTGAAATCCTTTTGCTCTGAAGTCAGCCCCCACCCACACCCCCTTTGCAAGTTTGGTCTCTTTTGCAGGAGGTCTCAGCCTTCAGGGGGCCTCCCTGTCCGGGCTGGAGGTAATGCACTATATTCCATTGTTTGCTTAGCCGCCTGGGTGGTTCCCACTTTGCAAGCAGAGGAAGCAGCTAAAAGAAAACCCTAGGGAGCCCAAGTGTGGCCTCTGCATCCAGGCAGCTGGAGCTGGCTCTAGTGCAGCAAAGACAGGGGCCTTCTAGGGCAGCTGCTACACATCTTTCCCAGCAAGCATCCTCTTCAGATGTGAGTTTTCTACCCACCCCCAACATTTTTTTTTAATACTAAGAATGGAACTTAAAACCTCCCTACCGCTAGGCAGTCTTTCTATCCTTAAACTATATACCCATCCTTCTTGTAAATTCTGAGACTGTCTCACGGAGTCAGTTAGCCTTGGCTTCACTCTGCAGCACGTACAGGTTTTAAATGTATGATCCTCCTGCATCAGCCTTCTAAGTAGCTGGAACTCCAGGCCTATGCTACCACACTAGGTTTAGTTTATTTATTTTTATGGCTTATGGTTGTTCATAAGTTGATTAAACCACATTCTAAACATTGAAAATTATAATGGAAAAATATAATCTCCTTATCTTCAGATGGTCTCTCCAAGCTCTTTTAAGAGAAATTAAAAATAAAGAAAAGTGATTCTGGTTGTTTCTGCTCTTAGGGACACTTTGTAGTGTCCCAAATCCTCTGACACTGTTTTTGCCCATTAGGAAACGTTAGGATTATATATTCTTACTGGGGGAAAATCTTAAGGTATGACATGAGTCAAGCTGCTTTTTTGGGGCAAGATTTCACACTTTAACTGAGTGATCCAAGTCTTGAGAGATAATTTGATATGCAGATGGAGATCTTATGCACTACAATTCCTAAAGTCTAAAATACCTAAATGTCTTAGTCTGTTTTGAATTGTAACAAAGTACCTGAGGCTTTGTACTTTAATGAGTAAAAAGAGGTGCATGCGACCACCTGCTAAAAACTTAAATAGTGCAGCAGAGACCTGGGAAGAGGAATGCCAATATACAAGAAGGTCAAGCACATGGGCATACAATAGCTTCCTCTCTGAAGGAGCAATTCAAGTCTGAGGGGCCCCTGCTCAGCTTTTAAGACCAGCATTAACCCTTTCATGAAGGCTGACTGTTCTATCCCCTATTCCTAAGCCTCCCCACTCAGCATTGCTACCCTTCTGATCCAGTTATCAGTGCTCAAACTTCTGGAGAACAAAGTCCTAACCATTGCCCCAAGAGTCCAGGAATGCACACACACAAAAGAATAGGGTGGGCTGGTCTGAGAAAGAAGATAAGCAGAAGTTAAGAAAAAAAAGAGAGAGAGAAAGAGAGAAGTGGAGGTTTGGTTGTGAGCAAAGTAAGCATCAAATGAACTCCAGATGCGTTCCAGTTGTTCGGAAACTGTCAGAACAAAGGCAAGTGAATTGTGAAGAATCGCTTCTGCAAGACACAGCTGGTCAGATCTCACATGGGGCGAAGGGGGTGCCGGTGGTCTGTTGCTGCCACTGCAGTGTCTTTTGTAGCATCCTTCCTTTACTCCTTTGATTTGGGGGGTTGCTGCTGGTGGTAAACCGCAGGGTCTTACTTAGGCCTGACTGGCCTTGAACTCCAAATCTTCCCTCTTATCTTCCAAGTGCTAGGAGCACAAGGCAGGCAGACAGGACTTCCTGGAGCCTTAGTTCCCTGGTGGAAATTTGCTTTTGCACATGTTTCCGTGTCTTCTGCTCTTCCCACTGGGATCCTCAGCCTCAGTGTATAGAAGGGGAAACTCACGCTTCCTCTTCCTTTTTACAGGAAGTTAGAATACAGGGGAAACTACTTTGGTTGCCTGTTGTAGGCAGACGCTATTGTTGAATTTTACCATAAACTGAGCCTTGAGAAGACAGAAGCTTCTGTGAAGTGTCATGGACTAGCTGTGTGACGTTGGAAGTCTCAAAAAGGACTGGCCCTTTCTTGTCCTATGGAAGGAAAGCTGTATCATCTGATGGTCCTTGTTAATGGTGCTTGTATGCATTAGACCTGACCCTAACCCTCTGGTGTTCTCCAGACAGGGGACAAAGCAGGATTACATACAAGGTCCTAGCTTTATGGTCACTGGGGTTAGTAGCTGGAGCTTTGAGGGATGATGTCATTCCGTACTTCCATCTGAGCACTCATTACCACCGCAATTACTTTTCAATGTCCTCTTGTCCTTTCTGCCATGGTGACTGGTAACGATTGAGGCAACCACTGTGGGACTCATGAAGAGACACCAGGTATCCAGATGATCTAGGATGGGCAGCAACTCTTTGTTGTGAGGAAAACTTTGCTTTTGATTAAGCTTCATGCCGTCTACGTGACTTGATGTAAATGATCATGAAGAGAACGTGGAGCTACACATTTACACGGGCTGGCTCATTTCAGTCCTCACAAGAACGCAAACGCTTTGATTTCCTCTGATTACTAGATGAGGAGAAAACTGCATTTTCAAACATCTCTCGTTTTGGAAAAGGTAGGCCTGAACTTTGAAGTCAAAGTTCCTCTGTCAGAAAACCGCGGAACTACTATTTCCCTCAGCTTTCCTTGGAAGATAAAATGCAAAGGCAGCCTAGTAATGAACTCAACACTTTGCATTCTGGAAGAAGCATTTCCTGGTAAATCAGGTTCTCTGCCTGCTCTTCCCTCCAGGTAGAATGAGGTGTCCTCTCTCAGGCGACCTCCGCCCTGTGCCCAGGTTTGTTGCCCTGTGGCTGTGTGAGCAAAGTCTCTGTGTAAAAGAGAACAGTCAGCTTTGGCCATTTAACCTATGTGTGACCCCAAAAAGGTTCATCTCAGTCTCTCTCAGCTTTGGTTCCTTTTTTTCCTGCGAAGGGGAGGAAGGCTGTAGAATCCAGTTCAGAGCTTACTGTGAGGAATTAGGGAGACCATGTGTAAAGCGGTTGGAATTTTCTCTCCCCACCCCCACACCTTCAGAAATAACGAGTGCAGAGTCACTCTATCTGCTTGTGAACATTTTGAAGGGTTTCATTCCCTTCGAGAGGAAAGAGGTCTGTTTTGGAGAGAGGCCAGTGGTGTTCAAAATGCCAGGAAGTTAAAGAAACACAGGAGTACTTCTCATGCACTGGAGGGAAGGCCTCTTTTAGTTTAAGCAGAGAAGCACATCTTTTTTTTTTTTTTTTTTGAAGGTTGTGTTTTTTAGGGCATTTGTTTGTTTGTTTGGTTGGTTCTTTTGTTTGTTTTTATCTCTTTGTCTTTTAACGAGGTGAACCAGCTTCCGCCTGAGATGAACAAATCCTTTCCCCTCTCAGATCTTATCGCTTCTTATCTGGAAGATGGATAGATTGGAGCCAGTCTCCCCAGTGTCTGGTGGCTGTTTGATTTCGCCATGCCCTGCTGCATCGGCTGGGGAGGAGTGTGTCTGGAGCCTGTTTCTGTCTTGGGCTGTGGAACCCAGCCTGGAGGGGCTTCCTCGGAGTGAAGGAAAAGTGACCCAGCCTCGCCTCTGTTTGACGTTAGAGTTCTGTAGCTTTCTCTGTGCTGCTGGGGAGTCTAACGTGTGGGACCAAAGGAAAAGCGCATAGAGCCTGGAAACAGTTGGGGAACAAGTGCGTTTCCCTGCAGGCGTGCAGGGGAGAAGGACCCAAAACAAAGCAAAAACAAACACACACACACAAAGATGTTTATTGCTAAGCTACAGTCCCAGACTAACCTGGAGGGATGTTTGAATTCTGGAAAACCTTATGGATAAGCCTCGCAATTATGTAGTCACAACCAGAGGGGAGGAACTTTGAAGGCCCTGGATTGAAGAGACACAAAAGTCAGGAAGTGACCCTTTCGTGGGGACTGCTGAGGCCACAGAGGAGAAACAAAGTCCCTTCACAACTGGGGAAGACTGGACCGTACCATCCCGGGGGGCCGGAGTGGGGAAGAGGGCGGTGGAAACTGACATCCTCGCTCTCAAGGAGCCGCCGAGGACACGGGATTTCCCGGCTGAAAAGCCTCAGTGTTCGCCTGTCCCGGCACAGCCTCTCCCCCTCTGTGGAGGCCTGGGTACCGCATCCCGGGGGCGCCCTCATCACCGCTCTGTGCGCGGGCGGGGCCGCGCTCCCCGGCCTGGAGATGGATGGCGTGCCCGAGCCAGCCCATCTGCGGCCGCGGCTGGTCCGGGAGGAAGCCATCCCCGGGGATGAATGGGGCTTTGTTCGCTGCCAGCCGCGCTCCCCTCGCGGCCCGGCTCGGCACAACGGAGGCAGTATGCGACAGGCATGGAAATGAGCCGCGGGCTCTCCCCTCGCAGCGCCCAGGAATGCTGGCCAGCCGGAAAGGAGCCCTCGCTGGGGACCCGCTCCCGCGCCTCTGAAACCCCATTGAGAAGGGCCCTTTGAAGCAATTAAAGCGCGTTTCACGGCGGCCCGGGAGGGGGCCCTGGCCGGCCAGCTTCTCTTTTTACCCCTCTCCTCTGTCCGATCGTGTTTGTGCACCTTGGTGGGGCGGGTTACCTAGAAACCAGGCCAGAACTCGCTCCCTCTCTTGCAGAGATTCTGTAACCTCACAAAAGTGTCCCCATAAACAGATTGCTTGTCACCAGGGGGCGGGGGTGTGTGCGGGCTGAAACCCAGTTTGGACTCGATCCAAGCTGACCTGCAAAGCCTGGGTTCCTGCTTTCAAAGGCTTCTTTGCTGGGCTCTACACCCACCTGCCCTGCAGTCAGGTTTAGGCAGACGAGAAACGGTCTCTAGACGAGAAAGTCCTGAGGCTGTGTCTCAGCATTTTCCATTTTCTCAGAGGTGGGGTGGGCAGCGTTCAGGTCTAGAAGTGATGTCACAACCAGCCCTGTAAAGTGATGTAACCTGCACTTGTTGAAGGACTAGGACCCGGCTGCTATTTTGAGACTCTCGAGTTCCTTCCTTCCTCCCTGGAGACAAGTGGGTGACTATGGCGAACTCACAAAGCCTCTCTGGGTACAGCCGTTTTAGTTTGTTACATGGAAAAATCCTAAGGCTCGGGAACTGAGTCCATGAACGAGGGATGGAATTCTTTCTAAATTGGAGGTGGGCACCTTATATATGCGCATGTGGGAAGTTTGTGAACTGAAGCCCCAGTAATACCCATAGAAAAAGATTTCATTGAGTTCTCTAGTTGATTTTATACTGCTTTCCCCTAGGACTGGTAGTTTAAAGTCTGTCTCTCCTCCAGCAGGTGCTTCCTAGAGAACAGGATCCTTTTGTTGTAGCTTTGTTTGTTGTGTTTCTGAGACACGGTTCTTCTGTAGCCTGGAATGGTGGTATATTCCGGATCTGCCTGCCCTACCTCCCAAGTGTTGCAGTTAGGCGTGTGTTGCCTTGGCCTTCATTATCTCTTGGGATTTTTGTTTGTTTCTTTTGCTTTCTTTGGAAGTGTGAGTAAGGTTCTGTATTCAAAGTAGATCTTTAACAATGTTTATCAGTGCTTAGCAAATACATTCACTGAGTGAATGAAGTCGGAACCTCTAGTTTTTTTCTTTTTTTTTCTTTTGTTGTTTCGTTTTGTATAATTCCAAACGAGAAGTAGGGCACACAGAGGTGGTTCCTGATTCCCGAGGATCCTGGGATAGGAAGATGTTGAGTAGTTTGAAGGGAAGGTTGGGAAACGTTTTTTGGAGAGCACAAACATGCCTCAAATGTTTCCTGAAATGACCCAAAGGAGAGTGGGCACTCAGGTGGAGGACTCATTCTTTCCGAGTTTGGGGATGGTTAGTTCTGGCTAACATGAATCATGTCTAACGTCAGTAAAGAGTACACTCCGTCCTTCCGTCATTCATTCTTTAAGCATGCCATGGAAACAGAATGGTCAGTCAGAGGAATGGTGGTGCACAGTTAGCATCACTGCCGCGGATATGCGGCTCCAATGTCTCCATGGTGATTGTTACCTGGGGCTTGGCTTATACTTCTGTTTTTTTTTTTTTTTTTTTTTCCTCTGAGGTTTGGAATATATGATTTTTTTTTTTTCTGCACACACACAAGTCCGGAAGCAGATGAACATGAGATGGAAGAGACGGATGCCATACCTCAAGCATAGTTCCCGGCATCTTCAGAATACACTGCTCAAGTGGCATGGTAACAGATGCAGGCCTCTCCCTCCCTCCCTCTTTCCCTTCCTCCCTCCCTCCTCCATACACACACGGATTAAGAATGGTGCCCGTGTTTCCTTATTTACTAGGGCATAGTTTGGCCACCAGCATGCTGCTGTGTAAAATACGTTGCTTTCTTATCCCGGGGTTTCTTTCCTATGACTGCCATTCTGGTCTCCACTACTTTGCCTTTGTATGGACATCCCGTCTGACAGCTGAGATCCTCTCCCCACTTGACTCTTTAACACAGCCAGCACAGCTTACAGCTCCACAACAGGCACCTGGGCCAGAGCACAGGCCACACACTGGCACGGGAACAGTGCCCCTCACACAGAGACCTGGGGAATGCTCTGGAAATAATTAAGTAATCCTGCCGCACCCAGCCTTGTTCATGAGCAGGTAGTGGTCTTAGCAAATGTTAACAATCCAAAAGAAGATCGCCATAGGCGAGAGTCAAATACCGTGTGGTGCTTCACACCAGCAATCTTTGCACTTGGGAAGGGGGTCCAACATTCAAGGGCTACCCTTAGCTACATAATGAGTTTGAGGCCAGCCCATGGACACTCAGAAACTCTGTCTCAATTACTCTAAAAAGGTTAGAGAACGTTAGGATCGATTCTCCAGTTTGTCCCTGAAAGATCCCTTAGGCATCTGAGGTTCTAAAACCAGGGCCGCCTCCAGTGAGGTGAACAGACTGAGCAGAGAGACAGACGAGCAAACTGCCTTTTCCAATCTGATCAGCTCACCGAGGTTCTGTCACGAATTGCCATTTCTTTTTCTTTTTTGCACGAATGAATTGTTGGCTTTTTTTTTTTTTTTTTTTTTTTTTGAGCCTTGTAGTTTGTCCATTAGCTAGAAAAATGCCCAGAAGCCCTCTCTTTTATTTACCAGCTGACCCCACGACCTTAATGAGGCTTCTCTAAGGGGTAAGATGGGGAGTTTTATTTGTTTTGTGTTTGGGGTAAAGAAAGAAGGAACAAACGAAAGAAAAGAAAGAAAGGAAGGAAGAAAGAAAGAAAGGGAAAAAAAGGGAGGAGCCGCCTCATTCAACAGTCTTTGGTCCCTAAAATAAACCCCACTCCCCCACCACCAGGGCTATTTACTCAGTCTCTGGGCTACTAAGTGTAGGGGTGGTCCTTGTTGACTTAAATGAGTCCCTGCAGCTAGGTGGGGCTCTCTGGAGTCCTTAGTCATGTGAGGTTGCCAGGGTAACTTAACGTCTCAGGCGCTGGAATGCTTTAAGACATACAAAGAGGAGACTACAGAGCGCATTACAACGTACAGTCATGTGTTCAATAACACGCCGTCTTCTTGTAATGGGGCTTTTATTTTTACTTTACTTTGTGGGATTGAAAGATCAGAAACCGGAAATTGGCTGGGAAGGATAAAGAAAAGGAGAATTTAAAGGGCCGGACTGGGGGCGGGGTGTATTTCTGTTCCTTATGTGGGTAATGGCTGAGCAAGGAGAACATCTGGCCCAGAACAGGGCTCTCTGCAGCGCTGCTTTTAATTACCCGGTCATTTGGTCTCTCGCTAGATTAGTGACTGTGGAAGCGGCTCAGATCTCCAAACTGACAGGCCTGGAGAGCTCTAACTTAGCCTGCCACATAGTCAGAGGGGAAATGCGGAGCTTCCGGTTTCATATTTAAACCAGAATTGACTCATAATTGTAGCTGTCAGGAGGGTGATGGAGACATTATGTAATCTGGTTCTTCTGGTGATATGTGTTTAAGGTTTCTGCTCTGTAAATTTTAGAGGAAATTTTGTGCCCATTGAGGGAGATCTCGCTGACTGCTCTGTGGTGTGGCCAGGCAGGGTAAGGAGAATGGTATCAAAGGTTTCTAAGTCTGCTTGAGTCCGAACATGCATGAGTCTCCCCCTCTAAATGGTCTTCCTGGTTTTCCGGAGACATTTAAATGTGGATGAGGTTAGGTAAAATCTGGCAAACTTTGAACACTCTGGTTTAGTGGGAAATCTAATAATGGTAAGACATTCAAGTGTGTAACCTCCCCCCCCCTACACACCCTTTTTTTCTGGGCCACATAGCTGCCTTTACTGCTTCCTGTCATTTCCAGCCTCAGAGATCTGGAAGTGGCCACCATATGCTTCTGGAAACAAAGCTCCGGGGCTGCGGATCATTTGTTCTGTTCTCATCCCATTAGCTACTTGCTTCTCAGAGGCTCTGGGGTCTCAGGGGATAGATGTGCACGGGTTGGAGAGAGTTAGGGAAGCTTGAGATGGGCCCAGCATTTGCCCATCTGCCACCAACTCTCTCCCCAAAAAACAAAACAGCAACAACAAAACCAAAAACCAACTATCCAACCAACCAACCAACCAACCAACCAACCAAACAAACAAACAAACAACAACAAGAAAAACAGTAAAAGATGGAAAAGGAAAAAGGCAGAGGACCCTGTTTAAGGGGCTGCCAACAGTTCTGCTAGGGGGAGACTTGCTATCATTCGATCTCAATGCCCATGTCGTGTAAAGCCCATGACTGTGATAAGAATTCATTGACAGAGCACCATGCTCACACTGCAGAATAACAAAGATTAAATCAAAAGGTAAAAGGCAAGTGGAGTCAGCTACCTCATTTCTGGAGAAGAAAGAGAGGTCAGGGATGAAGAGAACCAAGCCACTCACCTTCTCCTTAATTCTCTATTATACCCTTCCTCCTCCTAGAGTGTTCCCATTCCACTAACACATAGGGGCTCTCTGGCTCTTCATATCCATTGATATGACATTGATATGTTTAAGGTTATCAACATCTAAACTCATCACCATCTGCAGCACCAAATTGCTACCATTGTCATAATTGTCTCTATTACTGTCATCACCACCATCATCACCATCACTCTAACCATCATGGACACCATCACTGTTTCATCATCATTGTAACCATCATGAGCACCATCACTGTCATCACCATCACTGTCATCACTATCACTATAACCATCATGGACACCATCACTGTTTCACCATCATTGTAACCATCATGAGCACCATCACTGTCATCACCATCACTGTCATCACTATCACTATAACCATCATGGACACCATCACTGTTTCACCATCATTGTAACCATCATGAGCACCATCACTGTCATCACCATCACTGTCATCACCATCACTATAACCATCATGAGCACCATCACTGTCATCACCATCACTGTCATCAGCATCACTATAACCATCATGGACACCATCACTATCATCACCATCACTCTAACCACCATGAGCACCATCACTGTCATCACTATCACTATAACCATCATGGACACCATCACTGTTTCACCATCATTGTAACCATCATGAGCACCATCACTATAACCATAATGAGCACCATCACTGTCATCACCATCACTGTAACCATCATGAGCACCATCACTGTCACCACCATCACTATAACCATCATGAGCACCATCACTGTCATCACCATCACTATAACCATCATGAGCACCATCACTGTCATCACCATCACTATAACCATCATGAGCACCATCACTGTCATCACCATCACTGTCATCACCATCACTGTCATCACCATCACTATAACCATCATGGACACCATCACTGTCATCACCATCACTGTCATCACCATCACTATAACCATCATGAGCACCATCACTGTAATCACCATCACTATAACCATCATGAGCACCATCACTGTAATCACCATCACTATAATCATCATGAGCACCATCACTGTCATCACCATCACTATAACCATCATGAGCACCATCACTGTCATCACCGTCACTGTCATCACCATCACTGTCATCACCATCACTATAACCATCATGAGCACCATCACTGTCATCACCATCACTGTCATCACCATCACTATAACCATCATGAGCACCATCACTGTCATCACCATCACTATAACCATCATGAGCACCATCACTGTCATCACCATCACTATAACCATCATGAGCACCATCACTGTCATTACCATCACTGTCATCACCATCACTGTCATCACCATCACTATAACCATCATGGACACCATCACTGTCATCACCATCACTGTCATCACCATCACTATAACCATCATGAGCACCATCACTGTCATCACCATCACTGTCATCACCATCACTGTCATCACCATCACTGTCATCACCATCACTGTCATCACCATCACTATAACCATCATGGACACCATCACCGTCATCACCACCATCATCACCATCACTATAACCATCATGGACACCATCACTGTCATCACCACCATCATCACCATCACTGTAACCATCATGGACACCATCACTGTCATCACCACCATCATCACCATCACTATAACCATCACAAGCACCATCAGTATCACCGTCACCATTAATAACATTATCAGCACCTTTATTGGAACAGACTGGAGGCAGGTGGGTTCAGTTCCAATTTCTGTGCCTCTGGGGGGAGGGTTAAAAAGAAGATCAATGACGATAATTTTCTCATGAGCTTTGGAATGAGGAGTCTCCAAGCTTTTAAGATGGCAAGGCCAGTGCTTGTTTGTCCTTCCAACAATTTAGAATTTTTACTTAAGGTCATCCCATGGAAGACAGGACTTGTGTTATATACCAACCTTCATTTGTCTTTCAACTTGCATTGAAAGCTCTAAATACCCACTTGATCAGGCAAAATATTTTAATAAAAATGTTACTTAAGACATATATGTATTTTTATTTATACTATCGAAATATATACTTCCAGAAATTATTTAAACCTTTTCCCTGTTCCTTCACAATCCCAGGCTGAGACATCTTCAGTAGGAAACATTGCAAATGTGACAACTTGATTTCTTCTCTCCCACGAGGCTGAGATTTTATATGAATATTATACAGTCACTGTAGCTGGTAACATTATCAGGTAACTGATGGGTGAAACATGAATGGGCAATTTCATGAGCTGTCTAGCCCGAGTTTATTCATTCTCCTACTCATTGAAATGGGGAGATTTGATATAATTCCGATTGAGATACTTCAGAGACAACTAACTTGTAATGGATTTTTTTTCTATCAGAAAATTAGGCACTGTTTAGTTTTCTCTTATTTTTTTTTTTTTATGCTAGAAACTATAAACGGACTGGGAATTCCTCCTGCAATCAAAAGCTGTAGAAAACAACAGTTAATAGCAACATGACGTCATCCTGGGACCATGAGTAAATGAAGCTATGCATTGGATCTGGTTCCCAACAGGACATTCGTCTTCGCAATCTCTCCCAATGCCTCTATTCCACTCCGGTTTCATCTTCAAGAAAATAATTATCCAGGAGACCCATGACTAGAACTAATATATTATTTTGACTAAAAAGAGACTAATAAATTTTTATCTCACACATTATCTGATACTTAGGGTCAAAAATAAATATACGTTAGCGAAAGCTTGCTTTCCCTCGACCTTTACAGACTAGCTCATCAGCATGTCTCAAATTGCCCCCAAATTATTTTCATCATTGCCTACAAAGTTCAAATGTCTCATGGAGTTGTTTAAGGTTTATTACAATCTGGTTCCAAATTATCCTTCTAGGACCCTAAGCCTGGCACACTGTGGCCCCAGGAAGGCGGAGAACACTTGAGAACATCTCTGCCGAGTAGCATGGGGCCTGGGCCCGTAGATCATGCCCAAGATGACCCCTACTTGATGCTACATGGCAGACAGGATATAGCACTTCTGAGATGACCTAGACACCCAGAGGTTCCAGATGGAAGAGGAAGAGAGGCAGGACTGAAGGCTCAAGGGTAGTTAGGTGATGTAGTAGCTGATGTAAGTAGCTGGCAATGCCACTTAAGGCCATGGTGAGGTTCTAGCCCATGCTGCCATCGGGGATGACTCCTGGGTCTGTGGCCCTACAGCAGCAGAGGTATGTTACCACCAAGAGCCAGGAGATTGTACCTGGTCTAGGCTGTCATCCAGACTGAGGGCTGTGCGGAACAGATCCCTTGCCTAGTCATCATGAGACAGCTGTCCCTGCCCCTCACCAGCTGCAGCACTGGGGACAGTGGGCCTGCACCTAGCCCAAGGAGCACAGTAGAGACAGCCTCAGTTGCAGGTGTTGTGGGTGAGTCTGTCCTGAAAGTGTGGACTTGGGAGAGCTGGCCCTGTCACTGTCTGCTGATCTAGTGGTAGCATGGGGTGGGGGACAAAGGCCCTCCCCTCTCTTGCTGCTCAGCACCTAAAGCAGGCTGGAGAGCTGGCCCCGGAGTCATGAGAGTCGGAGGACTATCCCTGCCCCTCACTGGCTGTAGCACTCGGGAGAGAGCAGGCCCTGCACCTTGTATGAGCAACACAGTGGAGCTGGCCCTGCTGGTGGGGTTCTTGAGGGCATGCGAGCAGGAGACCGTGGCTCTGTCTCTTGCCAGCTGTAGCATTGGAGGAACTAGCTGGCACAGTGCTTGTGGAGCCTGTACTGGTGATGTGGATGCAGGAGAGCTGGTAGGCTGACCTGTTGTTACCTCCCAGGCCCAGAGCCGGGGCTTTGGCCCATCTCAACATCCATCCCGTCTATGAACTGCTGATTCCTGTGAAGAGACCCATCCTACAGATCTAAAGCTGCAGGATCTCCAAGATAAGGGACCAGGATGTCAGAAAGGAGTCCTGGTTTGGATCCAGCATTGTTAGGGTAATAAGACAGAGAGGCCCTGAACCAGACCAATGACTCATTACCATGAACATTTGCAAAGAAAGAGGTGTGAACTAAAAAGTGTACTGTGGGATACACTATGACACACTACAGTTTCTGAGATGAGCTTGCTTTTTTCTTTTGGGTGGGGAGGTTGTAAGGGCAAAGGGTAGGTGTAAAAAAATGGGAAGATGACTAGAATTGGGGTGCATGGTATGAAATTCACACAAAAAATATCAATAAAAAGTTAAATACAAAAAGATTATCCTAATAGGATTTCCTATCACTCACAACCTATTTTAATTGCATTGTCTTGATTTTACATATTATGTACATCAACATATTAATATACATCAATCACTTTACATGGTTCTGTCTTTGCATGTTTTCTTTTCTAAGATACTTTATGTTCTACTTTCTTGATTTTATGGACATAAACAACTTAGAAGGAGGTTTGTGGATGACTATACTTTCATTTCCATAGTATTAAAAAAAAAGGACGATTTGCTCAGGGTTGCAGAGGGTTCAGCCCATAACTGTACTCAGGCAAAGATCAGGGTAATAAGAAATTGTGAGCTTTCTTACCTCATGAAAATATGTGGAGCTCAGAAGATAACCCATGAGAGCCAGTTCTCTGCTCCTACCATGTAGATCCTGAGGATCAAACTCGGGCTGTCAGGCTTCGCACCTAGAGCCTTTCTTTACTGAGGCATCTGGTCAGCCCCAGGAATGGTACTCAGAGTAGTTCTGTTTCTCTTAAAGGATGGAAAATTGGGACCTTCCTAGGTTGCATGTTGTTTCTTCCTAACATTGTATAACCTAGGCCTCAGTTCCCATTTATGGGCCCCGAAAAGATTTTGAACTCGTGAGGAGTGTGCCAGCCACATCTGGAAACGAGGGCTATTTGAATTGCCACTGTTATTGGGGTAGGGATGAAGGTAAACGTGGATATATTAATTTTCTGGGTTTCACGTGGCCTGTGGCATTGCAGTCACAAATTATTACCTGCTCTTCTTAGAACCTCAGCACCTTTCCTTTCTGACTGATCTGTTCACCTTGATTCAGCTGTAAAGTAATGGGCCATAAGGATTGCTTACCCAGGCCTCACCATTGTGTGAAATTTAGGCTCCACCATGAACCTTCCCCTTCCCTGTCCAAACACACATTTTCCTTCTCCTCTCCACTCTCTCTGTCTCTTTCTGTGTCTCTTTCTCTCTCAATTCCTTCTCACTCCCCTCTCTCTATGTCTTCCCCACTCCCACCTTGTCTATTCTCTGTAAAAGTTTAAAGTCCACCCTGAGATTTCTCCAGATTCCCATCACTCATGACTCACTACATTCCTCCCCAAATTTGCACTCAAGGAATAACAAAACCCTTAGGAGTATAATTGTCTGCTCAAGGTTTTGGAGACACGAACAGACAGGCATTCATGTTGTAACTAAACAAAGAGTTTAAAATTGAATTTCATGGGTCTCTCTCTTTTCAAGATGTTCCTCCGCCGGCTCTCACTGAGAGAACATTCAGAGTTCGCTCACCCTGTATAATCCTCATTTCTAGCAGTCCCTCCCACATTTTCTCTCCATGTTCCTTTTTCTCAGTGCCAGTGTTCTTCATGACTGCGGTTCCCCCCTTCCCTCTTTGTTCTTTTCCTTCCTCCTTTCCCCTCCTCTTCCCTTTTTCCATTTCCCACTTCCTCCTCCTTTAGAGATAGGGTCTCAACAAGCCTGAGCTAGTTCTGAATGTGCTGAGTAGCTGAGGATGACCTTGAGTTTCTCGTTGTCTTCTCTTCATCTCCTGGTTGATGCAGATCTTGGGAATTTGTAGGTCAACACTCTACCAACTGAGCTACACCTCTAGCCCCAGTACAGAGGATCGTGATTATTCTGCCTTTCTTTTATACTAAGATTATTCTAGATGCCTACTCATGCCTTTAAGGTCTCAGCATCTTGTCCCAGTGGATATTTTCCCAATGAGGATGCTGCTGCACCTGTTAAGAAAGTAGCAACAGTGCTGAGTAGCTATGGCAACGGAGTGCGAACCACACAATTGTTCTTTCCATAAGGAGCTCTTTGTGTTGGTCTCTTCTAGCCCTTACCACAAGCCACTGAGGCTGTCCAGTACCATTAGTCACCTTTCAGTCAGTATCTATGGGGTTCTTAGATACCAGACAATGTTTTGTTTTGTTTTTACATTGACCCACTGACCCTCTACAAATTAGGTATAGTCATTTGGAACTACTTATAGTCTCAGGAACTACTTATGGAGAACCTACTTCATGTAATAGATAAGCCCCTGGGAATTCAGTAGTGAGCAAAACAGACAGAAATATATCTGCCCCTAGAAATTGATATTCCGATTTGTGAATCTAATTAAATATATACCACGCTGCATAGCTGGATCCAGTAGGGCATGCCTTTATTTCTATTACTTGGGAAGATAAAATAAGAGGACCACAATTCAAGGTCAAGGTGATCAACTTATTAAGACAGGTCCCAAAACTTGGGGAAATGGAAATGAGCATGTATGTTGCTCCATGGTAGGATGACACCCACTACTGTCCCCACAACCAAGAAAAGACGAGGGAAACAATAGATAGCATTCAGTGCAAAAATAAAAAGTAAAAATGAGGGTGAAGGATATATAATGGGGTAATGGGTTGAAATATTAGCTTCTCTAGGAAAGGCGTTGCGAATACAGGTCAGAAGACTTGGGGGAGAACACCAAATCACACCATCACCAATCCTAACTGCACAGTTTCACAGTGAACCGAAAGTCCCGAAAGAAGGAATGCCTGCCGTACGGGTTCTGCAGCCTGCAACACGTCGGCCCAGTGGAGGATGTTACTGCAGAAAACAGGGATACTGCAGGCTCAGAGCCCAGGATGCCTGGGGCTCTCTTTGATCCTCTTTTATTGCCATGTGTCATTAACTTCTGTGTCTGACATAACATCCTCCTCACTTTCAGATAATACTCTTTGGATCCACGACTGAGCTGCATTCACCACGCCTCCTCAACCCTAAAGAAAGTCAACCCTAACTCTATAGATTTCCCGTCCTTGCTGCAGCCCACCTGCTCAGTAGCTCTACTTGTCTAGTTTATAAACACATGTACTCCTTACTCCATTTCATGAGACTCTAGACATACATGTGAACTTTTCCATCATACATGTCCTTCAGAATAACTCAAATTCCTGTCCACTCATAGTTGACTTGGAATAAACGTTTTGAAAGCTGTGCTGGGTTTTGTTTGTTTGTTTATTTGTTTTTTTTTTAAGTCAACACCTTTCAGAGTCCCACTCACTATTTGCTGTGTGACTTCGAGCAAATTGCCCACATTTTCTGTTCTGAAATATTACTATCTTAGAAATGTCCTAACCATGTCCCAGAAGTTACTTCGGTAACACTTCAGAATCCGTCCCTTCTTCTCCATTTCCACTTTCCTTCCCCTACTCCTTGAAGCAGAAGAGAAGCTGATGGGTAGGTTTTTGTTAACTAGCCAATGGGAGATTCACATTTATTGCAGAGAAGAGAAAAGGATGTACTTTCCCAGACAGTCAAGGTCTGCAGAGAACATGGATGTCTGTTCTCAGAGGGGAGGCCCATCATCCTGCAACACGGGCAGTTCTAGGTGTTTAATTCTGGGAACACTTCAGGAAATCACCCTTTGAATAGCATGAAAAGGCTCTAAACAGGATCAAGCACAGGCCAGGGGGTTATTTTTCTAGGTTGCAGCGACACAATGCCTGACAAAGCAATTTACGGGAAGAGTTTATTTGAGCTTCTGCATGAGGTTGTCTCCGTCACAGCAGGGAGACAGGATGGCTGCGCAAATGTGTGGTGCCAGTCACACAGCACCTACAAGTACCAAATAGAGAGATGGATGCTGATGCTTAGCTAGCGTTCCTCTTTTTTAGTGTAAATCCCTAGGCCATGAAATGGTGCTAGCCACACTCGTGGCATGCCTTTTCTCTTCACTTAAGCCTTTCTGGAAACCATAGACACAGTCAGAGGTGTGTTTCCATGGTGATTCTAAATAAAGTCAGGCTGAAAATGAAGATGTATCATGGAGGGAAACCTCACATTCTATTGTCCAATCCAGGTCCTCCTTTCTCGTGGGTAAGTTTGTCTCCATCTTGGTATCTATGCCTTCCTTTTGAGGATGCTCTCTAATCCTAAAGATTATTCTTTGATTTGCAAAGTCATCCTTTACATTTAAAGATGCAAGATCTTATCTAGAGGTTCTAGTAAACACGGTGGCTTCTTCTCTACCCCTGGCTGGAGAATTGTCTTCCTTTGTAGGGACAGGGAATCATCGACGGAGCTCAGTGATCTTGGAAAGATGTACACATAATAATAATGGAGAAAGAGGAAGTTGACCTATCTGGTGAGGTCAGTCCAATCAACCCTTGCAAACAGTGGGGTGACCACTGCCCTAGTTCAAACAGCCTTACATTTGAGGTAACTATATTTCAAACAACTTCAGTAGGACAAACTCTGAATAGGGGAGATTAGAATTAGAATATTAGAGACTTACATCAGTATTCAGCTGAAATATTTTAATTATTTTACAATTTTAACTCTTGATAATTTAAGTCTTTTATATTGTTGAAGTGACTCATCAACATAGAAAGAAACGATAACCTTTCTGGCTATGTGCTATTTTATATATTATAAATAATTATATATTTAATATTATTTATATATACAATTACATATGTTTAATAGTATTCATATAAATAAAAACATATAATTATATGTAATTATATGTAATTTTTAAAAGGGCATTTAAAAATCTTTTTTATTGGATAGTTTATGTATTTACATTTCAGATGTTATCCCTTATTTCATGTGTTTGGATATTTTACTTGCCTGCATTCCTGGTTCTTGAGGACGTCAGAAAAGATCCTGTAGAACTGGAGCTGTAGAAGGTTGTAAGTCACCATGTGAGTGCTGGGAACTGAACCCGGGTTCTCTGTAAGAGCAGTCAGTGTTCTCGACCACCAAGCCATCTCTCCAGCCCTGCACTTGATTTATTAATAATAAGTGAGTTATTTTTTTCCGATTAATGTTTTCTTTGAGTCAACAAGATATCTCCCTACCTCCAAACAGGGGCTTATTACAATGTAGCCAGGTTGACCTTGAATTTGTAATTCTCCTGTCTCAGGTTCCCAAGTATTGCAAGTGTGTACCACCACAAATAGCTAAAGCTGTATCTTGAATTAGCTAAAACTTACAATTCATTATTTCGACAAGTATTATCAATATTCGTTATTCCAAACACCACTAAAATGCATAAAATAACAAATGTCAATTGGAGTCCTAGAACCAAGTTCTATGTTCTTTAATCACCCATGGAGAAATGCTTACAGAGTCTATATTGGTTTAGTGAGAATGCTATAATGAACTGCCACAGATTGGCTACAACAAAACTTTATTTTCTCAAAAGGCCAAGGTGTCTTCAAAGCTGGTCCCTTCTCTCGTTGGCCATCTTCTCCTTTGTACTCTTTCCTTTGCCCCTGCATATATCTGTGTTTTATCAGTATTGGTTATTTTTGTGTAGATATGATCAAACATCTCATAAAAACAACTTATGGAGGCATTCTTACTTGGCTTATGGATTCGGAATGTGCAGTCCACA
Source organism: Micromys minutus (assembly GCF_963924665.1). NCBI lineage: Eukaryota > Metazoa > Chordata > Mammalia > Rodentia > Muridae > Micromys > Micromys minutus. The sequence goes on along the minus strand of NC_137952.1, from coordinate 24,863,331 downwards.
GTCACCTAACCTCATCTGCTTGAACAGAATAATATGGTAGTGAGACTGTGTGGCAGATAACCATCCACATTATGGCTGATTAGAGTCATCGAATAAGACAGGAGATGGGTAGGGGACAAGCCCACAAAGACCTGGTTTACTGACCTATTTTTTCAGCTAGGCCCCAGCTCTTAAAGTTCTCATAATCTTCCAAAATAGGAGGACTAGCTAGAGATCTAACATTCCAAACCCGTGATGGATACTCAAATTCACCTTGAATAGTGTACTTATTTCCTCTTCCCATAAGGACACTGGTCATATCGACTGGTATCCAGGTCATTTTAGCTTAAGTTCCTTTTTTAAAGGCCCCATATATGAGTATAGTTACATTCCAGGAGTTGCAAACTAGGTCTTCAATGTGTGAAGTATCGTGAGCTCACAATTCAGTCAGCAACGGTTGTTCTAATGTATATCTTAGATCTGAAGTTGCCTGTCTAAAAAATAACAAAATGCCTTTCAGCACATCTATTATACCATTTCTTTATGGGAATTAGAACTAGGTAGGAATAAATCTACATTTTAAGGGTGCTAATGATTTTATCAAAGACTACAGATGGACCAAGCTTTTCCCAGAGCTACAAAACAGCTAATGGATGAGGGGACTCTTTTCTAAGAGTTAAGATATTTTGGAAGTGAATATTACATAACCAAGCATGACTTAAAGGGACTGCTAAAATTGTGAGCTAGAATTCTAACTAAAGAGACTCAAAAGTTAACTCTCTTCTTGCTGAGCGATGTCTATAGACCTTGAAGAGAATATGCAGGTGAACTATGGAGTTGTGCCCCATCTCTGTCCTCATCGTCGTTACTGTCATTTTCTTGCCTTGTCACAGTGGATGCTTTCATTACCATCCTCAAATTTTTCCAACAAGTTTGTGAGATCCTTGTGGGTAGAGGGCATGCCAAAGATTATGGTCCATGTCCCTTGGTGTTTGACATGGTTGGGGCACAGAGTTGGGGCTTCATAGGCCAACCACAGACTGGTTGCTAGGGGCATGATCAGAGGGTGAGAGGAAGACAGGTAGGTCGAGGGGGTGGGCTTGGATGGCACAGTCAAGACTAAGTATCCAGGGATGAAGGTACTACTGGCTTTGATCAAGTTGATGATTGGGCTTCTAGTGAGAGAGATGAAGAGAAATAGGCCTTTAGAGTCCTGAAAGTAAATGGTCTAAGAATAGTTTTAGGTATTTTGAAGTATCATATAGTTTGCTCAGCAGACAAATTCTTGCCATGTAAGCCTGATGACTTGAGTTTGAGCCCCAGATCCCAAAAAAACAAAACAAAACAAAAACACAAACAAACAACAACAAAACAAACAAACAAACAAACAAACAGAAAACCGCTGCATTTGTGGTGACTACCATTTGTAACCCAGCACTCCTATAGTGAGATGGGAAGCAGAGATAGAAGAATTGTCAAAAAGTCTGAAGAGTAGCCGGAGTGAAGTACTCACTACAGAAGACCAAAAGATGGAAGAGAAAACAAACTCCAAATTGCCCTCTGACCTCCATATGAATACTGTAGCATGTGGTCTGTGTACACACACACACACACACACACACACACACACACACACACACTCAAACTTAACCCCACATAAAATGAAACATTTAAAGGGTCAGTGATTTAGTGGCAGAGAATGGGTTGGAAAAGTGTAGGATCAAAACAAAGTCTGGGGGTGTAGCCCTGCAGTAGAATTCTTACCTGGTTTCAATCCACAGCATAACAAAACAAAAAACAAAGAAAGAAAGCCCAGAGAGATTCTGTTAACTTCCTCTGACAATGATCAGAGTAAAACATTTTGACTAGGAAAAGACTAATTTCTGTTTGGCAAGTTAAAAGACAAACCCTAGCATGTAGGAAACAATGTGTTGACTCTTGGTTTAGCTGAACAGATGGTGACAGTCCTTAGACCTCTCAAGGATATGTCTTATACATGGAGACCATCTTGATTTGGCTTAGTGACTGAGAATCACTGAACATCTCTGAGGTTACCTGGCTCCCAGAAATTTTTTTGGTGTTATCGGGAAAACACAGCCCTTTCTTCCCAATAATCTTTTAACAAGTTGCTTTAATCTGGAATGTACAACCGGCATAAAAATGTGAATGCTTATTTTCTCCTTAGAATCATGAGTCCCTGAAAGCACATCAGATGTGATATGGGTTCGCCCCCTTTACAAGTCTACATAAACAGCTCAGGACACCAAGGCAGGGAGGTTTTTTTATGAAATCCTTGTCCACATTTTACTGTGAGTCACAGCTGAAGTAAATGGGAGAAATGGATGCTGGACTCTTAACTACCCAGCAGTCATTAGCCTTGTAGAAACCAGTTTTGCTGAACTTGAACCTTTGAGACAATGTCTGGCTGTGGAACACAGATCAGCCTTGAACAGTCCTACGGCTGCAACTTCTCAGAGATAGGCTCACAGAAGTAGACCACCACACCTGGTGACACTTTTCTGAAGGAAGAGTCTGGCAAAGACAAAAGACAGATTTTCTCTGTGGGTTCCCACCCATCCATCCTGGTTTTTGGATTCTTTTGAAATGAAACCACAGCTTTAAGTAGACCTTTCGGGGAGCTTGTTTAAAGGAATAAGTCTACTCTGTGACTAAAAAGCTAATGGTTACTAATCAAGGACCTTCCTCATGCCATAAGTCATTTCTACCACAAGGAGATACTTTCTCACTGGAAAAAACAATCCATTAAAATTAAGAACACCAAGATAATGCTCAGCATGTTTGTAATCTCAGCACTCAGGAGGCTGAGCTCAGAGGATCTCCACAAATTCAAGGTTGCTAAGGTTGGTGGCCTAAGTAGTGAGTTCTAGGCCACCAGCCAGGGCTATATAGAAAGACCTGATTCAAAAAACTACCTCCACGAGCCTGGAGAGATGGCTCAGCAGTTAAGAGCACTGACTGATCTTTCAGAGGTCCTGAGTTCAAATCCCAGCAACCACATGGTGGCTCACAACCATCTGTAATGAGATCTGACAACTTCTTCTGGGGTGTTTGAAGACAGCTACAGTGTACTTATATATTACAAATAAATCTTTAAAACAAAAACAAAAAACTACCTCTATTACCACCAGCCCTAATACCAACCAAAACCAAAACCAGAAAAATGCAAAACAACCTGCCAAAACAAAAGAACAACAAAAATCAAAAACTCAACCAACAAACAACCTAAAGAATAAATGAAAAAGAAAGAGGTGGGAGAGAGGCCACAGCAAGCTGAGTACAAGCGACTGAACTGGGTAATTTCATTTGTTTTTCTGACTCTGTTGATTCAAATGACGGCTTCTGTTTCTTTTGTGTTTGCCCTGCACCTGGATTCATCTAGATTCTAGACTGTCATCATACGTCCGGTAGCCCGATAATACTCCAGGTGTGTCTTCCGTCTCCGTGCTGCAGAGGGACAACCTGGTGCTGATGGTGTAGTGTTTCAGTCTGTGGAGTAGCCACGTCTCTGATGGTTAGGGCAATGGTAGCAGAAACCTTTGATCCCAGCACTTATTCCACTTGGGAGGCAGAGGCTGGCAAATCTCTGTGAGTTTGATCTGCAGACTGAGTTTCACGGCAGCCAGAACTATACATAGAAATTCTGTATCAAAACAAACAAATAAAACAACAACAAATTGTTACAGGTTAACCAATGCACAGTCCTGAACCTTAGGGCTGCTTCTGAGTTGTTCTGAAAACTCCTGTGACCTTGTTTTCTGTGTTATTTCTTGCCAGAAACACTCTTGTATACATCCACACACTGTCTCATTAAAAACCTAAACCAAGCCAAACCACCACCACCATCAACATTTGGTTTATGGTTTCAGGCTTCCTATTTGTCTTTTGGAGTTTTGAGACAGGGTCTCACTGCGTAACATAAGCCCAGGTTGGCTTGAAGTCTCAATCCTCCTGTCTCTTACACCATCCTCTCTAGGACAGCTATGTGCCACATATACAGCCATTGCTTTCGGGCTTTTCTCTTCTCTCTTTTCTTCTGACAGGATCTCATGTATCCCAGGTTTCCCTCCAATTTGCTTTGTAACCAAGGCTGGCCTTGATCTCTTGATTCTCCTGACCCTCCTTCCCAGTGCTGGGACAATACACAGTTGCCACCATGGTCTGTTGCTTCAGGCATTGTTACAGCAGTAATAAGGAAAGAAGTGTTCTGTTGCCATTAGCACAAGCAGCCAGCTCAAGATAAATATAGAGTGTGGCTGTCTTCAAACGACCAAGTCCGGTTTTCTTCCCCTACAGCTAATTCAGATGCAAATACCAGAAAAGAAACACACGAAACACAAGAAAAACTTGATTGAAGTTGTTCACGCAGCCATTGACACAGATGATCCCGGTTGATCCTACGTATTCAGTGGGTGGCTACTATGACTGGTCTCATTTTTTCAGATGTGGAGACTATCAGCCGCTCCACCAGGCGACCCTCTCAACACCGAATCCCCAACACCTGGCAGCAGGTCTGTCCTACAAAGTTGCTGTTTAACAAGCCTGTCATGAATGAGAACAATGGGTTGACTGAATTCCCCAGGTTCTATCATGTTGACCCTGTAGCTTCAGTTGTCACCCAGAGCATCTTTTTACCATTTTAACATCTTTGCCAACCTCATTTTTCACAGCTTTCCACATAGAATTAAGGTGGTTTGCAAATATATAAATATGTATAAATGTATATGTATTATTCAACAGTATAAAAAATAAACACAGCAACCAGGGACATTTTCACTTTTTTTTTTCTATCTCAGATTTAGCTTCACTAGCTTTGAAGAAGAAAATCACTCTACTTCATGACATAGATTTTCTCCCATATAGATACATATAGATGAGGGGAGGGTCTTCGACCAGTCCACACTCTTTGGTTGGTGGCTCAGTCTCTGGGAGCTCCCAGGCATCCAGGTTAGTTAACTCTGTCTTCTTGTGGGGTTTCCATCCCCTTTAGTTCCTTCAATCCTTCCCTTAACTCATCCATGGGGTCCAGACCTCCAACCTCTGTCCAATGCTTGACTATAGGTAGCTGCATCTGTCTTAGTCAGCTGTTGGGTAGAGCTCCTCAGAGGACAGCCATGCTAGGCTGTGGTCTGCAAGCACAACATATCATCAGTAACAATGTTAGGGATTGGGGCCTGCGCATGGGATGGATCCCAAGTTGAGCCTTTCCCATTGGACGGCCTTTCCTTCAGTCTCTGCTCCGTTTTTTGTCCCTGCATTTCTTTTAGATAGGAGCAGTTTTGGGTCGAAGGTTTTGTAGGTGGGTTGTTGTCTCCATCCCTCCATTGTGGGTCCTGTCTGACTACTGGAAATGGTCTCTTTAGGCTACATATTTCCACTGTTGCTAAGGTCAGCCAAGTTAAGTCCTGGGAGCCTCCCTCATCCTAAGTCTTTGGGACTTCCTAGAGGTTTCCCTCACCCCTCACCCCAGCCGCTGCATATTTCCATTTTTTTTTTCTCACGACCCTCTAGGGCCTTTCTCCTATCTCTCCCAGTACCGGAACCTTCCTCCCTATTCCCCTGACCCCATCCCCCCATCTCTTTCTCTTTCTGATTCCTGTGACTATTTTGTTCCTCTTTCTAAGTGGGATTTAAACATTCTCACTTTGGCATTTTTATTGTTTAACTTCTTAGGATCTGTGGGGTGTATCATTGGTATTCTGTACGTTTTGGCTAATATCCACTTATCAGTGAATATATACCATGTATCTTCTTTTGGGTCTGGCTTAATCTCTTTTATCATATTAGTTAATTAATTAAATTTTAAAGACATGCACCCACTCCGAAGTCCAAGATGCATTACTTGACAATACCACTTCCATTTTGTTAGGATTACAAGACACAGCCCAAGACTTTTATCTCTTTTGTATTTCAGTTTTCTGAGCTTCTAAAATAATAAAAGCCACAACTGTATTATTTTTTCTATATGCCCCTTTTTTGTTATTTATTTCTTAAAATGCCCACGTCATTGGATTACGTCTACAATCCTTCATTGCTCTCAGCTTTTGAAAAATTTAATAATCCTCGCTCCTTGCTTACAAATATATACTGGCTCTGTAAATTTTTCTGGGTCATCTTTTTAATATGTGGGTTAAAAAAAGAAGATAAGTCAGTGAAATCAAGAAATAGCTCAGCACTTATTTAAGGAGTTCCTGAGAAAGGACTATGCTTCCCACAGAGACACGGGCTCAGTAGACCAAAATCCCTTGGGCTTAATAAAGTGGCTGTAAGTTTTAATGACAGAAAAAAAATCTATGTATGTATGGTGGATTTGAAAAGATAAAATCCCTAGGCAGGCCGCTTCAGTAGCTCCATGGCTTCTGGTGGACAAGAATTAAATCTGTACTTTTGTGAGTTTCCTGAGGAACAGATCTGGGTTTCCAAAAGTACAGTCCTCTGTCCAAATAGTTTCCCTGTGTTCTGCTGTCTCCAAGTTGTTCTAATGAATCAACCAAGGCCGCCTATCTTGTACGGGAAAAGATGCATTTTATCAGTCTAAGATTGTCTGCCCCTGTCCAGTAGACCTTAGTCAGGGACTCTGTGGCTAGGTCACAGCATCCCAAATGACATCATGGCAGAAAGGAGTGTGAGGGACAGACAGACGTCATACGATGAGCTACAGGATGAACTAGACTAGGAGATCTTTTAATTACCACCTGCTTGCAAGGTAGAATGAACTAATCCATTCCTAGTAGGCCTGACATACACAGTAATTCACTTCTGAGGGTGGCGCTCCAGTGACGTAATAAACTCCACCTCTTGGAAGTTCCTCCCCTTCTACACAGCTTGGGGTGGGAAGCTCCCAGCACTGGGACCACTGAGAGACAAGGCGTGTCTAAGCCACAACGCTGGTCTTCGGTTCTCCACCCAGGTCCTCGTCTTTGTTTGAGAGAACTGACTTACCTGACAGTGCTCTACCACTATCTGGATTCTCTTCTAAATTCTAGTTGCCTCCACTTGCTTTGCTTCATTTCAGTAGCTCAGAGGCAGCATTTGTTTAAGAACTTTCTGAGTCTGGATGATACAGTCCACACAACCAATAGCGGTTTACTAATTTCAGGCTAACGTGCCAGGATAAGTGTACCCTTAGGTAAAGTGATCATGAGAAAGGTTGGTGGAGAGACCTACGGGTAGTTCTGGGGCTTTCGTGGAAAGATAACCTTGAAGCCATGAGGGAAAAAATGTATATATACACATATATTCTATATGTATATTTTATAATATTTATATATAATACATACACATTTTATATATTATACATTTATATATGCATACACACATATAGTATCGAAATATATAGATTTTCATCTAGTTCAGGGAACACATCCCTGGTGATGAAAGCTTAATGACCGTGTATAAAAAGCCCAGAAATGTCCTCCACATAATGGCTGGAGCTAAAACCATTGAAAGAGTATGTTCAGAGTTAGGCCTGGCCTGGGCAAGAATAAGAGTGGGTGGGTGTGTTCAGGTGTGAGATTTAGGGAGAACCAAGGTAGAGAGGGGGGATAACTTGGGAAATTTATTGTTGGGAAAATGACTCAATTGCTTAGAGAAGTGCAGGACCAGGGGAACTCCCAGGGAGCACAATTGAGTCAAATTTAATAATTAAAAGGGCAGGGAGAGGGGCTTCCCAAAGGTTATACTGCAGGCAGAGACTTTGCAGAAGTAAATTCTGTGGCATTGGGGAAGGTGAACTATTAGGGACTCTCTGAGACATACTGGCATTCAGATGTGGGTCAGCTCTTAGCGTCTGATTGTTTCAGGATTGTGTCTGTATCGTCCCTTGGAATCTCTTGTCTCACGCTGTCCTGTGTGCCTTGCCTCTGTGACCTTGGCTCTGAAGCACAGGGATATGGCCACCGGGCTCCGCTTGTCCCCAGGTGGGGCCTTCTTTTGTGTGGTGCTTTCTTTATGGTGAGCTATACATGTTTGCTTAAAATGTGTTTCGATACCAAACCCAGTCTCTGAACCATGAGCTGTTTGTGCTGATGACCTATAACTGATAATATTTTAAAAGTATTGCTTTGTGTGTGTTTGTGTCCAACAGTACATATACGTAAGGACACCAAAGAAAAACATCCGCTGTCCTGCTCTATTCTCCGGCTTATTCATTTGAGACAGTGTCTCTCGCTGACTCTGAAGCTAGACTGGCAGTTACCAAGCTCCAACAATCCTCCTCACTGCGTTACACCTCTGAGGGGCGAGGTTTCCCCAACACAAGTGTTGCTGCTCTGAGGGGAAATCCTCAATGCGTGTTTTACTCCTCTGAGGGCAAAGGCTTCCCCAGTAGAAGTGTTACAGTTTTGAAGGGAGAGGTTTCCTGGCAATCTGGGGCCAAAGAATACCACAAAGTCACAGCATACAACAAACCTCACACAAGAGCAGGGGGCGGCTACCTCTGCCTGGGTGAGAAGCAGCGAGGAACGGAATAGGTTTATTGCATAGGTTTGCTTAAGGGAAGAGTTTTCCAGTGGAGATTTTCCAGGGTGGGGATTGGTGAGATTTCCAGACAAGGCCAGGTACTGGTGGGATTTCAAGCTCAGGGATTAGTGGGATTTCATGCTCAGGAATTGGTGGGATTTCATGCTCAGGGATTGGTGGGATTTCAAACTCAGGGTTGGTGGGATTTCAAGCTCAGGGATTGGTGGGATTTCAAGCTAAGGGATTGGTGGGATTTCATGCTCAGGGATTGGTGGGTTTTTATGCTCAGGGATTGGTGGGATTTCAAACTCAGGGATTGGTGGGATTTCATGCTCAGGGATTGGTGGGATTTCATGCTCAGGGACTGGTGGGTTTTTATGCTCAGGGATTAGTGGGATTTCAAGCTCAGAGACTGTTGTTTTCCTTTGTGCTCGGAATTGATGATTTTGGGCCTCAGGGCTGGTGGAGTTTGGTAGGTTTTCAAGCCTGGAAGTGGGCTGTGGTCTTTTACTATACACTGTCTCTATACCTCATGGGGAAAGAGGGTATAGCCCATGTGCCGCACAGCCATACCAGTTCTTTAGACACTTTTAAAAAATAGGAAGGATTTCTCTGTTCTGCACATTTAAGTAGTGTAATTTCCTTCCAACCATTTCCTCAGCCCTACAGACTAGTTATGTATACCTTTTTCCTAGTTATTTAATTGAAGTAAGAAAACAATTTTTTTTTTCTGTTGATAAAAATGCTCCCACTATGCCTTTTCCCCCTCCTTCTTGGAGGCAGGGTCTCATGTAGCCCAGGCATGTTTAGAACTTGCTCTATACCCAAGTGTTGTGTGACTTTTCCTGGGAGATACAAATGAGCATTTAGGTCATCGATGAAGAGAACAAAGAAATGATTTCACCCAAGTCCAGCTTAGTGAATCAGTGCGTTTATTGGGGGTACTTCCAGGAGTATGATGAGAGGTTGAAGATTGTCCTGGCAAGTCGAAGGAAACCACATCATCGAAAAGCTCATCCCAGTCTGGGTGATGGTACATGAAAGGAGCACCTCTAGGGCAGACTATGCACCTTATAGTTAGTTCTGCTCAGACTTTCCTCTAGCCAGCAATTACCACTGAATACATACTCTTTGGAGCAAGACGCAGAGAGGGAGAACTTGTGAACCTTATAAGTTTTGGGAACTTTCTAAAACTTGTAAGTTTTATTAACTTCCTGAATCTAGTAAGTTTCCTGAATCTTAAGCAGCTCCTCTGAGCGGGAATGTTTCTTATTAGCAGAAGTTGTTACACAGAACTAAAGAATGTCCTTGAACTTCTGACACTTGCCTATGTATCCTCAGGACTGGCATTATAGGTGTGCTCTGCCATGAATTGCTAACACACAATATTCATTTTCCAAAAGAGGTGGCGTGCTGCGTAACAAAACATTTTTTTAAAGACAGGATCTTTTTTGTGTAGACCAGACTGGCCTAGAACTCACAGAGATCTTGTGCCTTTGCCTCCTGAGTGCTGAATTAAACAGGTGTGCTACTATGTCAAACTATATTTAAAACTTTTATTCTCTAAAGTTTTGATCTGAGAATGTTTACTTATAGAGATATTTTATTTCTTCTTCAGATTTTGTTTTATAAGTTTTTGAAATAGATACTTTTCTTGGGAAACAAATTTAATTATCTTAAAATTAGATAAAATAATATAATTATCTCTAATCAATGTGATTTCAGATTTTAGCTGTGATGGCAGCTACCATGACAGACAGAATTGCAAATTGGCTGTGTGATCTTTGCCCACCAGCATTGGTCTGGTGCATCTGGTCCTTTACACAGAAAAAGAGAATTTGGAGGCATAGTTATGGTCAATCAGTAGACTATAATATGGCTTATCTTCACAAGGGTTTCTAGTGCTCTGATAAAAACCATGATCAAAAGCAACTTGGGGAGGAAAAGGGTTTATTGCATCTTATCCCAGTCACAGTCCATCCCTGCGGAGAGCCAGGTTCAAACCTGAGGGGAGGATGAGAACAGTAGCTAAGGAAGATCACTGCTTACCTGCTTGCTTCTCACGACTTGCTTAGCTTGCTTTCTTGCACCACCCAGGAGCACCTGCCTAGGGGTGCCACTGCCCATAGTAGTCTGGACCCTCTATCAACCATCAATCAAGAAAATGCATCATAGGCTTGTGCACAGGCTAGTTCCTTGGACTCATTTTCTCAGCTGAAGTGTTCTCTTCCAAAACGGAATCTATCTTCTGTTAGATTGAGATAAAACTTGCCAGCATATGGAGAGATTACAGTAAGCCTAACCTACTCACATTCATTTTAAGTCGGAGATTTGTAGCAAAAGAAAGATGTCACATGCCGGTTGATCTCTGAATCTGGAAGAAACCAAGGCAAGGGCCAGAGAGCAGCCCTTTGGAATTGTTATTGTTATGGTAGTCTCAAAGGAAAAAGGCATGCTCAGGCCTCACCATGAGAACCTCGACTCTATCAACTGTATGACCGAGTCATAAACAATTCTTCCTGGCTTCGGTGTGGCCTTGGGAGTCCTGATGTAGGAGAAAGTCCCTGAAATTACAGGTCTTCAGACCATAAAAAAATTGGAAGCATGTTTTTGTTTCTGTTTTTTGTTTGTCAGACAGCAATAGAAAACTGATTTTGCTTGTTTCTGGAGTGTTACTGCAGCCCCAACCCCACCCAGTGCATTGTGTAATTGTTGGTATCATGAGAAAAGGTTTAGAAGGCTTTATTTTTATTTTAATTAAAAAAAATTCCACTTAGATTTTCATTCCCTCTGTTGGAACAGGACTGTGGGTGGTACTATTGATAGAGTTCCCACAGATATTATTTTTGCTAACAGGACTTCACCATCCAACCCCCCCACCCAACCCCCAACAAAGAGCCTTTCATCCCAAAGCTTTAGGCAGGCTGGTTTGAGAACCAGTTCTGGCCAGTGAGAATTTAAGCAGAAATCTATAGAGGGAGTTTGAGAGAGAATCTCCTTAACAGTTAGATAGAAAGTGCTTTGTGTGTTCGAGTGACATTAGTCATGTCTGCCTTTGCCCGTGGTGTGAAGGTACATAGCATTACCTTGTGAGCATGAAGAGGAGGCCAAAAGAACTACCAGGATGCTGAGTAAGGACCGGCTGGCCTTAAAGTAATGTCACTGTTCACATCTGCATTCCTTGTAGAAAACTACATTTTTTTGTTTGTTTGTTTGTTTAAACTATGGTGTATTAACTGTGTGACTTTTCTTTTAACCACTGCAAACACCTGACACAGGCCAGAGAAATGGCTCACCACCTTGTTCTGCAAGCCTGAAGACCTAAGTTGGATCTCCAGAACCCACATAAAGGTAAAAGGAGAGAACTGATTCCACAGAGTTGTCCTCTGGCCTCTACGTACAGGAGGAAGCACAGAGGACCACACACATGTAATACACACAGACACACAGACACATCAGCAATAACACCCGATACCTATTACTTATTTTACTTATTAACAAGAAGAGATTTATCGAGCTTGCAGTTTTGGGGGATAGTTCCAGTCAAAGTACAAATGGCTGAGCATAGGCTCCTTGGTGAGAGGACTCCTTCCTCCCACTAGGCTACACTCTTTAAGAGTACACAGCACCTCCTGGAACAGCCACTCTGGGGACCACAATTTTAATCACAATGGACTTTTGAGAGATCACTTGAACCACAACCAAATCATATCTATGGTTAGTTTTTAATGAACTGTAACTGACAACACATCTGACTGACAGATAATTTTTGGTTTTACAAAAGGGAAACATGAAAAACTTAAAATGGTGGGTCAGGGTGGAGCTTGAGGACCCAGCTCCCTTAAACCAGGATCAAACATCACAAACACTTAAGTAATCAGCTCCACATCTATCTGTGTGTGCAGATCATGAGTTAACTGGGGTTGCAGTGGTGTAGAAAGCAGAAAGAAACCTTTAGGATATTTATGTGTTGGTTTAATTCAATGGCTGTTAGGAAAAAAAAAATCCTACAATAAAATGCAAACTTAAGCTAGATAGCTAACCTGTAATCAAAAGGGGGAGAAAGTATGATTTTATTGAGGAAGGTCCTTCCCAAGTGTGTATGACCTTTGGCCCAAATGAATGGAATCCTGTTCTTTGAAGTCTTGCAAGACTGCAGAAGTATTTGGTAGTCCAAGTCAGGACAAGCAAAGGTGGGTACGTGGTACTCTTAAGACTGATAAAACCACAGCTTCCCATCACAAAGCCCTGATTGTGTGAGTTAAATACTGGGGGATTTGGAAGAGTGCAGGGTCTAGCAGAAGGGCGACAAGAATTCTTAGCCTCAAAGACTGTGTCTAGACAAGATCTTTAGCTGTGGTTACTAATGCAGAGAATCGACCAGAAGCGAACACACAGAATCCACTGAAATTTTTGAGAGGCACATTATTGTGAAAGATACCTTAAGCCTTGCCAACAATGGCATGTAATTACCCAACCCCAAAGACAATCCTTGGCTCTACAAACCTGCACCAATATGCAGGAGTTGCTAAAACTAAGAAATAACTTTCTCCCGAATGCCTACATCAGACAGAGGCATTGAATGGGATATTGTACCTTACCTGAGGCCATGAGAGGAGACCAGGGAGCTTTTCATAGAAGTAAAACATTGAAAGACTGACCAGTCCAGGTTCTCCACTGAGAGGGCAAGAAATGAATAGTTTTTATTTTTATATTTTTCAATATTTTATATTTTGGAATGAGGCAGCCTGTTTCCTCAGAGAAACTTTCAAGTTTAGAAGATGCTGTCTCAGAGCCAGGTGTTCTGGTACAAGCCTGTAATCACAGGAAGACCATGAACCTCAGCTGCATTTTGAGACCTGTCAAATTAAATAGATAAAACAAAGTTATATAAACATGTAAAGATAAAAATAAAACCTGAAATGATTTCTGGCCCAGTAAAGAGGATTGACCATATAGAGATGTTACATGCAGCTCTGGGTTCACTTCTCTCACGTGGAAGGGATTATTGTCTGTATGAACTTCGTATATAGGATGTGTGTGGGTTGCCAAAGGAGCGGCATAGACTTTTAGTTGGCTGTTAAAAGTACTAGCGTCAGCTTTTTGTGTATATGTATTCCGCATGGGACCCATGTTTCTTTCTTTTGGCGGTGGGGGAGGGGGGAGCGAGCAGTGTGTGTTCATTAGCTGTTTCTATACCACATGTGTTCATTAGCTATTTGCGAGCAGTGTGTGTTCATTAGCTGTTTCTACACCACAATGGGAAGTTGAGGGTGGCAGTGGGAGCCACACAGCCTGTTGAGGCAGCACTGTTCCTATCTGACCTATTAGAAACGATGCTATGGCTTCACATCTAAAGAGCCATCTGTAGAATTCTGAGCTAAGTGATTAAGGATGTCACTTATTCTTATAATATTTTACCTAATTAAAATATCATATTTACTTATTGTGTGTGTGTGTGTGTGTGTGTGTGTGTGTTCACGCATGCCACAGTACATGTGTGGAGATCATAGGACAACATTCAGGGATGGCTTCTCACCTTCCACTCTGTGGGGCTTGGAGACTGAACTCAAGCAGCCATCATCTGGGCCACCTGATTTTAAATAATTGGGGAGTTTTGCCCAAATATACAGAACATATGAATCATCCACAACCCTTGTCATCCTCACATACTGCAAGGTGCTGCCCGAGTCTTGGTTGGAATCTGCAGAGGGACCTGGAGATATGTGCTGTTAACCATTTTCCTGTGACTTTTTCCCTAGCTTATCTGACCCTCCATTATTTTGAAACTGAAACTAGTTCCTATGTGGGATTTATTACAGGGTTCCATAGTGGAAGAAGAGAAACTACTCCTAAAAGAAAGTTGTTCTCTGACCTCTAGACACTTGCTAGGCCCCACACACACATATACACATATACATAACACATGCATATATACATATACACATACATACACACACTACACACTCCTACATGCATATACACATACGTTCACACACATATAAATACATCTACACATACACACAATAGACATAATACACACATGTCCACACATACACGCACATATACATACATACACACACATGTACACACACATACATACATATGTACACACATACATACATGCACACTAAATATATATATACTTAAAACTTTAAGTTTGTCTTCACCTACACAGCAAGTTCAACATAACTGAGGCCAGCCAACTTGGATACAAACCAAGCAACAAACAAACACAACAAACGACACCTGAAGTTTTCCTAGTATAGAGGTAGGTCAGGAGCCAGAAATGCAGTGACCTCTGACCTCTCCACTTAAAGGATGTGAGGGCTGATGCTTAATTCAGGGAGGAATAAGTCACAGCTCTAAGACTATCATGTTTGTGCTCCAGTATTAGGAAACTATGAAAGGGGAGCTATTAGCCAACAGAGTGGGCCTCAATTAGAAGTTATTTGATAAAAATATTACTTCCCTGGTTTTCCCCTCAGGAAAGACTGTACCCAAATGCCAAAACTGTTTAACTATTCTATGTAACTCCTGGGGACTCCTGACTTCATTCAGCTTTTTCACTCTAAGACATAACCGTAAGTACTAGTTAAAAAGAGCAAATCCTTGTCCTCAAGTGAGTCAGTTTATTATCAAAGGTTATATGATTTTAATTGTGTAAAGCTTTTATTATTTATATGTATGTATTTTAATGTACTTCATATACATACACATGCACGTGCACATGCATACACACACACACACACACACACACACACACACTCATAACTGACCACTTTTGAACTTCGGTATTAACAGTTTATTTACTTTTTCTTTTGTTCATTTTTTCATTCAACACTTAATTTGAAACCAGTTGCGTTCCTGGGAAACTCGGGCAGTGACTAGGCCCACGGTGGTTGGAGAAATTGCCCACAAGTTGGTCATAAGTAAGTAACTAAAGTATTAATGAATGCTGGGTGGTGTATGGTGTTGCACACCTTCAATCTCAGACCTCTATAGGCAAAGGCAGGCAGATCTCTGTGAGTCCAAGGCCAGCCTGGTCTACAATAGCCAGTCTACATGGTAACCAGTCATAAAAAGATTAAAGAAAACTTATAAGGTGAAATACCACAAGGTAAGTGGATGTGAAGTCACTGAATATGGAGTTTATATGAGTGTCAAGAAAGACCACTGTGCTAAGAAAACAGTTTAATAGCATATGATAGTTATATATAACAGTAGATTTCATTATATCTTAATACATTTAATATATTTTGGTATATATTATATAATTTATAATATAAATGATATAATTTTGTATATATAATAATATGTAATATATGATATACAATATATGATATATAATATATAATATATAACACATTACATGTTATATATTGTATAATACATAATTATATAATTATATAATATACTCATCCCTGCTATTCTCTCATCTCTACCATTCTGAAGAACGTCCTCCCACTTCCCTCCCACTTGGCTCCTCCCTCTACTTACATTGTGGGTGTCTATGTGAGTGTGTGTGTATGTGTGTGTATGTGTGATGTGTGTGTGTGCATGCTTGTGTG
Organism: Micromys minutus; assembly: GCF_963924665.1. Classification (NCBI taxonomy): domain Eukaryota; kingdom Metazoa; phylum Chordata; class Mammalia; order Rodentia; family Muridae; genus Micromys; species Micromys minutus. Next base: position 24,847,303 of record NC_137952.1, on the reverse strand, counting down.
CCTGTGACCCGGTAAGTTTCATTAGGATTGTTTATAGGTATGTGGTGGAGAGTTTGTTCTGAGAAGCATGGGTGCCTGTTGAAGTAAGATTCTAACAAATGTCTGAAGGAAGTGGGAGAAAGTCATGGTAAGAACCAAGAGAGAGTGTCATGGCCAGTTCTACCTGGTGTGGCAGGAGTGTGCTGTGGTCTGGGGACAGCAAGCAGCCAAAATGGATGGTGTGAAGAGGGTGGGAGGGGCTAGAAATGAACCCTTCCGGAGTAAGTAGCCCTCAGGCTGGGCTTGCCTGGCTACATTTGAGCATCTTGAGGATACACACACACACACACACACACACACACACACACACACAAAGACACAAGCACAGACCATGCACACAACACACCATGGAAGTAGAGTGGGGAGAAGAGGATGTTTGATGCTTTGATGCTTTATAATCCTAGGGCCTTCTATGTGTAAAGAAATTGAATTAAATACAAAACTAAATACCTACAAAATAATAGGGAATTCTAAGCAAGCCACAAAGTGAAGTAGAAGCAGCAGCGCACTTTTACTAATTAAGTTTCCTCCACGTATTATTTCTTATTTCTTCGTTAGTAAAAGATAAAATCTCTTTGATTGCTTCTTCACGTTATCTGGTAATGCGATTTTGCGTAGGAAGCATAAACATATAATTAGATATGTAATTTGTTTATAACTTGTCCTTTTGTTATTTATCAACTAGAACTACTTCATCCAGTCCTAGATTTTTCTGGCTGGTAATCCCAGGACTTAGCAGATAGAAAATATATGATTGTGACAACTTAAAATGTTTATTTTGTGAGCAATTTGAAGGATTGTGTTCAATCTGTCTTGTTCATATAAACTACACGATTTATAAGCCAATGCTTGCGGGCCTACTACTGAAGATGCTGGTCCAGGAAGATCTCTGTGAGTTTGAGGGCACATTGGACTACATCCTAAGATTTTTCTTTGTCTCAAAAAAGAGAAACAAAACAAACAGACAAAAGAAATTCTGTAAAATTCCCGCAGTGCAGCTTTGTTTGTATTTGTTTACAATCTGCTCTTTCCTATTAGCCACGTAGTTCTGGCCTCATGAAGACAAATTTCTGTATTGTGACCTCTGACCTTAAGCTTGAATGTCACAAAGTAAGCTGGCACACAGGGTGCTAGATAAATTCCCAGAATTCATCTCTCCACCAATGAAAGCGTCCCCCTGGAGCAGCATTTCTGAACCTGTGGGTCATGGCCTCTTTTGAGGATTGAATGATCTTTCAACCTGAGACCATCCTACATATCAGATATTTATTGACATTACAATTCATAACAGCAGCAAAATTATAGTTATGAAATTGCAACAAAAATAATTGTATGCTTGGGGTCACCACAACACAAGGAACTATATATTAAAAGGCTGCAGCATTAGGAAGGCTGAGAACCACTGCTTCAGAGAAACTGAGTCACAACCACTGACCCAAACTAAGCATTTGTTTGACTTAAGTGCATTCACTGGGCTCCAAAGTATATGTAGTGGTTCTAGAATGTCAGGAGAGGGCCCTGTGGAGAGTCTATTGTGAAGGACTAAAGATAGGCACAGGGAACAAAAAGTGTGGGGAGGCTGGAGGGCTCAATCTAAAGGGAAAGTCACACACAGATGTAATGCATTCTGTGAGTTCCAGGAAAACTGGGCGAGCCGCAGAGACTACTGATGCATTTCCTGCTAAGTCATGCTCGCCCACTTTATGTGCGTTTCCGTTCCTAATAAGAGGCAATTCAGCAACTGTAGTGTGCTTTTCAGCTTTCAGTCCCGCTGGGAGTACTTAGGGTTCAAATGTCACCAACAATACCTTCATTGCTTCTCTTCCCCTTTTCGGCTGTATGAATGCTTGCAGGGATGGCCAGGCAGACATCCTTTACTAACGCTGAGATTAAGAAGTTCCTGAACTACCCTTCTGATTACTTAAAACGTTTTTGGGGCAAGCACAGTGACACACTTCAGCTCCCAGAACGAGGCAGGAGGAATGAGTTTGAAGCCACCCTGCTTCAATAGGTGTGCACGTAAATAAATAGCTCTTTGGTGCCTGGTGATAACACCTTGTGTTGTTACATATTCCCTTGCTCCATGAAGAACTGTTCGACTCATCTCTTTAAGGCCTTTATTGCTTAAGAACTTTGTCCCATTTATTTGGGACTTAACTTTATGATGTAGTATCTTGAACCAGGAATTAGTGAATCTTGCTTGTAAAAGGTCATGTAGTACACAGTTCAGGCTTTGTGGGCCAGATGGATTCTGTTGGAACTACATAGCAGGATTGTTGTATAGCTGAAATGGCCACGGTGAACTACGTAAAGAAATTGGCAGGCTGCGTTCCAATAGAATTGGATTTACATATGCAGACCCTGGACCACATTTAGCCCACAAGTTGTAGGTGTCTAAGCTCTGCTTTACAGTTGTCTTCTAGCTTTCTGTCTCAGATCTCAAGTGCAGCATCCATGAGTCCGGCATCTCCATCTTCATAGAAATGAGTCGGATGTATTCCCTTGATTACCACTTAGCATCACTGTAAGGACCAAGTGGGATGTTAGCTATGGAAATCAGTCATGATACTTAAAGCAGCATATATCTGTATATTTCTCTTTCTCCCCTATGAAATGGAAATTCCTTTCCTTGTTCTCAAAATCCACATACAGGCAACTGCAGGAAAAAATTATAATGACCTTTGCTATTGTATCTGTGCTTTAGGGTCTTGCATTGAATATTGACTCCCTTTGCCATCTGAAATCCAGCAAGTTGTATTAGTTTTTAGTTTGAAGAGAGGAGATAAACTATTACAGTCTTGAAAGGTTCTCAAAAGACAGACTGGAAATTTCAGGGTATTTACTGAAGTCTAGAGGACCTGCAGAGATGGGAACATGTCTTACTGCAGAAGCATGGCTGGTGCTGAGTAAGGACCATGACAAAGTGGCTTAGGATTGATGGACACGGTGTGGTTAGCTGATAGAGAAGGGTTCTGAGAGAGACCTGAAGTATATCCTACCATTTAATAGTTTCTACTGAAGGGCTGATGGGTATTTCATGAAGTTGCTGATCTGCAAAGTCCTTTATAACTTTTGGATTTATGGCCAAACTTCCTGAAGTAGTAAAGCGACACAGTGAACACATTGGAATGGTTAAGTTGTGTCCCAGTTAGTAAGCTGCGTAGAGGAGAAGCCATTTTTTTTTTTGGCCTCAGACATGTAATATGTGCACACGTGTAAATATGTAAGCCCATTCTGCTATGTATCCCATTGCCCTGTTTCTCATATTCATTTAAGTTTCTTCCTCTCCCTCATGGTTCCTTTTAAATTTTATAACATGTGCATTATGCCCATACTTCCCCCTCATGTGTGTCTGTGTGTGTGTGTGTGTGTGTGTGTGTGTGTGTGTGTAAGTTTGAACCTAAGTTCTGCATAGAAGAGAACATGTAGCATTAGTCTTTCTGAATCTGGCTTATTTTGTTTAGCATAAAACTTTTTAATTCTATCCATTTCCTGAAAATGTCATAATTTTACGTTTCACTACAGTGGTAAAAAGCCCCATGTGTGTACGCAGCACATCTTCTTGATCAGTTCCTCTGCTGATGGACACCAGGCTGGCTCCACTTTTTGAGTAGCACAGCGGTAGATGTGGATCTTGAAGCATGTCAGTGGTTTGTTGACTGATCCTTTCATTATGTTTCCATGAGTGGTTCAGCTATATTTTATGGGAGTTCCGATTCCAGTTTTAATGAGGAGCCTCCATATTGATTTACGTAGTGGTAGATCTGGGTTTGAGAATGCTACTTTATGAAAAAGAAATTGCTTTAAGACGGAGTTTCATGGAGGCCAGGCTGGCACTGAACTTGCTATGGAGTTAAAAATGACCTTGAAGTCTCCTGATCCTCCTACCTTTACCTCTTGGGATTACAGGGAGGTGCCCCAAGGCTCAGTTTTTAACCTAGTACTGGGAGATTGAATCCAGGGCTTCATTCATGCCAATAAACACTATACCAACTGAGGATATCCACATCACTGAGGATGTTACCTTTTTAATTTAATATAATAGGTGTTCATGTTAGGGAAAATAATATGCCCATAAGAAATTAGAGGATGTCTTAATTACGAGGTAAAATTCCAAAGAAAAAGATATGAAAGACTCAGAAAATTCATAGACAGAGGAGACAGATACTTATGAAAAGTAAGAATTTCTAGGACTAGAGATATGGCTCAGCTGTGAAGAGCACTTGTTCCCAGCATCCACATGGTGGCAAACAACCATCTGTAACTCCAGTGCCAGGGCATCTGATGTCATCTTCTCTCCTCTTTTGGCACCTCTCACACATGATACACATACAAGCCTGCAGGCAAAAAACACATATACAATTTTAAAAATGAAAAAGAAAAGAAAAATAACAATTTCTTGCTTTGGAGGAGTGGACTAAAGGAACAGTAGACAAACCCCATAGTGACCCTTATTTTCTGGGTAGGAATCAGATGAACATAAGCCAAGAAAAGAAGCAGGCATGACTTAACGTAGACGTCACCAACATGGAGCTTCCTTGATTGTCATCCCTTAAACTTAGGCCATCACTCAGTGGACACTAGTGTATGACAATATTTATAGAGACTATCAGAAAGAGAGGCCCAGGCCCAGCAGTTAAGAGCACTGCCTGCTCTTCCAGAGGTCTTGACTTCAATTCCCAGCAACCACATGGTGGCTCACAACCATCTGTAATGAGATCCAATGCCCTCTTCTGGTGTGTCTGAAGACAGTGACAGTGTAGTCACATAATATAATAAATAAATACATCTAAAGAAGAAGAGGAGAAGGTGGAGGAGAGAAGCCCAACATAGTCTTAGTTCCAAGAGTCTTTTTTAAAAATTGGATCTCCATTATATAGTCTTGATGGACTAATTGCTCTTCCAGTTTGACTGACACTATGACACAAAAGCCCCACAGTTCCACAGATTTGACTGAAATATTCTAAATGTTTTGTATAGATGTTCTGAATGCAAATAGATCGTATACAGGTTTGGCATAGAAATATCAATTCACTTCTCTCTGTGATTCTCCAAGTTAAAACAAATCATTCTTAATGCAAGTTAGAAAACTAATAAAGAAAGCCGAGGCTTCAAAGGGCGGGACTAGATGAAACCTTAGCTCTGTTTCACTGACTCCATCAGTCCTGGATGTGTCCATCCATCTTCCCAAAAGAGCAGGCACAGTCTATGTCAAAATGGTAGGCCCGGGACCTGAGAAGGCAGCTCAGCGGATAGAGTGCTTGCTATGCAGTTATAGCAACCTGAAACTGACTGCCATGTAGAGAAACCTGGGGGTGACAATGCATGATTGCAATCCCATTCACTGCGAAGGTAGAGAGAGATGGAACTCTGAGATCCTGGCCAACAGCCTAGACCGCCTGGAAAATTCCAGGCCAGTGAGAGATCCTGTCTAAAACCAAAGGTGGATGGCTCCTCTGAGGGGTGACACTTGAGCTTGTCCTCTGGCCTCCACATGGAAAGAACACACACACATGCATGCACACAAAGCATGCAAGCACACACACACACACACACACACACACACACACACACACACGCACATGCGCATGCACACAAACACTGTAAGTCTAATGGTGTTTCCTTTACAATAAGAGGCTTCTTTTTGGAACCAAAATTATTTAAAATTAGGACCACATTGTTGACTCCTAGTAAGAAAACCTTTATGCCTTTTTGATTAATTGGATTTTACTGTAGAATCTGGGGTTTTTTTTCAGATCCGTATGTTAAAATCTGTTCAGAAGACAGCTACTCAACTCTTTAAACATTTTTCCAATTAGCTGAGTTACATCAACTGCTAAAGGAGTCAGATGGATTTCATGTTGCTGATAGAAGCAATTTGTGTCTGAACTTGAATACTAGATCTGCATCTCTGATCCTTCAGAATCTCCACTATGACTTGCAGACTCCTTGTTTTCCCTAGAAAGCCACTAATTGTGTTGCTCAGATTCAAACCTAGAATCTAGATTTCAGCTGCTTTCTCCCTCCCCTATTCTGTAAAGTTTAACCAGTTTCTTTTCACACACGTGTGCATGTGCACATGCTTGTGCACGTGAGTGTGTTCGTTAGACTTGCGGGTTGGTAAAGATGGTGTAAAAAGGGACTGGAGCTTTTTCTTGTGCTGCAAAAGCATGCGTCTTGGGCTAGATGGGCAGTGGCCTCACTTATTCTAGGAGCAGCATCCACCGGGGCACAGCAAGTCAAACTTGATCTTATTTTAGTGGCTGGCAGTGATTTGCCACTTCAACCTCTTCTTCTGCACTTTCTAGCTTGGCCTGAGCTATCTCATGAACACTGGGAAATCATGTGATTAACTGGGGATATGTTTTTGAAGTGCAGAATGCACTTACCCCTAGAAGAAGTTTAGAAGCTCAGGACACCTTTAGTTTGATCATTGCTTTTGTATATTTAACTGGTATCAGCTGCAGTGAAGAGAAAATTCTGATGGAATAGACCTGATGTTTTTTTGTTTGTTTTTTCCTGAGGGATTGGGTCTCAGGGTGACATATCACAATGTCTTCAAGAATGTAGACCAAAATAGGAGAAGGAGGAGGGCTAAGATGGATATGGTTAGGGCTATTCCTTTCCTCTTGCCATCGCTCTGAAGTATAAACAAAATGGCGTACTTGCCAGGCATGGAGGCAAATTCCTCTAATCCTAGAACTTAGGAGACGAGTTCTAAGTTGTACTGCTTCACGTCAAAAGTCTGTGTTGCTCTCTTCAGAAATTGTGGATATCTCAGGCAAACTCTGAGGCCTTCAGCATGGATTGAGACCCTCACCTTGAACTCCTCTGGAGTCTGTCTGCAAGCTTCCAAAAGCCTTGTTTAGAAGGTAGTCACCGCCAGATTCTACTAACAACCAAAGATCTGGCAACCTATTCATTAAAAGTTGTGCCCTATCTAACTTTATTTGAGGATATCAAAAAAATAAAACTCATTCTACAGTTGGCTCACTCCGAACTCTATGTTTTATGATTTCTCTTAACATTATAAACTTTTCTTGTAGTTTTATAGCCTTGTAAAGTTGGTTAAGCACAGAGACAACTTGAGCTGCCTTTTATGGAGTACCTATTGATCTGTCTAATGTATTGTCTTGCCATTTCCATGATGAAACACCATGACCAAAGCAACTTGAGGAGGAATAGATTTGGCTTACTCTCCCTCATCACTGTTCATCATCAAACAAGTCAGGAACCTGGAGTCAGGGACTGATCGAGAGGTCCATGGAGGCATGTTGCTTACTGGCTTACTTTCCTTGGCTTGCTTAGCGTGTGTTCTTATAGAAGCCAAGACCGCCAGCCCAGGTCTTTCCCCGTTAGTCACTAATTGAGAAAATGTCCCACAGCCTTGCTTACAGTCCCATCCTATGGAGGCATTTTCTCAATTGAGGTTTTCCTTTCTCAGGTGATTTTAGACCGGGTCAAGTTGACATAAAACTAGCCAGCACATCTATAAGGCATATATCTGTATATCTCCCACCAACCCATGCCTTCAGAAGAATGAGAATGTTGTCTAGGAAAAGCAGCTCTAACCCAACACTGGCAGCAAAGGTTTTGCTTTAACTTCATATCCCATTGTTTTGTTTTGTTTGTTTGTTTGTTTTTTTTAAAGCACCCAGTTCTCCTAGTTCTTAACACTAACCATTTTAATGATGCAATGATTTTCTGAGTCCATTCCCCTACCACATTATTACATGTTATATTGCCTATTTCACGGCTAGTTTAGTTATCCTGAATTCTGCTATTTCAAGCCATTACCAATGTACATCTTTGAGTTGATCTTCCAGGATCCTGGTCATCCTTAGTCAGAGGTCCCATGCCTTGCCAGGCTGTGGACCACTGATGGTTATAGCTGTGTGGGTCATGCTGGGTACCTCTGAGTAACTGAGTCATGATGCGCAGTGTAGTGACCTATACATCACCCCAATATCACCCCAGCAACTCTCTTGCACAAAGTTACCTCGATCTATTCTGTGTGCCTCCAAATAAGTGTAAACCTTCCATCCAGTTGATTCTAGGGAGCCCAGTCACTTATGGACTCCACATCTTGAGTTCCTTTACCCCTCTATGGAGAAAGCCCATCCAGTTTACCTGGTGTTTTGGCTTGTTGTGAGTCAGTTTTAGTGAATCAAACTTTTTCTTGGACTTTTTCTATTTTGTTAAATGTGATCATATCTAGATGAGGCAGTTTGGGATGCATGAGAGGAACTTTGGGGTGGTGGAAATATCATTTTATCTTTATGAGTGTTTGCTTACCTATGTCACTGAGTCTCAGTATTCCTGGTATGAAAGATTCACAACAGCAAGGATATTGCTTGTGCCAGGAAAGAGCTCAGCAGTGAACATGCTCATGAAGAAATTAATGAAAGCCCAGCATAGTCCTCACTGTGTGAGGAATAAATGGGCTTCATTCCTCTGATATCTTCAAATAAGTCTGGGTAGGAAAGAGTTTCTAAGCAAGAGCTTGCTGAATTCATAGATGGCATCAGACTCTGGCTGTGACACTCAGCTAAACAGGAACTCCTGCCTGGCAGACTGGACTTCTGAGTTGTTCAAGGTAAGGGCCAAAGTCTGTGCTGAAGGCTAGAGTTTAGAGTCTATGGCCAGTAATAGCAATAATTTTTTTTTGATGATAGCAACAAAATTTGAAGCAAAGTGGCACAACTTAGAAAAAGTAGCAGAAGATGCCTGGAATCATGCTTTCTGATTTCCCCCATTTTCTCCAAGCATAAATAGGTATTTCTAGCACAGTCTTTTGAAATGCAAAAAGAGGAAGAGGAGGAAGAGAGGAGCATAAGGGAAGCAAGCATTTACAACATTGTTTTGGAAAGACTGAAGATACACCAGGGTTTTCCAGCGAAGAAGAAGCAAAGTTAAAAATCTCACAGTGTGTTAGATCTCCAGCATCCTATATGGCAGCCTGCCCCTATAATCCAAGAGTGGGGAGACAGAGACAGGAGGCACCCAGTAATTCACTGGCCATTCGGTCTAGCTAGTCAGTGAGCTCTAGGATCAGTGAGAGACCTGTGTCAAAAGATAAACTGGAGGGAAATGAAGGAGGCTACCCAGCGTTGATCTCTGGCCTGGCTGTGGCGAGTTGCTTACAAAGTCTGTGGGAGTCCCTGCTTCTCTTTCTAGTTCCAGATCTGATCCATGGAATCAATTCCCTGTCAAATCTCTACTTCCAATTTCCCTCTGCTGCCATTAGCATCCAGGGAGATCATGTTTCTGTAGGGAAATCTCTATGTTCACTACCGGTCATGGTCTAGCTATATGTGGCCCTAGTGGGAGTGTCTTGGAGTCCCAAAGTTTTGCTTGTGAGGAGTTATACAGGCTTAGGAAAACCATCAGTACAGCAGACAGTTCAGGGCCTAGAAGGGAGAACTTGAGCCAGACTGTAACAGGAAAGTATGTGGGTAGATACACCCAAGGGCCTCTGAGGATTCTTTACAGGAAGACCTTGGATGGAATTCCACACTTATCAAGTGTCAGCTATGTGACCTGTGACCTTGGATAAGTAACAACATGATTATTCTGAGATATAAATTTCTGTCATTCTTTTCTTCCTTTTCCCTCCCTTCCTTCTTTCTTTCTTTCTTCCCTCCCTTCCTTCTTCCTTCCTTCCCTCTCTTTCTTTTTCTTTCTTTGTTTCTTTGTTTCTTTGTTTGTTTCTTTGTTTCTTTGTTTCTTTCTTTGTTTCTTTGTTTCTTTCTCTCTCTCTTTCTTTCTTTCTTTCTTTCTTCCTTCCTTCCTTCCTTCCTTCCTTTCTTTCCTTCTTTCTTCTTGTTGTTGGTCCTTCTCCTCCTCCCCCTCTGTCCTTACCTCTACCTCTTCCTCTTCATTCCTCCCTAAGCCAAGGATGTGGAAAACTACAGAATCCAAATTATTTCTGGTGATGGTAACCATCTGTCTTGATTGTTGTTTTAGTTATGCTTGTAAGATACAACACTGTGCGATACTTTTCAGGGGTAAAAGTAAGGATTTGGAAAGTAGGCACATGTGCACTGAGGTTAATATATAGTGTGTGGGGTGCTGATGAGTGCAGAAAGCTGTACTGACTCAAAACTGAAACAGCCACTGTCCATGCGACAGCCAGCCAGGTTCTATCTAGCTATCTAGCAGAGTTACCTGGCTTTGGGTGGTTTTACAGAATTGTAAAGTTTTCAAATTAAATGTCAAAAACTTAAAATTAAAATTAAGCCCCCCCTTACACACACACACACACACACACACACACACACACACACACACACACACTCACAAATACTAAAGCATACACACCTCATGTAATACAGGCTTACGCTCTTAAAGGCCAGGATTCCGGTGGAGCTGAATAGTGGTCCTTCAGGCAGGGCTCCCATTTTCTAGGTACTACCACTTTGTCAGCAAGCCACCCAAGATTATTTTAGTAGTGGTGAGGAAAGATGCAACCCTGCAGTGCCTCTAGTAGTTCTGGGGTTCAATGTGCCATATCTTTTACTATGTTGCAGGGGAAAAAAAAGTCAGAGTAAACAAAGTGAGTTTATTAAGTAGACACGGGAGATAAATGTAAGGGAAGAGAGAGACTTACTCCCTTAGGTACACATTGCTATATCTTTGACTCTGAGGTGAAGATTTCTTACTGAAAGGCCATTTCTGTACCAAGGTTTAAAGATTAAGCTAAATTAAAAAATACAAAACAAAACCTTGCTTAAGTATTTATGTTATCTTGAAGAGTTCCTTTTGTGAATGAGCTTGTAAGGTGTTTCAATGGGCACACTGCTTAGATTTACCACAGAGAGGAACCTAGTACAGTGTAACAGGAGACACTTTTCTCCATGCCATGTCAAAAACCGTTTACAAAAGCCACTGAAGAGAGGAGGGAGGGCTTATTCTGCTCACTGTGTTAGGTATTATAGTCCATCTCTGCGCTGGAGGGAGTGTGTTTGAGGGAGAGAAAGGGAGAGACAGAGGGGGGGGGGATGGAGGGAGAGAAACGCTATGTTTTTATTTCCTCTCTCAGGCCCAGCTCCACCCCCAGGACTGTATCACACATAGCAGGGTGTACCTTCCTTTCTCGGTTAAACATTTCTGGAAACATCCTCACAGGAATGCCCAGAGGGTTATTTTCTGCATGAATCAAGATCCCATTAAGTTGACAACAGCAAATTATCATGACATATGGTTACACTCAAGACCACAGACTTTCTGGCCCTAAGTAAACACAGTTTATTTTATTTTCACATATCTTTGTTGGAGATGGCCTTATTTTCCTAAACAATGTAGTCTTTTTTATACCATGTATTTTTTTTAAAAAAAATTGTGTTGAAGTTTTTGACTCCTGTTTAGATTTCACCATGCCTTTTTTTCTGAGCCATGTCACTTAATGTTTCTCCAACTGGGCTGGTTAGTTTTGTGTCAACCCGATACAAGCTATTTTGAAATGAGGAAACCTCAGTTGAAGACCGTCTTTATGAGGTTGATCTGTAGGGAAGGCTGTTTAGCACTTTCTTTATTAATGACTGATGGGGAGGGTCTAGCCCAATGGAGGTGCTGGTGCTCATGTGGCACCCGGGGTTCATGTGGTCTCAATAAATAACAATCAGAGTCTGTGATGGGAATGAGCCAGTAAACAGTCTTACTCTATGGTTTCTGCTTCATTCAGCTCCAGCCCTTAGGTTCTGGCCTTGAGTTCTTGCCCCCTCATGATGAAATGTAATCTGTGAGATTAGATTAAGTTAAATAATCCCCAGACACAACAATATGTGATCTTTCATATATGAAGATCTGAGATTTAAATCTTTAATTTTTCCTTTCCTTTCCTTTCCTTTCCTTTCCTTTCCTTTCCTTCCCTTCCCTTCCCTCCTTCCCTCCCTCCCTTCCTTCCTTTCCTTTCCCTTCCTTCCCTTTCCTTTTCTGTAGCTTTTGGTTAGTGTTTTTATCACAGAACTAGGAAGCCAGACCAAGGTACCATCTTCCTGTCCTGCTTCACCATGACAAGTCCTGGGCTCTGTGAGTAGCTGAGTGCGTTATTTCTTGTCCGATAACCAACAGACTCAAGAATATTGCAGTTGATACTGATCAGATTAAGATGCTTGCAGATAATCATAGGATTGAATACAGGGACCCCAATGAAGGAGCTAGAAAAAGGACTAAAGGAGCTGAAAGGGTCTGTAACCCCATGGGAAGAATTAAATGATCAACTAACCAAACCCCCCACAGCTCCCAGGGACTAAAACACCAACCAATGAATTCACATGGAGATACCAATGGACCCAGGTGCATATGCAGCAGAGGATGGCATTCTCTGGCATCAACTGGAGGAGAGGCCTTTGGTCCAGCAAAGGCACATTTTCCCAGTGTAGGGGAATGACAAGGTGCTCAGGTGGAAGAGGGCGGTTGGGAGAGGGAACACGTTCATGGAGGCAATGGGAGTAGGAGGGGAGATGGTATGGGGGAAGGGGATAACATCTAAAATGTAAATACAGAGACTATTCAATTAAAAAAAAGGATATTGGAGTTAAATGTTAACTCTTAAAATGTTACAGGTTCCTGACTTTGCTTTTTGTAGGCCAGATTTACCATTCCTTCTCAATAGCAAACATCTCCTGGTTTAAATGACCCCTGGATGATCTAGGTGGTAATGTCAGGGACTTGGTGGTGGAGAACCCATGAGAAATGCAAAGCAGCCTGTGTCTAGAAGAGCATACTTGCTCCCATATAGTCATGGAGCCATCGTGAAAAAAAATTTTTTTTGAAATGAATTGTTTTTTTAATATTTTTCCAGTGAGGTAAGTAGGCAAAAGCATTTATTTTGAAACCTGGCAAGCCTGAGTTTGATCTCTGCGTTCCACATCTAGATGGAAAGGGAAAACTGACTTCACAAAGTTGTCCTCCGATTTCCACAGGCACACACTAAATAAACAGATTAAAAAGAATCGATTTGAAAACTAGCATACAGAGCAATATGTTTTATTTGGCATTTGCATATATTTTATTCTTATTGCTCCTCTCCCCCATTCCTCACAGTACCTCCTCTGCTCCAGATATACAATGGAATTTTATTTAGCCATAAAAATATGGCTAAATCATGACAGAAAAATCAGACACAACATGTGATCTCCCATATGCAGATCTAGGATTTAAACTTTATATATTTGTGAATTTTAAAGATTATCATCGTCATTGTTTTCATTGTCGTCATCGTCATCATCATCATCATTATTATGTGTATGTCACACGTGTCGGTGGGGTGAGAAGAAGGCACCGATGCTGGGAACTGAACTCAGCCTACTGAAGACCAGCAAGTCCTTTAAAATGCTGACTTCCTTCTTCTCCAAATCGTTTCTCCTCCTCCTCCTTTTCCTCCTCCTCCTTTTCCTTCTCCTCTTCTCCCTCCTCTTCCTTCTCTTTCTCCTCCTCCTCTTCCTCCTCCTCCTTCTCTTCTTCCTTTACCTCCTCCCTCCTCCTCCTCCTCCTCTTCCTCCTTTTCCTTCTCCTCTTCTCCCTTCTCCTCCTTCTCTTTCTCCTCCTCTTCCTCCTCCTTTTCCTTTTCCTCCTCCTTCTTTTCCTTCTCCTCCTCCTCTTCTTTTTCTTCAAGTCAGTTTCACTCTGTAGCCCAGGCTGGCTCTTAATTTATGGCTTTTCTGGACTCTGCCTCCTCCGGGGAAAGATTAAAGGCGTAAACAATTTTGATGAACAGGGTTTCTGGAACCTGTCGGGGTGACGTTATCACCCAGAATGGCCACTCTCCTTCTGAGACTGGTCTTGGACTACAGCTGCGTGTACTGATTCCAACCTGAGCCAGAGGTCAGCAAAGCTTGGTAGGGACCGCAGACTGAAGAACCCCCCGGAAAATTGGGTATGGGGAGGCAGATGAGGTCAGAAAAGGGGCAAGTATGGACCTCTTTCCTTTCCTCCGGGAAGCTGAGACATTGCCACACGTATGAAGTGAGGTAACCCGCTCAACCCCATGTCTAGGATTGATTGGTGTATTGCCATATCCTGCGTGTTTTGGCCGTTAGGGGAAGTACTGACAAAGGAAAGTGCAAGCGCAGGCAATTTCTGAAGCAGCTGGCTTGGACAGGAACAGTGAAGGGGAACTGGGTTCCAGATTCCAGACTCTGTTGGGCACCTGCATCCTGGAGGCGTTGCGGAAGGTTAGACCTCAGAGGGCTGGGCTGCAGCTGCTGTGTAAGCTCTGCTGGATTCCTTCCCTGCCATTTTTCCTCCCTCTATTTCCTTGTTCTGGGTCAAACACTAGGGGAATGAGTTTTCTAATAAAGAGTCAGTCTGCACCAAGGAAATGGCCCTTCCTATTTTTAAAAAGAGGTTCAGACCAGCCCGGGTGTGTTCTTTGGTTGGTGGTTTGGTTAGTCTCTGAGAGCACCCCCAAAGTCCGGGTTAGTTGACTTTATTGATCTTCCTGTGGAGTTCCTATCGCCTTCGGGGCCTCAATTCTTCCCCTCAACTCTTCTACAGGAGTCCCTGAGCTCCGTCCAATGTTTGGCTGGGGTTCCTGCATCTGTCTCAGTCAGCTGCTGGGTGGAGCCTCTCAGAGGACAACCATGCTGGGCTCCCGTTTGCAGGAATAACAGTATCATTCACAGTGTCAGGGATTGGCGCTTCCTCATGGGATGGGTCTCAAGTTGGGCTGGTTATTGGTTGGCTGTTCCCGCAGTCTCTGCTCCATCTTTATCCCTACTTTTCTTGTAGACTGGATAAATTTGGAGTCAAAAGTTTTCTGGGTGGGTTGGTGTCCCTGTGGCTCCATTGGGGTTCCTGCCTGGTTACAGGAGGTAGCCTGAAATTAGGTTCTGTATCCCCACTGCTGTCTCAGCTAAGCTCACCCCCACTGATTCCTAGGGAACCTCCCTACTCTCAGGTCTCTGGCACAACCTTGAGATGTTCCCTCCCCTCTTACCCCGACAGCTGCAGAACTCCATTTATACTCCTGTCCTTCTGTCCCCTCTCCTGTCCTTCCCCACACCTGATCCCGAAACCCCTGTGATAGTTTGTACATGCTCACCCCAGGGAATGGCACTATTAGAAGGTACGACCCTATTGGAGTAGGTGTGGCCTTGTTGGAGTGGTCATGGCACTGGGGATGTGGGTTTTAAGACCCTCATTCTAGCTGCCTGGAAGTGAGTATTCTGCTAGCAGCCTTCAGATGAAGATGAAGAACTCTCAGCTCCTCCTGTACCATGGCTGCCTGGATGCTGTCATGCTCCCATCTTGATGATAATGGACTGAACCTCGGAATCTATAAGCCAGCCCCAGTTAAATGTTGTCCTTATAAGGCTTGCCTTGGTCATGGTGTCTGTTCACAGCAGTAAAACCCTAATTAAGACACCCACCTACTTTCCCTCCCCATCCCCTCTCCCACCCAGTTCCCTCCCACCATCTGCCTCCTATGACTACTTTATTTCTTCTTCTAATTCAGATGTAAGCATCTTTGTTTAGCCCTTCCCTCTTGTTTAGTAAACTTCTTTGGTTCTGTGCAGTGTAGTGTGGATATCCTGGCCCAGCCCGAGAGAGACACTTTTGAATGGAAAATTCCTGATCCTGTTCTGGAGATTAGGTTGGCATCCTGTTCATTTTAAATTTCTTTGAAATTTGGGTTAGAATAGGTAAGAACAGGGTTGAGGGAAATTGAGACTTGGGGTAGAATGACAGTGTTTTTTTCTTTCTTTTTCTTTTCCCAGATGGTTAAGCAGTGAGGTCTTAAGTGACTGCTGAGGGTCTTTGTGTTCCTGGGCAGCATCTTTCTCTGATCATGCTAGCTGGGCCTCTGGAATAAAGGTCTCTCTCTCTCTCTCTCTCTCTCTCTCTCTCTCTCTCTCTCTCTCTCTCTCTCTCTCTCTCTCTGTGTGTGTGTGTGTGTGTGTGTTTTCTGAAGGAGTTTCTGCTGTCTGCAATAGGGCGTATCTCTTCCTTTGGAGAAACCTTAGAGAGTCACATTGGTATTAGGAACAGCTAAGAATAAAAAGCCTCATTGTGGTCTTTGAAGCTCTAGACTGTATTGAAGGATAGAACTCTTTGATTTCATTTATTTTTCCTGCTTCCACAGAGCGGTAAGGGAAGGACGGTGTCAGGAAGAACCACTGCTTTGTTCCAGAGGGAAGGGCACATGTGCAGTGGTCAGGTGACTCAGGGGAGCAAGCCTCCAGGGATTCTCAGCATACAGCATCCGTCTGTCTCCTATGTGTCTAGGCAAGAGGGCAGTGCTAAGTAGGAAAAAGAGGAAGCTTGCGAATGGGCAAGTTGTCAAATGTGGGAAAGAGAATTCTCAATCAGTCATGGACTTAAATTTCCTAGTAAACTGGTATAAGCAGGTGTCACGGGCCAGCTCCCTTGGTTCTCTGGGTCCCTGCTGAAAGTTCACCTTGAGAAACAGGTTATGCTTTTGGGTCAAGGTGCCTGGAAGTACCTCTTACTTTTCATGGAGAGGTCAGAGCTATTGTATTCTTAAACTCAAAGTACTGCAAATGTTGGAACAGTACTATGTTTCTTAAACTATATTGGTGGTCAAATGTTTGCACATATGTGGGAAATAAAGAGGGTTTTGCCAGAGAAGACAGAAATGGATTTAGACAGAAGTTCTGGAGATGGTTTTTGCTGTGCTATTGGAAAAACCTCTTCATCCTGTGTGCACATTGTTTTTTTGTTTTGTTTGGTTTGTTTTTGTTTTTGTTTTTACCTTTCTGTTTTTGTAGTCTGCAAAGAGAAACCGTAGTATAGCGTTTCTGAGATTGTCTCCATTTAGAATATTTATGCTCTTTATAAATCATCTAAATATCAGAGAAAAAAATGAGAAAATAAAAAAGTAAATATCAGAGATATACCACTGTGCAAATTTTTTAGTGTGTAAGAAGTATGCTTAGGTTATTTATTTTGTATGACATGACTCAAAAACCTTGTTTAGTAAAGCTTTATTAAGATACAGTCCATGGGACACAACGCCTGTCTACTTAAAATGTTTAGATTTTCTCAGAGCTGTATAATTAGCAACAAAATGTAAGTGTATAATATTTCATTGTCCCATAAGAAAGCCCCTTCGTTTTGTGTTGTGTACTCTGAGCTCTGGACAACCATTGCTATGTGTTTTCTTTGTAGACTTCCCTACTGTGGACATTTCTATCCATGATTCTTTGTGACTGTCTTCTTTCTCTTAGCATGCTGATTACGAAGTCCATCTGTGTAATAGCATATCTCAGGTTTGTTATTTTTATTTTCGTATGCTTTGTCTTATGCCAATAAACATCCATTTATGGAATAATAGACATTTAGGTTATCCCCATTTTTTCTTTTTTGCTATTTTGACTAATATTGATGTGAAAATGTGCATACTTTTGTGTGAATGTATGTTTTTATTTCCCTTGTGATTGCTCCTAAGAGTGGACATTTAGGACTCTGATAACCACAGTCACTCTGTGATGACAGGGACTGACTTCTTATGAATGTCAGGACACACAG
This sequence comes from Micromys minutus, assembly GCF_963924665.1. Lineage (NCBI taxonomy): Eukaryota > Metazoa > Chordata > Mammalia > Rodentia > Muridae > Micromys > Micromys minutus. Next base: position 24,829,771 of record NC_137952.1, on the reverse strand, counting down.
ACTGAGCCCTGTGGTTGTGGAACCCTCGTGGTGCAGACTCCATTATAGCAGCTGTGATGCAGACACCCTATTGTGACCTTTGTGGTCCCTGTCTCCTGTGAGCTTTGTCTAATCTCTTTTTTGAGTTGAACAGGGACTGGTACTTGCTCCTGCTGCTCTACCCCCAAAAGTTGAGAATTTATGCCAACACACACACACATATATCAATTTGTAGATAATTCCTAACATTTATTTTGAAAAATCTAAAGACATGTATTAGGGTTCTTTTCTGAAGTCACTCCAGCTTCAGACTTGGAGGTAACGTTCCTTAAGAGGAAAGAACACAGTGGTGCTGCAGATCCTTCAAACTCACACCAAGTCAGAGTCTCATATCAGACCCACCACATCTCTCAAATGTTACAGTACATTAACAAAATTCTTACATTACAGAGTACAGTTCAGCAAGGCAATGGTCAAAAAAAATTTTTTTTGAAGAAACTAGACCTATTTGAAATGATGTGAGGCCAGATGGAATAGAAGTATCCGGTTTAGAAGGCCTGAGTGCTACCCTCCCTGTGTCTCTCTTATACCTTGCCCTCCCATCTTCCATATTCTTTAATCCTCTGGTTCCTTCATACCTTTAAAATAACATATTCTATTTCATTGTCCTTGAAAGATCCCATTTTACTCTGGTCTCTGCTTGGTTCCTGTCTACCTTCTGTGAGTATTCTAAATGAAACACACATATCTAACACATAGAAGCTAACATCCACATAGGAGAAAATATGCAACATTTATTTTTCTGAGTCTGAAAGACCCCATTTCATTGTGTAAATGTACCACGCTTTCATTCCCTGTTAACCAGTGGATGGGCAGCCATGATGCTTCTGATTTCTGACTATTGTGAATTGCACAGCAATGAGGATGGTCGAACGTGCCGGGGTTTCTGGGGTAAGATGTAGAATCAGAAGCAGTGTAGCTGGATCTTGTATGAGAAATACTTTCAGCTTGTTGAGGAACCATAATACTGTGGCTTGTATAGCTATAAATGATACACTGTCATTAGCAGTATGTGAGTGGCACCCTGTCTCAAATCCTCACCAGCATCTGCTGCCCTTTGTTTTGTTGATCTTGGCCATTCTGGCCTGGCTAAAAGTCCTTTCAACGTACTTTTAATTTATATTTTCCTGGTGGCTAAGGAGCTTAACTTTTTTAAAGTGTTTTTTAGCCATTTGCATTTTGTCTTTTTAGAACTTTCTGTTTAGTTCTTGCTTTAATTAGGGTTTTTAACTGATGTTAAGAGATACCATGTCCATTATTTTTATCTGTCTGTCTGTCTGTCTGTCTGTCTGCCTGCCTGCCTATCTGTCTGCCTGCCTGCCTACCTACCCTGTCTGTCTATCTATCTATCTATGTATCTATGTATCTATGTATCTATCTATCTATCTATCTATCTATCTATCTATCTATCTATCTATCTATCTATCTATCTATCTACCTACCTACCTACCTACCTACCTACCTATCTACCTATCTATCTATCTATCTATCTATCTATCTATCTATCTATCTATCTATCTATCTACAGCTGTCCACTTCTGGGTGGTGCCTACATCATGTGCAAAGCCGTCAGTAAACCAGGTCCTAATCTTTTCTTCTTTAGTCAGTCAATCATAGAGAACACCCCAAGAGCCTATAGGTGAATGATTGGCAGCAGATGTCATTGTAACAGGCATTTGAGCAACTTCTTCATGTAACTTGCTTGTGCCTTCAGGACCTGCCTGGGCCTGATCACATATGTAGCACTTCCATTTGATAACAGACTGCTGCTGTGCACGTCCTACTTTATGACTTGGAGGATCTGATAACACCCAGCTCATGATAGGCAGTTCAGGTCGCTGGGTAATTTGGTGTCTTATTGCTAAACACTTAGTTTACACTAAGATCCAATAGCAGGCCAAGAGCTGTTTTTCAAAGGAAGAATAGTTGTCTGTAGATGATGATAGAGCTTTGTTCCAAAATCCCAAAGGTCTCTTCTGTGATTCACCTACACAGACCTGCCAGAGGCTCCAAACAGCATCTCTGTCTGCCACTGACACCTCAAGTACCATTGGGTCTGTTGGATCATATGGTCCAAATGGTAGAGCAGCCTGCACAGCAGCCTGGACTTGTTGAAGAGCCTTTTCTTGTTCCAGGCCCCACACAAAGCTAGCAGCTTTCCAAGTCACTTAGTAAATGGGCCCGAGTAACACACCCAAGTGAGGAATGTGATGTCTCCAGAATCCAAATAGACCCTCTAAATGCTGTGCTTCTTTCTTGGTGGTGGGAGGGGCCAGGTGCAATAACTTATCTTTCACCTTAGAAGAAATATCTCTGCATGCCCCGCACCACTGGACTCCTAAGAATTTCACTTATGTAGATAATTCTTGAATTTCGGTTGGATTTATTTCCCATCTTCTGATTTGCATATGTGTTATCAAATGAGTCCAAAGTGGCTGCTACTTCCTGCTCACTTGGTCCAGTCAGCATAATATCATCAATATAGTGCACCAATGTGATATTTTGTGGAAGAGACAAATGATCAAGATCCCTTCTAACTAAGTTATGACACAGGGTAGGAGAGTTTATATATCCTTGAGGCAAACTGTAAAGATAAACTGTTGGCCTTGCCAAACTGAAAGAAAACTGTTTCTGATGGTCCTTAAGGACACCAGTACTGAGAAGAAGGCGTTTGCTAGATCAATAGCTCCATACCAGGTACCAGAAGGTGTGTTAATTTGCTCAAGTAATGAAACTACACCTGGTACAGCAGCTGCAATGGGAGTTACTGCCTGATTTAGTTTTCAATAGTCAACTGTCATTCTCCATGATCTATCTGACTTCTGCATTGACCAGATAGGAGAGTTAAAGGGAGATGTGTTGGGAACCACTACCCCTGCGTCTTTCTAGTTCTTGATGGTGGCAGCAGTTTTTGTAATTCCTTCAGGAATACGATATTGTTTTTCATTCACTATTTTCTTTGGCAGACGCAACTCGAAAGGCTTTCATTTAGTCTTTCCAACCACAATAGCCCCCACTCCACAGGTCAGGGCATCAATGTGAGGATTCTGCCAATTTCTAAGTATATCTCTCCCAATTATACATTCTGGAACTGGGGAAGTGAACACAGGATGTGTTTGGGGACCTACTGGACCTACTGTGAGTAGGACATCGGTCAAAACTCCATTAATCAACTATTCTCCATAAGCTCCTACTTAACCTGGAGGACAACAATGTTTCTTGGGATCAACAATTCAGAATCAGTATCCAACAGGCCCCAGAACATCTGATTATTTCATTTCCCCCAGTGCACAGTTACCCTTGTAAAACGCTGTAGGTTTCTCTGGGGGAAGGACTGGAGGAAAAGACTATCAGCAGAACCTTTAGATGTCTTATCAAGATCCTTCCTCAGGGGAACCTGGCCACCCCTTTGTTCAAGGAGTTCTGGGTCTGCCAATTGGCTCAAGTCTGGAAATTGACTTACTGGCTGAGACTGCCTTTTGCCACCTTCCAATGTAGCCTTTCTCTCATTTGTTTGAGAATTTTTCTGCTTATACAGATCAAACAGATATGCAGTAGGCTTCCTATGTATTTTATGCCTGGAAACACCATGACTGATTAACCAGTACCAAAGGTCCAAACAAGTGATGCCATTATAAATTTCACCTCTCCTGTGTTGACTATTACAGGCTATGTTATTATAAACACTGTTTTGTCTCCACTGTCCATTATAATAACTACCATCACCTTGTCTCTGTGATTCAATGCTGCCACTTGGCCCTTGTTACCTCGGGACCCAATTAAACCCATTGCATTTAATTCATCTAATTGAGCAGCAGTATCTCCAACCCTAAGGTCTGGCACAAGGAAAAGGGCAAGAAAAAACCTTACAAATGTGCTGGTGCCCCTCTCACCAGTTTGTATCTTACAGGATTTGTGAAGGGCATGTCTTCTGGGCCTTCCCATTGTGGAAGATTAGATACACATTGTATCTACTGTAATACTGTAATTCCCCTGAGCCTTAAAATCCCTTTGTCAACCTAAACCAAGGGATATCAGGCACCTCCAACTTCTTTTCAGTAGGCCATCTTTTGATAAATGCTTTAACCATCCATTCAAACAAACTTCTGACGCCCTTTTTAACTGTTCAAGCTTCCATATTAAACCTAGAATCTACACTCAGAGGGCCCATGTCAATAAATTCAGCCTGATCTAGTTTTATGTTCCTTCTACCTTTATCCCACACCCTTAGAATCCATTCCCACACATATCCCCCAGACTCTTGCTTGAATGAACTAGCAAACTCATTAAGTTCCTTAGTGTAAAGCATTTCCTTTCTACCTCCCCTCTAGGGGCCTGTTTTGCCTTGAGTCTAGTTATATAGGTCTAGAAGAAATCATTGGTGGGTCTTGAGAAACATCAATATTGTCTTGTCTGGAGTTTTTTTCATTGAAAGTCATTGCTGGTTTATCAGACTCTGAAGAATTAATTTCCTCATGTGAAAAAGGCAACTTCTTCAGGTGGGGTAAACCCTTGAGAATCTGAAGATTCAAAATTCTTAGCTACAACAGGATCCTTCCACACATCCCCATCCTAAATTATAGGATCCCATTCTTTGCCAATTAATGCTCTTCCTTTAACTGCTGACACCCTCTGAGGCTGAGTCTTGAATTTTCACTGTAATTCAGCCAGCTGGTAATGAGAGCTTCAGTTGGGTTTTATGCAACTGAAGTTCCATGGCTGCTGAAGAGAAGATTCTCTTCAAGGCCACACTTAGAAACCTTTAGATTGTTTACTTGCATCTGAAGCCCTTTGATTTTATCATACAGCTCAAATCTTTTCCTTCACCAGTATTTCCAAAGCCACTAAGAGCAACAAGCCAGCAAAATCATTTTCCGATCCCTGCCCCCCCAACTTGTAGGAAATTTTGCACTCCAAATCACCTAATTCATCAAGATAATCGAAGGTATTAGCTTCTTTAAGTTTGAAATATACTTTCAACCATGGGTCTTCAATGTTCTCAGAGCTCCCAGGAGGGAGAGTATCTGGAGAGGTTAGTTGAAGGTGCTGGTGAACTAAGCCAATTCCAGATTCTTAGAAGATCCATCCTTATACTTCTGCTCCTCCAGAACCACTCCTGGTACAAACTTCTGTATCAGTCAGGGTTCTCTAGAGTCACAGAACTTCTGGGTAGTCTCTATATAGTAAGGGAATTTGCTGGTGACTTACAGTCTGTAGTCCAACTCCCCAACAATGGTCAGCAGCAGCTGTGAGTGGAAGTCCAAGGATCTAGCAGTTGCTCAGTCTCACAAGGCAGGCAGTTGAAGACGAATCTTCCTTCTTCCAATGTCCTTATGTAGGTCTCCAACAGAAGGAGTCCCAGATTAAAGATGTGTACCACCAGTCTTGTATCTGGAACTTGTTTTGTCCCAGATGACCTTGAACTCAGCGATCTACTTGCCTTAGTCTCCTGGGATTCATAGCCACTATGTCTCAAGATCTTCATGCCAAAATCTAGGTCAGAAACTTGTATCTCCCAGCCTCAAAACCAGGATTATAGGTGAGCCTTCCAATTCTGCATTGTAGTTCATTCCAGATATAGTCAAGTTGACAACCAGGAATAGCCACGACAGCTACTAAAAATTTTGCATTACAGCTCAGTTGTACAAAATCATTCCTCTGGATTATACAAAAATAAATAAATAAATAAATAAATAAATAAATAAAGAAAGAAAGAAAGAAAGAAAGAAAGAAAGAAAGAAAGAAGACAGGGGCCTCTGATAGACATGGCACATGACCAATCAGACTTGGATTCTTTGTCTGTTTCACCAGAGACTGCACCACTCTCTTATGTTTGAAATGGTTTCATTTTTGCAGGTAGATGTTCTTCAGTCTCTTGGGGAACTTCTTTCCCTCTTCCCTTCCCTTTCTCTTTTGGTCTGAAGATCTATCTTTTCCTGCTGCCTATTGGGAGAGCTTCTTTTCTACTTCTCTTTTCATGCCAGAAGGGTAACGTGTTGACATTTTCAGGTGGTTGTGGGAGGCACACATCACACTGTGGTGTATGGTGTGACTACCCAGTCATCAGGCCTCTGAGCTGAATAGGGATCTTCCCCTCTACTTTTGTGGGAACAGGTATAGTAGGCTATATCAGGCGAAGTTACTGCTCTTTTGTGCCCCTCACTCACTGCCTCTTTGTCTTCGTTGGAGCTGGCTTTCCACTTGAGTGCCTTGGTATTACAGGACACAGGGTGGATCCTGCAGGCCACTTGTACCTTGAAGAACTTGGGATGCTGGGCTACCAGCATGTGAGCCTAGGTCTTTCTGCTAATGGGTAGTGTATAAAATGTAGATAAAAAGCTACCTTGGTAATTCCTTGGTAATTGGGACATTTCCTAAGATTACATTTTAGCAGACCAAGTCCTCTTCTTTTATGATGTATGCAGTTATTTTAGTAAAACTCTTGTGGCATATGGCCATGCCATCTCAAATACAACCCATTGTCTCTGATCTTGGAGTCTAAGTATGATAAAACCTGGTTATCATTGGAAGAGAGAACCAGGCAGCTGATCCGAGGATAACTACAGCCAAACAACTGTAAGAAAATGAATTCTGTCAATAGTGGGAGTGAAGCTGGAAAGTAGATCTTTCCTAGTAGAGCCTTTGATGAGAGGACAGGCCAGATGATGCCTTGGCTCTGAGCCCCAAAGAAACCTCCACTAAGCCTGCCCATGAAAACAGGCATCATGAATATGAGGTGATTTGTGAGCCTCAGTTTGTGGCAATCTGTTATGTAGTATTAGAGCACTAATCCAGAAATCTGGGATTTGGGTTCATTATGTAATGTATCGAGTTCCCTTGTTCAGGCTGATATTTCCTGTTTATCCATGAGATTTCCATAAAGATAGACTGTGTAGCAGTTCAGGTATGGGATTGTTAGCTGTTGCGTACTCTATGTCTCCAGGGCATAATTTTTAGAATGGGAAAAAGAAGAGGCAGAGTTCCACTCTGCTTGCTTAATGCTTCTCTAGACACCCACTTCAGGAAGCATCCCTTAGTAATCATAATAAAAAAAAACAGCATAGAAAACAAAAACGGTAACAGAATGACAAGTGAGTTGGTGTCCTGGGGACTGGAGCAGTGAGAGGAAGTGACAGAAGTTGAAGGTGTACTCAGACAGAGCTTGTGAAATAGTTAAAATTGTATGACCCACCTTGCAGACAAAATCTTACACTAGATGTTTCCCCTGATGTTTCTTTAGCCAGGTAAGAACCTGGCAGTCCCAGCCTACTGAATACCACTTCTATTTTGGGAATGCCCCCAGGATCATTCTGTCTTTCTTAGTCATCCCTTTCTATATTTACTGGCCCTTACACTCAGACTTTTGACCCTAAAGCTCTCTTCGATCTCTTACTGTTCTGAGAAGCCCTGTCCTGTCTCCTACCTGCCACTGAGCAGATGGGGCCACCTGGTGAATTGTATCTCTCCGCAGACTTTGGCATGCCTTTCTGCTTCATTCCCCCACATTCTTGGATGACTGCCGTGCGGAGAAAGAGCTGAACATTATCCTCAACACACACACACACACACACACACACACACACACACACACACACACACACACACACACACAGGTCCTTCACTTGCTTAGTTAGAGTCACATCAAGATATTTCATATTGTTTGTGACTACTGTGAAGGGTATCTTTTCCCTAATTGGGAACGAAACCTACTTGACCATGGTGAATGATCGTTTTGATGTGTTCTCGGATGCGGTTTGCAAGGATTTTGTTAAGTATTTTTGCATCAATGTTCATAAGTGAGATTGGTCTGTAGTTTTCTTTCCTTGTAGGGTCTTTATGTGGTTTAGGAACAAAGGTTATTGTGGCCTCAACGAATGAGTTAGGTAGTCTTCCATCAGACTCTATTTTGTGAAATAATTTGGAGAATATTGGTATTAGGTCATCAATAAATGTTTGATAGAATTCTGCACTGGGGAAAAAAAAAGCCAAGCACTGACAAAAATGTATTTGTATACATTTATGCAAAAATGTTTAAATTTTTTTTCTTTTATCTTTGTTTTTTAAAATAAAGTTTAAAAAAAAAGAATTCTGCACTGAACCCATCTGGACCTGGGCTTTCTTTGGTTGGCTTTTGATGACTGCTTCTATTACTTTAGGTGTTATGGGATTATTTAAATGTTTTACCTGGTCCTGGTTTAACTTCAATATCTGGTATCTTTCTAGAAATTTATCCATTTTCTCCAGATTTTCTAGCTTTGTTGAGTATAGGCTTTTGTAGTAGATTCCGGTGATTTCTTGAATTTCCTCAGTTTCAGTTGCTATGTCTCCACTTTCCTTTCTGATTTTGTTAATTTGGATACTCTCTCTTTGCCCTCTAGTTAGTCTGGCTAAGGGTTTATCAATCTTATCAATTTTCTCAAAGAATAAGATCTTGGTTTTGTTGATTCTTTGAATGGTTCTTTTTGTTTCTATTTGGTCAATTCTGCTCTGAGTTTGATTATTTCTTACCATCTACTCCTCTTGACTGTATATGCTTCCTTTTGTTCTAGAGCTTTCAGTCGTGCTGTCACATTGCTAGTGTATGCTCTCTCCAGTTTCTTTTTGGAAGTACTCAGTGCTATGAGGTTGCCTCTTAGTACTGTTTTCATTGCATCCCATAGGTTTGAGTATGTTGTGTTTTTATTTTCATTAAATTCTAGAAATTCTTTGACCATGGTATTGTTTAATAGAGCATTGTTTAGCTTCCATTTGTATATGGGTTTTTGTTGTCTTTGTTGTTATTAAAGAGCAGCCTTAAACCCTGGTGATCTGATAGGATGCATGGGAGTATTTCAATCTTCTTATATCTATTGAGACTTGTTTTGTGACTGATTATATGATCAATTTTTGAAAAGGTGCCATGAGGTGCTGAGAAAAGTTGTATTCTTTTGTTTTATGATGAAATGTTCTGTAGCTGTCTATTAATTCCAATTGGTTAATAACCTCTGTTAGTTTCACTGCATCCTTGCTCAGTTTCTGTTTCCATGATCTGTCCATTGTTGAGAATGGGGTGTTGAGTTCTCCCACTATTATTGTGTGGAGTGCAATGTATTTTTTGAGCTTTAGTAGGGTTTCTTTTATGAATATGGGTGCTCTTATATTTGGAGCATATATGTTGAGGATTGAGAATTCTTCCTGATACATTTTTCTCTGTAATGAGTAAAAAGTGTCTTTTCTTATCTTTTTTGATATCTTTTGGTTGAAAATCAACTTTATTCTATATTAGAATGGCTACTCCAGCTTGTTTCTTGGAGCCGTTTGCTTGGAAGTTTTTTTCCAACCTTTTACTCTGAGATAGTGTCTGTCTTTGTCTCTGAGATGAGTTTACTGTATACAGCAAAATGCTGGATTTTGCTTATGTACCCAGACATTATGTAGCCTATGTCTTTTTATTGGGGAATTGAGTCCATTTATGTTAACAGATATTAAGGAATAGTGGTTGCTATTTCCTACTATTTTTGCTTTTAGAGTTAGACTTGTACGTGTCTGTCTTTCTTCTTTTGGTTTTCTTGCTTAGGTATTTTCTTGTTTTTACTAGGATGTAGTTTCCCTCCTTGTATTGGGGTTTTCACCTATAATTTGTTGTAGTGCCGGGTTTGTGGTTAAATACCGTGTAAATTTATTTTTGTCCTGGAATATTTTGGTCTCTCCATCTATGGTGATTCGGAGTTTTGCTGGGTATAGCAGCTTGGGCTGACACTTGTGTTCTCTTAGGGTCTGCATGATGTCTGTCCAGGATCTTCTAGCTTTCATAGTCTCTGTTGAGAAGTCAGGTATGATTCTGATTAGTCTGCCTTTATATGTTACATGACCTTTTTGCCTTACTGCTTTTAGTATTCTTTCTTTGCTTTGGGCACTTGGTGTTTTGACTATTATATGTCAGGAGGAATTTCTTTCTTCCATCTCTTGTAGTCTGTTGGAGATGCTTGCATCTGTGACTCCTGATTTCTTTTTTAGGTTTTCTACCTCCTCGGTTGTCTCTTTTAGTGTTTTCTTTATTGTTTCCATTTCCATTTTAAATTCCTTCTTCAATTCCTTCATCTCTTTGGTTCTGTTTTCTTCTAGTTCGTTGATTTCTTTGAGTGTTTTTCATGTTTCCTCTTGAAAAGCTTCTATTTCTTTATGTTTTTCTTCCCGTTCTTGTTTAAGGATCTCTATTATCATCTTGAGGTATGATTTCGGGTCTGAGTCTTCATTTTTGGAGTGTTTGGCATCCCGCTGTTTGCTGTGATGAAAGAGCTGGATTCTGATGTTGCCAGGTTGTCTTGGTTTCCATTGGGTAAGTTCTTTCACTTTCCTCTTGCCATCCCGTTGTCTGTGATTATATGTGTTCTTATTGTCAGTGATTGGTTCCTGTCTCTCCCATGTAACTGGCCTGAGTCCCTGGGTCTCCACTGTTCCTGGTGGCGAATGGCCTGAGAGTTTGGTCTGCATGCAAGGGTCTTCCAGGTGGAAACCGAGTTCCTATGGCAGAGTTCCTGTTTTCCTGAACCAATGTTGGGGATGGGGGCTTTCTGCTGCTCAGCCTAGACCTCTCTGTGCCCTGGCTACTCGAAGAGCAGTCTCACCAGGCCTGTGTCCCTGAATCTCCGCTGTTCCAGGTGGCAAAAGGCCTGAGCGTTTGGTCCTCACACAATGATTTTTACAAATAAGAGATAAATAAAGATTACTTGGACATGGTCAGGGGCTGCGAAAGTCTTCCCACAAGTTGGGTTTGACTGATTCTCTCTGCATCTCTTTTGCATATTATTTAAGAAAAAGTGATTGCACTTGGCGAATAAACAGAACTTCGGGGAGATTTACAGATTAAAAGGGACCTTCGTTCTTCGTTGTTCATTTTTATATGATATTAACAAGGGATTTCTACCTCTTTGAAGCTGGAACATGGTGTTGTAAAGATGTCCTGCTTGTTCAGTGCATTGCTTGGTTTCTGCTCCATTAGAAACCCTGGATTCTTCACACGCTGCTCTGTGGCTATGCCTCTTGACTATTGGCAGGAATTTTCTGGATGTCAGGTGTTTGCCAGATGACTGACCTTTGCAGTGTTCTGGTCCTTGCCCTTGAGTTGAGACTGTCACTTGGCTGGCCCTTGTTTCTGCATTTGTAATGTCAAATACTTCCCATACGCTTTTTGTATCAGTTAGCTTTCTCATCACTGTGACCATTTGCTTGCTTGGCAAGAAGCAGCTTAAAGGAGGAAAGGTTTATTCTGGCTTGTAGTTTTCAGGGCCACAGTCTATCATGGCCAGGGAGGCATGGTAGTGTAGAGACACATGGTAGCAGGCACAGAGGAAACTTACACTTGCAGAAACCAGGGTGTAAAGAAGGAGAGTGTTAAGGCTTCTGCTTTCTGCTCTTCTTTTCATTCAGTTGTGGACCCAGGCTATGCAACAGGACTGCTCACACTCAGGGCAGGGCTTCCTTCCATCCTCTCTGAAAACACTCTATTTGCCAACAAGTACCCTCACCTCACACCCACAAGCACCCTCACTTCACACCCACAAATATCCTCACTTCACACCCACAAGCACCCTCACTTCACACCCACAAATATCCTCACCTCACACCCACAAATACCCTCCTCACACCCACAAATACCCTCACACTCATACCCACAAATACCATTCACACCTACAAACCTTACATTCACACCCACAAGTGAGCTTAGGGTACTTAATGCTCCACTTTTTTCTTTTAAAGGTGTGTGTGTGTGTGTGTGTGTGTGTGTGTGTGTGCATGCGTGATGTATACGTGTGTATGAATATCTGCCATATGTCTTCTAGGACCTTTAGAGGCCAGAAGCGGGTGTCAGATTCCCTGGAACTGGAGTTAAAGCTGTTATGCAGGTACTGGGAAGCAAACTCATTCTCTGTGAGAGTAGAAAGCAGTCCTACCTAACCTCCCTACATCTTGTCTTCATATTCACAAAAACCAGACTATCTCACACAACTAGGAATTTAGCTAGCTAGTTTTACATTTACTGACATGAATTATAGGATGTTCTGTGGAGCAAGGTTTTCAATAAATACTGCAAAAATGCAGAGAGTGTTAAGGGGATAAAACTGAGACACAATGGATTCTGAACATTTTGCTGGTTTCTTCCCTCCTAAATATAGCACCTACCAGACAATTTTCATAGCATTTGGCCTGCCTATTCCAGTTCATTCTGTACCATTACTTGTTGTTCGTGTGCTAAATACCACATTAACACCTCTGGTATTTTCACAAGGAACTCCAGTGACTTAGTTAATTTTCAGCCCTGATTCACCTCAAGAACATGCATGTGCATTAGACCCTTTCAGCTGGGTTTGCCTTTGGAATTCTAGGTTTAAGTGTCTTTTAAACAATACAAAGGTAAGGAAGTATGTGTGCCAGTTGTTCTGGGCTGACACAGCATTTTCCACTCTTCCATTCATCTGACTATTCTGCCACTTTGTTTTGTGTTCACCACTGGCTAGTTACCAAGAATACAAAGATGAATAAAACATTAGTCCTGGCCAGGAAGAACGCCCAAAGATGGGAAGAGTCATCCAAGTACATAATTATGCCATGATACGAGTGCTCCATTGGGAATAGAACTGAATCATCTTCGGATGAGTCAGAGAAGGTGGCATTTTGGTTAGATCCGGATTTATTGATGTGTAGGAATGAGAGGATGATGTCACAGAGGTGATTTGTAGGTTGACGAATAGCACATAGGTGTGTAAGCATATGGCAAGTTTGGAGAATGATGAGAAGTTGGGTATAACTGGAGGAGGTGTGTGTGTGTGCACGAGTGCGAGCAAGTGCACACATGTGCACACATGTATGGATGTGATGGACTTGGGGTAAAGAAAATCTGAAAAGGGAGGGAAGGAAGTTAAGTACGGGAGTTTGGCTTTAATCTCTAATAATAGGGAGTATGCACAAAGATCCTAAGACAAAAGATGACATAAGTGTTAAGAAATAGTAAAGGTCATGGTTCATGGATGAGACTATAGTTGGGAAAGGTTGATTAGAAGGATGCTGTATACAAGTCAGCTGATGCAGGAGACATCACCATGCAACCTTTCCGTAGACTTGACCTGGAATAAGCTCCTTCAATTGGACTGACGATTGATTATGCTAAATCAAAGGGAGGAGAAAGCAGAGGAAGGGCTTCAGCTGAGAAACACTGTAGAGTTTCTTTGTGAAGGTTTTGTGACTGACAGGCTAGGGGAGAGCAGCGAGAGTGGATCCAGCATCCTTTCTTTGGAAGACAGACTCATTGTGGGATTACTAACAAATCTACTAGGATAATTGCAGAATAGCTAGGAAGGAAAAAGGGGAGGATTATGCATCTGACACCTTTGTCCCCTCTTCCTGTTCTTCTTGTCGGTTTCTTGCCATGACTGGAACAGATCACCCATTTATAGGACACTCTCTGTTCACTTTGTACTGGCTCACTATCCTGGTCTTTACTTTCTGCCTTTGGGTCTAAGAATTAACACTATCAGTGCAACCATCAATCGATGGAGGAAGGAGATGAAGGCTAGATGCTCTTGCTTCCATACTCTGGGTGGTCCAGTGTATTCTGATCCTTTAGGTGTTCTGGCAGGACCAGGTACCCCACAGCACCTCTTCGCTGGTGTTCTGTTCTTTCTTTTTGTCTGTCTCTTTCTCATCTGATCCTCTATGTCTCTGAGATAATCTCTCATGCAGACTAACTGTGCATTACTTCATGTTTCTGTCTCTCCTCTTTAGGAACACCAATCTAAGACAGGTAAAGATACAAAGACTGGCTTGATTTGGGAATGTGAGAAGTCTGTGGTTCCCATGCTTTCTGCTTATATCTTTAAAAGCTTGGTTGAAGGGTATCAGTGGAAGCCCCTTTCCTTATGTCTAAATATTTCAAAGTCATTAGTCAGGTTATTACATAGTTAGATTAAATGCTGTACCTGCATGTATTCAGATGTATGTTCATGGTTCCCCCTGAGTTTTATGCCAGAATTACATGAAAGTACTAAGGCCTATACACTTGTGTCTGTCTACCTCTATCCTCTACATATGCTTTATATAGCAGCCTGTAGGAAGATCTACAGTCCAACACAGCTACTTTCATACCTTGGAATATATGCAAAGTGGCTCAGCTTTCCCTCAGAGGAATCATCTCGAAAAGAACACTGGAAGACTCCAGGTGCTACCTGGGTACAGGTATAGATGAGACTTGGGCAGACCCATTAGAACATAGACTTCCAGTGTCCTTTGGCAGCTCTTACTGTTATGAATCCATAGGACATCCTGACACCTCTATGGTACATCCCATGGACACATTAGTCTTAGGACATTAGAACTTGATAGACACATTTGGATTCTGTGCCTTTCAGATCTATAGTGAAGAGCAGGAGTAAGTGAATTCAGCCAGGAAAGAGAGGGAGAATGAGGAAAGGTCTAAGAAAAGCGCCCTGGAGGTGTCTAGGGGGGCAGAGGCGGGAAAGAGGCTTTGGAAGTGACTCAGTGTTTCATCTTGACATTTAAAAGCAGTTTTATCCTTCTTAACTAAAAAGGGAAACAAACAGATTCCTCAAGCAGTGTGATCCTGTTCTCCCTTGGTACTCACTGAATGGCCTGTGTGTGGAGATCCTTCCTGTATCACATCATGCTCACTAAGCTGCTTGAGACGTTGAGAGCAAGTACTTAGTTTTGAGACAATTGTGTTCCATGCCCCTATTAAACAGTCTTATCTAGAACTGTGATCTGACTGTGTCACCCCCCTCCCCGAATCCCTGTATTGAAACTTAATTACTAAGTGATAGTATTAAGAATTGGGGATTTGGAGATTAAGACATGAGGATGGAGTTCTAATGAGTAGGATTAGTGACCTCATAGATAGGCTGCAGTGACCTAGCTGTGCTCCCTCTGCCCTTTTACTCCTTCTGCTGTGTGATGAGCCAATCTTTGTCCCTCTGGTAAACAGAGCAACAACAGTCATCGAGGCAGGGACCAAATCCCAACCAGACACTGAACCTGCAGGTATCTTAATCTTTTTCTGTCTAAAGTGGTGGGAAATCAGTTCTGATAAGTGACCCAGAATCAAGGGCAAAAGCACTTGGAGATGACACAGTGCCTTTTGAAGAAAGCACGAAATGAGGGAAAAAGTTTGAGAAATTTTAGGAAAATTTTTCTTATACTACAAACTCTGTCTATCACCTATCTGTCTGTCTATTATATATCTACCTATCTATCATCTATCTGTCTGTCTGTCTGTCTATCTATCTGTCTATCTATCTATCTATCTATCTATCTATCTATCTATCTATCTAATCTATCTACCTGCCGATCATCTATCTACCTATCATCTGTTTATCTAATCTATCATCTATCTATCTATCTATCTATCTATCTATCTATCTTTCTTTCTTTCTTTCTTTCTTTTTTTTTTCTACCTACCTACCAACCTACCTACCTATCTACATACATACATACATACATACATACCTATCTGCCTTAGTCAGGGTTTCTATTCCTGCATAAAACATTATGACCAAGAAGCAAGTTGAGGAGGAAAGGACTTATTCAGCTTACACTGTCCACATTGCTGTTCATCACCAGAGAATGTCAGGACTGGAACTCAAGCAGGTCAGGAAGCAGGAGCTGATGCAGAGGCCATGGAGGGATGTTACTTACTGGCTTGCTTTCCTTAGCTTGCTCAGCCTGCTTTCTTATAGAACCCAGGTCTACCAGCCCAGGGATGGTACTACCCACAATGGGCTGGGCCCTCCTCCATGATCACTAGTTGAGAAAATGTCTTACAGCTGGATCTCATGAAGGCATTTCCTCAAGGAATGCTTCTTTCTCTGTGATAACTCCAGCTTGTGTCAAGTTGATATAAAACCAGCCAGCACACTATCTATCTACCTTTCATCTGTCTGCCTATCAGCTATCTATCTATCAGCTACCTATATATCATCTATCTATCTATCTATCTATCTATCTATCTATCTATCTATCTATCTATCATCTATCTATCTATCTATCTATCTATCTATCCATCATCTATCTATCTATCTACTTTTAGGCACTGTGACAAACACCCAAGTGAAGCATTTTAAAGGAAAAAAAGACTTATCTTGGCTTATGGCTTCTGAAATTTCATGCTACACTAATAGCTGGCTTCATCATTTGTAAGCCTGTGGTGAGGCAGCTCACCGAGGGTGAACAGGTACAGCAGAGAAACACTGTTATTCTCATTGACAAAGGGGCATAAAGACAGGAACGGACCCAGAGCAAGAACTTCCCTTCAAAGACACCCAGCTATGTTTTCAAACTAAGCCCCGTGTTCTAAGTGTCCATTCAAATATATATATCTACCAACAACTCAGTCTGTTCATGAGATTAAAGCCTTTATGAGCCAATCACTTCAATTGGTGTCTTTATCTGGAGACTAAGCCTTCAACACTAGCCTTTTTATGGCAGACTTTCATATTAAAATCATAACATTTGTGATGGTTAATATCTATTCATAACTTGATCATACCTAGAATCACTCAGGAAACAAGTTTCTAGAATACCTGTGAATTTGCATCTGCTTCAGCCTTTGAGGGATTGTCTAGCTTAGGTTCAGTGAGATGAGAAGACCCATTGTAACTGTGGGCAGCATCATTTCATGGGGAGGGGTTTATGGGCATTACCATTCCATGGATTAGGGGCTTGTGAGCAGCACCATTCCATGGGTTTGGGGCTCAGTCAGACTTAGAGAAAAGAAAGAAAGCTAGACCTCCTGATTGTGGATGGGGTGAGATTAATCATCTCATGGTTTGGCTTCCATAACTGCCCTGCTAGGATAGACTGCATTGTCAAACTGCAAGCCAGAATGAACCTTCTCTCCTTTAGATTGGCTTTGTGAGAGTATTTTATCAAAGGAACAGGCAAAATAACCAATGTCGCATTCTACTTTTGGGCCCCCAAAACCTCTTGTCAATATCCTAATGCAAATTACAGTTGTTCTATCCCCAAGACTCTTCATGGTCTTAACAGTTTCAGCTCAAAAGATCAAGTACAAAATCCATGACACTTAAGGCAAAGGTCGTTCGATATCTCCTCTGAGAGGCTTCTGTATAACCTTCTGTAAAAACAGAAATTACTCATATTTATCCTAGAATAGCACATTCTAAAAGACATTAGTGGGTCATAGAAAAGAGGCATGGGACTAAAGTCGGAACCAAATCCAGCAAAGTAAATGTTAAATCCTGGCATTTGGTGCCCAACTAGAATCACATGGGGGAGTCAATTCTTTCAGGAACTCAAGTAGTAGCTGAGACTACTCTGAACATGGCTGCCTCTGATATTGAGATGGCTGAGAAATGAGTCCCAGGAAAACAGGGGACCCTAGTGCTGACTTCTTAAAGAATGGTCTTTCAAATGATTATATCTTTGAGCCTGTGATGAGTAGTAAGTCTTAGTCAATTTCTGAAATGTCCTCAAAGTATTTTTCCCATTGCCTTGTGAAAAGTGGGTGTCTTATTTTTAATATAAATAATCTCATTGAGAACTATATTTTATTTGCCCCCAACTACAAGTTTTCAAACTCTTTCTGCTCTGCTCTTTGGTCCCTTGTTTTGCCATCAGTCTGGACAAAGGCAGTCAGAATCAACCATGCCACAGCCCGGACAACACCCTGCCTTGAAATCTTCACAAACTTAATTAGTTCATAATCTTTTAATTTGGCCTCCTACAAAATCTCAAGACATGAACAGATGTAAGTAAAATTGCTACCAATTTAATGGCCTTTAGTCTAAGCCCCAATGTCCCTCAATTCATTTCAAATATGGCCAGACATAAGTCACAACAACTTCATTTGGAGGACCCTGATGTGAACATTTGCCAGGTGGACCCCAATGGTAAAACCAGCTACACCCCAAAACTAATGATCCTCCAAGATATCAGGAAGTAGCCTAAGAGAATCAGAGCCCCTATTCCCCTTTCACCATTCCTTCCTTCTCTTTGTGATAAGAAAAGGGGAGGAATGGCAGCATTAGGACTACTCCTGTAAAAATTTTCTTTCTTCCAAACGTACTTAATCTCTACCTATAATACATATATATGTGTGTTCCAGAATCTTGTCAAGTCCAGACACTCATTACATTTAGAACAGCTCCAAAGAAGCAACCCACAGATGCTTCAGCCTTCTCTCACAGACATAGACACTTCTATTGGACCTGCTCCTTCTGACCTATTCTCAGATGCTTCCACAGACCCTGGACAACAAGGAAATAGCCAATTCTAATACTGGACAAACACTCCTACTCCCACTTTTCTAGATTCTTTAGAATTGTCACCTCAAAACAAGTGTAAAGCAGAGATCACAACAATCCTATTCCCATTCCACCATTGACTCTATTTTTTTTTAAAAATTAAACCAAAATGGGGGAATGTTGGAATTCCATAAACCCCATCCCACAGTTATCTGGCAACAGCCAGGTATACCCCACCCCACAGTTACCTGGCAATAGCCAGGTAGCTCAGCTCCAGTCACCTGGCATTATAAAAGGGATTGCTTGCCCCTCCCCTCTCTCTTGCTCTCTTGTATTCTTGCTCTTTGTTTTCCAGCTCTTGCTCTCCCCCCTTGCCCTTCCTCTTCCCATTTCCTCCCCCCTCTCTCTCTATGTGCTCATGGCCTCTGCTTCTCTACTCCTCTTCTTTTCTCTCTCTGCCTCTACTACCCTCTTAACTCCCCCTCCCCCATGACATGAATAAACTCTATTCTGTACTATACTGTCATGTGGCTGGTCCCTCAGGGGAACGGATTCTCAACATAGGTCCCCATAGAGGCATCCCTCTTTCCCCCATGCCTCACCACACCTCCATGGGTCATCTCCCCTCCACTCTCCTCATCTTTTAACTAACATTGATGCCGAAACCTGGGACATCATCTTTTTCCATCATCTGTAAAAACAACAGTGACTTTGTTCCCACCAGTTGAGCCTTTCTTTCTTTCTTCTTAAGGTGTTAAGGTTTTACCTGGGGAGTAAGAGGAAAGTACTAGAGGCTGAGAAAGAGGATGGGCTGCCTGGAATGTTTATTATGGCTGCAGAATGAAGAATAATTCCAGAGAGCAGCATGTCTGAAGGCTGAGAGATTTAGTGGTTGTGATGTTAAAAATTGTATTGATGGTGGCTCAGACTGGGATCAGTGAGAATAGAATCCCAAAACTCTTTAGGTTAAAAAGAGAATAGAATTTGAGGGTGATTCATTCAGCAATGGAAGATACAGTCTCCTGCAAAATGTGCTCTAGAAATGACCAAGAGCAGACAGATGGGATGTCATGTCTTAGCTGTAAGGTCCATGTTGGGACTCCTTGAGCTTGTTAATGAAATGCAGTAGTGACTGAAGTGGGTTTAGCTCCCAGTCATCTGGACTTGAGCGGAGGGGAGCTTGGCATAGAAGCTGGAAGGCAGGAAAGGAAGCAGTTCCTAGGGGTTATAAGCATGACAAACTCTTACCCATCCCAGAGGGCAATGGCGGTGGGGAGGGACTCCTATGAGATGTTATAAGACGGCAAAGATAAGTTACTATTTTACCAAAAACTTCATTTGGTAGCAAATCCACTTGAACCAAGCAAAGCAAACAATAGATCCATCCTCTTCATTGGCATAAAAGCCTCCTGTTTACAAACGCACACTAATGCCCTATGCATTTCTCAGACGTCTCTCTTCAGAGAGAGTTAATAACGTGTTCCATTTTAAAGACCGTGCTTTACTGGATTGCACTCCATGGCACTGTGACCTGTCTGTCGGCAGGCAACCACCATGTGCGTACTCCAGAGTTGTCCTGCAGATCCTGTCTGCACCATAACAAGCTCTAGTGGTCACTTAATTGACACTGGGGTTTAATGCTAAGATCTAACTCAGAGAACTGAGCAGCTTTGCATTCGCCTCGCTCTTCTCCCTGTTCTGTCCGGGATCATCACGCCTCCCACTGGCCCTTTTACATACACAAGCCAGTCTGACTCACCAGCCCCTCTTCCCTCCTGGCCTCCTACAGAAGCTGCTAAAATTAGGTTCTGTTGAATTATGACAAGATTTCTCTAGAGTCACAAGCTCCAGGCTTGGTTCCATTGAGCACAGGCTCAGAGTTAAGTCTTCATTCTGGAAGGGCTTTTGAACTTCCTTTTTGTGCATCAAGGAAGCCTCTTGTGGTTCATTGTGTGATTTTTTTTTTAAATTCCTTTTTATAGATGTATTTACTTTTATTTTATATGTATGGATGTTTTGCTTCCAGACAGGTTAATGCACACCACATGCATGCCTTGTGTCCACAGAGGCCAGAAGGCAACTTCGGACCTCCTAGAACCGGAGTCACAGACGGCTGTGACCCACCACATGGGCGCTGGGAACTGAACCTGGGTCTCCCGGAAGAGCAGCCAGTGTTCTTAACTGCTGAGCCATCTCTCCAGCCCCAGCTCTGTGATCTTGTGGAGGAAGGTTTTTTATGACAGAGGCCTCATTGTTCTGTTCCAGGTGAAGCACAGATCCTTTCCAGGCAGTGTGAGCAGCTTCCTGGAGCTAGTGCTAGCTCAAGATTTGCTTCCTTGTGTATTGCTACCCTTAATTCAGAGCCTCTCTCTCTCTCTCTCTCTCTCTCTCTCTCTCTCTCTCTCTCTCTCTCTCCCTCTCTCTCCCTCCCTCCCTCCCTCCCTTCTCCCTCCCTCCCTCCTCCCTCCTTCTCTTCCTCTCTCTCTCTCTTCCTCCCTCCCTCCCTCTCACTCTCCCCCCTCTATCCCTCTCCCTCCCCTCTTCACCTCCTCTCTCTGTGCTATTCATATGTTAATGTCTATTTGTGCACATGTATGGAGGTCAGAGGTTGAGTTGATATCAGTGTCTTTCTTAAACCTTCTCCATTTCTTAAACCATTCTCGTTGTTGTTATTTAGAGTCACCCATTTAGCCGAAAGATCCTTGGTTTGGCTAGATTTACTGGCCAGCAAATCCCAAGGATCCTCTTGTCTCTGCCTCCTTCCCACCATGATTATAACTACACACTGCTACCCGCCTTTTCGACTTGGGTGCTGGTATGTTTCAGACACTTTACTAATTACATTGCTCTGTCTCCTAGATTCCTTTAATCAATCCCCCGCCCTCCTCCCCTGTGTGTATATGAGATACCAGAGCATGCATGTCAAGGAGGTCAAAGGACAGTTTTGGGCAGTTCTCTCTTTCTGCCACATGGCTTCCTTGCCCCTGGCAGCAAATGCCTCCCCTGAGTCATCCCACTGCCCCACCCTCCTCCATTCTTAATGCTCAGCTTCCTGCCAATCTGAAGGATGTTTTCCAAGTAGCTTCAATGACCTTAACTGTGTGTTTTTTTTTAATTCAGAAAATGACTCCACAAAAATAACTTGTGTAATCCTTTCTTCCAAAATACTTATATTTAAGATATTTCATGGAGAAGTTAATCTATGAATAAACTGAGCCTGAACAGGTAAACCTATTTTTTAAAAATTTTGGATTATAACACCATCATCAACCCAGGTGCCCTAGACAGGCATAACTCGGGCAACTTCTGACAGATGAACTTTCCACAGGCTGAATTAATTGGCCTCCAGTGACTTGCTTCTGAGCTCTTGAAATCACTTGACTAGCCTGCTACTATGAGCCTAGTAATTTGAGCTGCTTCTGATAAATGCATAGGCAAAACTTATATTAAATACACATAACTCATTATCACCACAAAACTCAAGTATGCCTTAAGGTGTCTGTAATGGTTCTATTTTGTTCCTGGTTTGCTAGTGGAGAAAGTAAGGGACAGTATTGAGTTGGTACAAGTGCCAAGCAGGGAGCAGATCTGGAAGGAGAAGTCAACCATCTTTTTTGTCAAAAAAACATTTTCATTTTATGTATATAAGTATTTTATCTAAATGTATTTGTGTATACCACACACATGCTTGGTGCCTATGGAGGTCTGAAGAGCGTGTCAGACTCTTTGGGATTGAAGTTCAGATGGTTGTTAGTTACTGAGTGGGGGTTGGGAATCAATGCAGCTTCTCTGGAAGAGCATCTTCTCTTAACTGCTGAGCCATCTCGAGCGGTAAATATTGAACAATGGCAAATGGTTCCATGCACAATGCCACACTGCCTCCGGCTACTCTCTAGTCCCAGCAGTGAGTTCTCTGCCTCCATGGCTAGCCCCCTGCAGCAGCTACCCTCTAAAGGCCCTCTGCTTTGGACTCTGCTCTCATTCCCAGCATTTGCCCCCTGTGGTGATAGTCATGATTCCCAGTAACCTGTCAAAATCAAAACTTTCGAGGCCTGTAATTTCTCAATCAGATCTATATCAGTAAATTCTCACTCCACAAAACATCCACACAATAAATTCAGAGCCAATTAATATTGATACAAACTGCCCTCCTAGATAAGACAAATTGTCCTGTAATTATCTGTCCCTTATAAGATATTCATAGCTACCTGTGGCTATTTAAAACCACACAGGGGTGGGTCATCCTTCTCTTCCTCCATTTTCTCTTCCTCTTCTTTCTCCTGTTTCTCCAGCCTTTCAAAAACTCTGCGCCCACCTTACTTTTTCACTGTCCAATCACAGGTCTTTCCTTATCTCGCAGCCATTCACCCACCCTAAGCATCTTAATTCATGATTTAATAATGTCCATTCCAAATACTCTTCATTTAAAATTTCTTTTTCTCCCAAATATGTTAACTGCAGATCTAGTATCTGCGAGACATTGTGACATCTATTTAGGATAACCTACTGTTCCTGTTGTCTTGGAATGTATAGATGTGGAAATCCGGACAGCAATGAAATGCTCAGGAAGAGATAACAGGAGGCAGTCAGTCCGTCAGTATCAGAGGTGACTACCTGCATGCTGTGGGAGTTAGGCTAAGGCGGTAGAGAATAGATGTGGAAGAAGCCAGGACATGACAAATGGTAGGATCTGTCTTCACATCATCTTAGTGGGGTGGATGTGTCTTCTGGTGGGTAGAAGTTCAGGCTAGTAGGAGGTAACCTAAGATGTGATTATTTTGCTTAAGGAATATTTGTGAGAAATTCATTTCCAGACGTTAAGAAGCCTGGCTACATGATCTCTAATAATAAACCGAGTGGGAACCCTCCTATGAAAGGGACCAGCCCAATCGTGACGATTTTAATTAGGCAAGCATGCATGTGTGTTCTTCCAAATGCATTTATGGAGTGTCAACTGTAAGCCAAACATTACTACAGGCTCTGAAGATTCAGTATCAAATGAAGCACCATCCATACGGTCACCAAGTAGGCAGTTTAGTGTAGATGGACAATTTAGTGACACATACAAAACAGTATGGTAATTCTGTCACGAGGCACAGGTGAATCTGAGGACACAAATAAGCAGGGATTCCAACCTGGAGACGAGGAAGAGCTTTAAGGAGGAACTTACAGCTTTTTACTTTTTCTGACAGAAAAAAATGACACACATATATTTTAAACATTAGATTGTTGCTAAGGCAATGGAATAGTTATACTTTTACTTCCCCATAGCCCTCTGTTAAATACAGTTAGCAACCACACACACACACACACACACACACACACACACACACAGAGAGAGAGAGAGAGAGAGAGAGAGAGAGAGAGAGACAGACAGACAGACAGACAGACAGACAATGAGACAGAGAGACAGAGAGACAGAGAGAGGAGAGAGTATAACACAGCTTCAGGATGTTATAATGGAGGAAAGACAGAAGGCACAGTGTCTAAGGACTCAAGGAAGGGGGCATTTTCCTGGCTTATCTTTATCCTTGTTTCTGGATATGAAGAAGTCAGCAGCCTGAAAACTCCAAAGGGCACCAAACAAAAACAGAACCAGTCAGCTTGCCCCAGCTGGAAATGGGTGTTCTAACAAGGTAAAAAGCACTTAGTCACCACTTACTTAACTTTGGCCAAACACTGCAGAGGGTCAGAGAACGCTCTCTTCCCTGCTATATTCCTAAGGACAAGGAGTAAACTTCTGTTCCACTTTTGCCAACTCCAATGAAGCTCCCGTCTGTATATCTGAGCATTAATCCCCAAGACACAAAAGCTTATACTCACTCAGAAGATTTTACAGTGTTTTGTTGTAGCTTTATTTACATATAATATCCCAGCGATTATGCCGATGGAACATTATTTGGCAACAAAAACCCGAACTCTTCTTTTTTCAATTTTATTGGATATTCTCTGTATTTACATTTCAAATGTTATACGTTCCCCCACCATTTCCCTCCCTCCTCCCCCTCAACTTGCTTCTATGAAGGTGATTTCTATCCCCAATCACCCTCTCCACCTCAGTGCTTGGCTGGTTGATGAGGTTCTTCTTCCCATGAGGTTACAAACCCTTCAGCTCCTTTAGTCCTTTCTCTAGCTCTTTCATTGGGGTCTCCATGTTCAGTCCGATAGTTCGCCGCAAGCATCCTCCTCTATCAGTATGGCTTTGGCAGAGCCTGTGAGGAGACATCCATGTCTGGTTCCTATTAGTAAGCACTTCTTGGCATCAGCAATAGTGCTTGGGTTTGGTGGCTGCATATAGGATGGATCTCCAGGTGAGGCAGTCTCTGTAGATCTTTTCCTAAATCCATGCTCCTCTATTTGGCCTTGTATTTCCTCCCATAAGTGTTTTGTTCTTCCTTTTAAGAAGGACTGGGGCATCCACATTCTGGCCTTCCTTCTTTTTGAGTTTCATACATTCTGAGGATGGTTTTTTGGGTATTCCAAGCTTTTTGGACTAGTTTCTGCTTATGAGTGACTACATACCATGAGTGCTCTTTTGTGACCTTACTCAGGATGATAGCTTCAAGATCTATCCATTTGCCTAGGAATTTCATGAACTCATTGTTTCTAATAGCTGAGTAGTACTCCATTGTGTATATGTACCACACTTTCTGTATCCATTCCTCTGTTGAAGGACATCTGGGTTCTTTCCAGCTTCTGGCTGTTATAAATAAGGCTGCTATGAACATGGTGGTGCATGTGCCCTTACTGTATGTTGGAGCGTCTCTGGGGTATATGTCCAGAAGTGGAATAACTGGGTCTTCAGGTAGTACTATGTCCAATTTTCTGAGGAACCGCCAGACTCATTTCTAGAGTGGTTGTACCAATTTACAACACCACCAGCAGTGGAGGAGTGTTCCTTTTTCTCTGCATCCTCACCAGCATCTGCTGTCACCTGAGTTTTTGATCTTAGCTAAAGAATGAACTCTTGATATAACCACTTAGACACTTCTACAAAGATGCCCACTAAATAAAAAAAGAAAAGAAAAGAAAACCTTTTTCAAGTGTTACAAACCTGTATTATTTATATAACATTTTAAAGGTACCTTAAAAATGATTTTATATGTGTGTATACTATATGTGTGTGTATACCCAGGTACCTAAGTTAGTCAGAGCTATTTAGGAGTCTCTGGAGCTCAAGTTACAGGCAATTGTGAACTGATATAGGCATTGAACTTGGGCTCTCTGTAAGAACACTAGTGGCTCTTACACAATGAGATAACTCATCAACTCTATGTACCATTCTTTAAAACAGTTACTTTGTGTGTAAGAATGCGTACATACATATCACATGTATGCAGTGCCTGCAGAGAGCAGAAGAGAGCCTTGGAGCCCCTGGGATGGTTGTATTAGACAGTGGTCAGCTCCTATGTGGGTGCTGTGAACTTCTTCGAGGTTCCCTAGAAGAGCAGCCAGTGCTCTTCACTGCTGAGCCATGGTTCCAGTCTTTATAGCATTCTTGAAATGCAAAGAAGACTAGTGGCTTCTGGGCTTCAGAACCCTGCAGAGGAGGAATCGCCATAGTGACACAGCTGTTCTACAATTCGACTATCCGGCTGTGGCATCTTGTTCTGTTACCGCCTGTTCTGCAATATCCTGCAGTATAGTGCATAATGACGTGTGAAGACACAGACCCTGGTAAAAGATACATGCCATCTCTATTATTTCTGATAGCTGCATTAAACTCTATAATTACTTCAAAAAATTAATTCAAAAGCCAAGCTATTTCCAAGGTTGAGTGATGGAGGTCAGAAAAGAGGAGAAAAGGGCATTCTGGGTGGATGGAGAAAAGGGCATTCTGGGTAGATGGACAGCAAAGCCTCAGAGAGAGGTGTGTGTATCCGCCTGAATAACAGGCATTAGCCAAAGCGGAATTATAAAGAGTATCCTTTCTAAAAGTTTTAAGTTTTTGAAGAAACAGGAGAGTAACACTGTCAGTCACTGACCATGCTAGTGAGGAGGAGGGTGTGATGGGAAGCTGGGTCAACAGGCTTGCGGTCGTGAGAGATTCGGAGTTTGGAAATACTGAGGAGCTGAGATGTACACCGTGGGATGCGGGTTGGTCCAGTTTTAGGATGGCCAATCACAACACAGGTAAGGAATAGGATGACTGTAGGAAGTCATGGAGAACAGGATGTGGGATAGAAGCGAGTTGCTGAGGTGTCGGCTGGAGTCAAGGAGTGTGGTGTAGTACCACAATGGCTACACCTAGAGTCTCACCTCACAGGAGAACAGAGCTAGAGAAGAACGTGAGTCCGTTCAGAGGGATGAACCATGGCTCCAATCTGTAATAAACTCTTAGCATACAACAGCAGGATGGGAGAGAGCTCTGGATGGCCGAGGAGAGAAGGCAAGGCTCTGTGCCACCATCTGACTGGAAAAAGAGTGACATGTGTCCCCTTCCTGTTATGTGGGTGCTAAGGTAAGACAGTCAGTAGCCCGTGACTAGGAGGTAGAATCAAGGAAGTGAAGGGAGAGTGTGGGAAAACCGTGACACCGTGGACCATTTGCAATGAACAGGGAGTTGCAGAGGGAGTCTGGGAAGGATGGGTTGGCTGATCAATAATTAGAAGACAAGTGGACAGGCCCTGGGAGACTTGTTTCTCTCATGGTGCTGAGGGAGTGGTGGTCAGTGACAGGCCTGGAGTAGATGGCTGCAAGTTGCTGACAGAATGCCTGCTAGGCAGTGGCTTCAGGCTAACACAGTCATTTGCCCTGGCACTGTCTTAGGCAGGGTGGCATCTGTTGTTTGTGCCCTGGTACAGTCTGGCAGCAGGTGCCTTGTTTCAGTGATGTTCATTCCAAGCAGCTGGGCCAGCATGCGGTGGAGAGTGACATAAGCCTGGGCCATACCAGGACCTCTCTCTAGAGCGTATTGCTCCTTACATTTGTGGGGCCTGGTGTTACAGACAAATGGAAGCCTCCAGCCTCAGGTCAGCCCCTCTGTCCCAAGTTTTGGGAAATCTCTATCCTTACTCTTGAGCTTTGTTTCTTTGATCAGTGGCTGCTGTGTTCTGCCACTGAAGTCTGGGGCAGAGAAAATTCTTGGCTCAGCCTCATTTGGAGATGATGTCCTGGAAAACAGGCCAAGTAGGCCCTGTGATGAGCCTGAGATTGCAGAACAGGGAATTCTGAGGTCCTGAGTTCTAGATGGGAGGTATGGAAACCAGATTGTAGGTCCTCACAAACCCCTTGTTCTACAGAAGAGGCACAGTCCAAGGGTGGTCAAGGAAGGACCATCTAAATGTCAGGTGCTGTGCTGGGATCTGGATATGGGGTCATTTACCTGAAACTGGGGATGGGATGGTGTTCTTAGGTCTGTGACCCTGACCTCAGTGGCTAGCTGGGGAACTGCTCTTTCACTTTCTCCAGCTTCTTTGCCTTTTGCAGCCCCCTTTCTGCAGCTCACCACGGCTAAAGGAGGATGCACTCTTCCAGCCGTTCCTGTTTATAGTGATTACCTGCATCATTGTTCAGTGATTGAACTTTGAAAGCCTAATGATGGACTGTGTTAGGGTTTCTGTTGCTATGGTAACCTGGGGGAGGAAAGGTTTTGTTTCAGCTTATAATTCCACATCACAAACTATCACCGGAGGAAGTCAGTATCAAACAGGGTAGAAACCTGGTAGCAGAACTGGGTACAGAGGCCATGGAGGGGTTCTGCTTACTGGCTTGCTTCCTTATAGCACCCAGGACCACCTACCTAAAGATAGCATCACCTACAGTAAGCTGGACTCTCCCATATCAGTCATCAATCAAAAAAAAAAAAAAAAAAAAAGCACCACAGTCTTGTACACAAGACAGTCTGGTGAGGACATTTTTCTCAATCGACATTCTGAACTCATACAAAATGGCTCTGGCTTGTGTCAGGTTGACAAAAATCTAGCCAGCACAATAACTGTGAGCAAATAAACTCCCTTCTCTCCCAAGTTGTTTTTGGCTATGGTGTTTTGTCACACCAATGGAAACCCGAAGTAAGACATATGACCTGGTAGAACCATTCTGTATTACAACTAGTGATGAGTGACAGTTCCCATGGCTCTTCCTTGTTGGCAGATGTCACTGCCAGTGTGTTGGGGTTTTTCTTATTTAATAAGTAATATGCCATTGCCTCCTAGTTTCATGAGACAGATTTTCCCCTAATTGACAACTTTTCTCTTTAAAAAAATTTTTTTAAGAATCTTTAAGTGATGTAGCATTAATTACGTACTCCCCATCTCTGCACTCACATACTGTGAAAGAAAAAAAGGGAGGGGGATCTGGAAAGTTCAGGATGAGGTCACAAAGCAGTTGACTGTACCCTCACATATCCACATCTGAGGGAGTCAGCTTCCACATAAAAAGTTCTATACAGAAACACGGGATATGAGGAATGGAGATCGGACCTGCCTTTATCCACTGACAGTCAGAGGCCCTCAATCCAACAGCTAATGGCAACTGTAATCCTGCTCAGATTCTTTCTAAGGCCAGCCTCAGAATGAGAATACAACCCCCAGCTAGCACGATTGCAGCCTTACATGTTGTTTGAAGCAAAGGCTCACAGATAAATGATGCCCACGTTGTGTGGCTATATCCTCGAAAGAGAACATTTCAATTCCAGAGGGAAGTATTCGAAACTTTCTGGATTCAGGAAGAAATTTTGGTGCCTCTGGAAGCTCTCCAAACTTTCAAGATCCACAAGGCCCCTCCCCGAGGTAACATAAGTAGCAACATAAGCTAGAGAGAGGAGACCTTCCCACCCACACAGCTGCCAAGCTCTCTGGGAGCTCTGGGGATGTCACTTTCGTGAGTGGTCACTCATGATGGAATGGGCATTTTGGTGAAACAGCTGACTTAAGTCACCCATGTTCATGTAAGGACACACTCACCCATACTTCTGTCCGTAACACTAACCAACTCACTGGCTCATTGAGGTACACTAGAGTAGAATCGTGGTGTGGCTTCTGATTTTTGTTGGTTCTTGGTTTGTTTGTTTCGATCTGTCTGTGCCTTATCCAGGGTGAACGGTAGATTGTTTGTCCCCAGGAAAAGTCACACACAGGAGCCTAAATTCCTGACCCAGATACAATTTTTGTCCATGATGTGCTCTACAGTAATAGATACTCAATACAAATATAGAAGAACAACTAATGGTATATTAGTCTCCAGTGATGTTGTGACATTGAGCTGGGTGGATGGGAATGACAGAGTGTATTCACTTGCAGTTCTGTAGTGCAGAAGTCCAAAATCAGTATTATGAGGCTTAAATCAGGGTCTTGGCAAGACCACAACTCTAGTCTTTTTCTTACCTGTTCCTGCTTCTTCAGTGCCTTGGTTTATGATAATATCCTGGCTTCAAGGCCAGCACTTTAAACTTCTGTCTGGAACCATCTTGTAAGTATGTGTATACAAGTGTCTCTGTGTGTGCATGTGTATGTGTGAGTGTGTGTTTACATGTATGCATGTGTCTGTGAGTTTGTATGGATGGTTCTCTGCTTTCTTCATAAAGAGATCTGCAATTACATTGGAGCTCACAGTGATAATTAAGACCCCCAGTTCCCTCCATCTCAAGATTCTTGGTTTTAGTCAAATGTTCAAAGGCACTTTGATTATATTGCGCACATATAGGTTTCAGAGGATTTTGGGGGAGCCATTCTTTTGCCTACTGCAAGGAGCTACAATTTCCAAACTCTTGCTATGCTCTAAATACCACGTGAGACCCAACATGCATTTTTTTCGCTTATGTGCATTAATTTACATGTTATTACTATTTATATGCAATAGCATCTCAGGGAGTTTGTGGACCTTGCCCTAGGTAACTTAGGCAGGAGATGGCAAGCCCAGGAAACCGACTTCAGAGTGTGATCTGCTCCATCAAATACTTAAGCTAATTACAAATGTGTTATCTATTCTTTTCTTTGTATAAAAATTTCAACAAATCTTTACAAATGGCCTAACTGTTGGCGTCTCTTTACTCCCCAACTTAAAAGACTCTTTAGTGATTCTTAAGAGGAGCCTCCTTGAGCTGCAGAGACCTTTTCCAATATTCAGAATAAAAGACCCTGTGTGAAGAGTAGGTACACTTAGCACAAAGCATATATTGCTCAGGGGACTCTGGGCAGGCCTATTTCTTCTAGGGCGTAGCACATTTATCCAAATCGCATCTCTAGTTGAAGGACTGGAGGCCAGAGAGGGCCAAGCTGTCATCATGTACAAAACTTTCTGTGAGAACTCACTGCACTGAGCCTTTAGGGTCCCATAGTTCATTTTAGATTTCATCGGTTTAGCTTTCCTGGTGACTGGGGGGGTCTTGAGGTAAAATCTGAATAAGATTTTGAAGGTATGGTATGATTCTTACACTGATCATGGTTCAAACCAAGACTATGCCATGGCTGCAGGTCTGCGTGGTCTGCTTAGCATGCGCTGTGGCTTTCCCATATCAATTTGCTGGTTTTCTGTGTGTGACCAGGTGGTCTAGGAAGTCAGACCACAGTGAAACTATGGCCCCACATAACCTTACATACATCACACTTCAGCTGATAAATCTCTTTTCCATATGTGTTTCCCCCCCAGAGAAGAAACGTAAGGTAGCAGAAGTGTCACATGACTAAAGTCTATTTCTGAAACCTTCTCTTTTTTTTTTTTTGTTATCATGATGGCTTGGTCACCCCTCTCTCTGACCCGTGCGACATGCCTGCTCAGGTGTTCAGACGATTAAAAGGCTCAGGAGATGAGGCTTACATCGCCGATGGTACCTTGGCGCCGTGTCCTGGCTCCAGCTACAGGGTCTATATTCTGTTCTTTCTTCAACACGCACCACTTCTGATGGCGACCTCACTAGTATGTGACTGAGCCAAGCTGGGCTTTTCCTGTTGGAGCTGACCTCATGGCACCAACTGAGATGTATGGGTTTCGTTTCTACGCTGCAGGTATTAGAGGCCTACTGGGCATCTGTGAATGCTTTGTCATGTTGACTCTACAAAAGACAGTTGCAGAGACCATTTAATCCTGTGGACGTTACCCAGGTTCTGGTCCTTCTCATTTTTGTCTTGCACCAACATCTGCCTCAACAACAGTTGTTCTCATGGCAGGGAATTCAGGTCCAACAAGTTGAACTATCTCACAGAAGGAAGTCTTTAGAGGTTGTAATTTTAGAAAATGTTGATCTCTACCACATCATCCTGGAGCTAATACCTCTTAAAGACAGTTTAAAAAATATTATTAATTTTTAGTTGGTACACAAAATAACGGATTTCATTATGACATTCTTGTGCACACATCCTTATATCTTGATTGCATTCCACTCCCCCTATCTCATCTGTTTTTTCTCTTTTGCTTTCCTCCCACCACCCAAAAAATCTCCTTTCTGCTTCTATGTTAAATTCATATTTATTTAAATATAAATTTTGCATATGAGAGGAATATGTGGTATTTTGTCTTTCTCCTCCTGTTACTTTTTCTTGTACCTCTTCTTCTCTTAAGATCTTTTTATAGTTCCTCTTCTATGTTCATGTCATATGTGTGTGTGTGTGTGTGTGCATATATACATATACATGTGCACTATATGCCTGCATCATAATTGTACACAGGAGAGAAAATATGTTACTTTGTCCTTCAGTGTCTGGCTTATCTTGCTTAATGTGATGATCTCCAGTTCCATCCTATTTCTTGAACATGACATAATTTCATTCTTCTTCATGGCCGAATGATATTCCATTGCAGACATACCACATTTTGTGTATCCATTCAACTACAAATGAGCACACAGACTGGTTGCCTGTTTTGGTCACTATGTATAACAGGGCAATAAAGACGAAGGCAGAATTATCTCTTTGTCAGATCGACTTACATCCCTTGGGCTCATTTCTCACCTTCATTCAACTCTTTTCTTTGCTTGAGGGCTTTCTTGTGCACTCTGGAAGCTTCTGGGCTCCCTTTACGCACAACCTGGAAATGTAAGAAAGCTTAAATCATTAGCTCAGTCCCCAAATGTTGGACAAATGTCTAGTGTTTTACCATTGAAGAGAGCTCTCTGAAGTTCACAGAGAATTGCCAGCAGAGCTGTGGTCCCGTTGCTCTCAGTGGTCTGTCCACACCACAATTTCCCATTGGTGGGAACATCCAGGAGCCCCGTACTTTCTCCTTAGGCCACAGGAGCATCCTCCTAGCTACCTAGGTCCCTGCTTTCATCCTGGTAGGCAGGTTCTTGCCTTATTCTTTGGTTATTTCCCCATTCCATTGGTACCATTGTGTTCCTTTTGAAGATTCTCTCTAGATACCATTTAGGATGGGTTGAGAGCCACAAGGCATGCTGGTGGTACAAACCCAGTAGACAGAGTATGACGTGCCAAGGACAATAGGGACTTTTGTGAACAGATGGTATTGTGTCCTGTAGCAGTCTTTTTTTTTTTCTTATCTTGAGCAATTACTCATGAGAACTCTGTTCAATGGTAACAGTATTCTTTATATTTAAAACCCTTGAACCCAGACTTTTAGAGACCATTCTCAGAATTGAAGAGGTTTGCAATAAAATAAAACACCAAAGCATAAGCAACAGCCTCCCATCTCCACCCCACCGCACCCCTGCCATCACATGGGAGGACTTTATGGTGTATCTGTGAGGTGGACCAGGTTTGTGGCTCTCCAGCTTTCTATGTCTGATTTGAGACAAACAGAAAAATCCTTCTAGACTCAGTGTTGCTTATGCCCCTTGGTCTTAGAGCCCATGGCTGCCAACCTTTTTGTCTTTGCTGACATTTGCTCAGTGCACACCATCTCAGCTGTTTGCTACTGTCGGGATAGATAGACTACCCAACAATGGATGTGCTCATCCCAATAGGAACTGCGTATGGCGCTTGCTTTCCTTCTCAGAGTGAAACACTGCTGAATCCCAGGTCAGTCTCAAAAGAACCATTGAGAACAGCTCCCGAGGAAAGACACTTATGGTGATTTGAAGAAGAAATAGCCCCTCTAGGCTCAAGTATTTGGGTACTTAATCCCCAGTTGGTGGTACTGTCTGGGGGAGTTACGGACCTTTAGGAAGTCTAGTGGTCATGGGAGAAGTGTTATCATTAGGGACCTGCCTGCACGTAGATGGAAATGTGTTCTATCAGCTTCCTGAGCTGCCACCTGCTGCTGTGCCTCTGCCACGGAGGACTCTCTTCTGGAACCAAAAGCTCAAATAAACTCTCCTTTCTAGAGATTACTTTTGGTCCTGGTGTTTTATCTCAGCAACGAAGAGTAACTGACTCAACCCCTGAGGTTGTTCCCAGATTTCCACGTGTACACGTGTGCACACATATACTCGACAAGAATGTTAAATTTAGTGCTCAGGCAACAGCGGAAGATGCCAAGTAGAACCAATTGCCTGCCAGTTAGCTCAGGGCTCCTACTGTCTCTGCCTCCCTAGCGCTGGCATCACAAGTACGCAACGATGTCACCATGCCCAGCTTCTGAATGTAGACTCAGGAGAACATACTACTGTACTCGTGCTTGATAACAAGTATCAGGACTGAACTATTCCCATCCCAACCCCCATCTTCACTTCAGCATTATTTTGTCCTAAAGTGTGTGTGTGTGTGTGTGTGTGTGTGTGTGTGATTTAGTTGTCTTGTATGAGCCGGTGTGAGTGTAAGCGCTCTCTGTGTATGCAGGAGCTTATGGAAGCCCACAAGCAGTTATAGGCTATTGTGAACTGCTGTACATAGGTGTTGAGTGCCACACTGGGTCCTCACATTACTGGAACAGTAAGCCTCCTCACCACTGAGACATCTCTCCAGACCCTAATTTAACAATCTAATGCCATTCCTTTAAGCTTTATAATCACTTAAAGGAAAGCTTTATGTCCCCTCTGAGTCGCCGCAGCCAGGGAGTCTTGAGCCTATGATTGGCAGTCAGCAACTCTGCCCGCTACCCTTGAAAGGTACCCGCGTTGAAGCCTGAACCACCTGCGTTGCTTCCTTCTTCTAATTGCACGAACCCAAAAGGCGAGCCTTACGTGCCATTTCTGGCAGGATCTGCAAGCCGCCTGATTTCTCACAGGCATTGGACTCTGGTTCAGGATTTTAAACACTCCACCTTCTGGTGAGGGTAATCTGTTGCCCCAGGGTCAGTACAGACTGAACCAGTGAGTTCTGATTCCCCGTCGGAAGTGGGATGTGGACAGGGATGGACCTAAAGGCGCCCCCCCCCCCCCACTCCCGGGATTAGTGAGAACATTTCCTTTTCTGTCTTGAGACCATTTTTAGGGAGCTTCCGCCACCATGTGGAAGAGGTGGGTGCAGCCTTCTTCAAGTTGCATAACAGGAATCATCTGCCTTTCCTGTGTTCTCATCGATTTCTTACATGTCTTCTGAGTCACTGCAAAGACACCTAGTAATAAAAATAAGGTTTGCAGCAGTGTTATGTACTGCTAGGCTCGTGAGGATCTTCTTCCTTTACAAAATTCCCGACTGAACTACGGGAAGATGACGGCCGAAGAAGCCCGAGGCACCCGGGTATTCTGGGCCCAAGATGCCCTGCAAATCACAGGCACCCGGTGCATTGTCCACGGGGCTTTTCCGTTGAGAGTGTCGGGTTTGACTGTCACCCAGGCGACCTTCTGACCTTTATTGCCTAAGGGATATAGGGTGAGTCAGTGGAAAGGAATTGAAGTAAAATGGTTCCAGAACACAAAAGAATTTGAGCAAACCTTGTAGTTTGGAGAGGAAAAGTAAGATAGACTCTTTCCTGACTCATAAAATAGGAGGAGGAGGAGGAGGAGGAAGAGGAGGAGGAGGAGGAGGAGGAGGAGGAGGAGGAGGAGGAGGAAAGAGTAGACATTGTGGACCAGCTCTTCAGCCTGTAGCTGAAGTCCAGGAGAATGTCAGAGGACTGTCAGTCAGAGCTGAGAAATAGAAGTCTTCCGTATGCAGCAGGTCCTGTGTCTCTGCTGGAGCACCCCGATGCCCATCCCCCTCACCATGCCCCAGTCTCTTTCTTTGAGACCAGGATCTCACTCTGTAGCCAAGGCTTGCCTGGAACGCTAAGAGAAGTACAGGCTGCCCTCACGCTCCTGGTGGTGCTTCTGCCTAAGCTTCTTGCACAACTGCACCCCTCCTACCTTCAATCTTTTCAAAATTGTTAGGTGTGCAGTTGTTGGGAGTTGATCTTAAAGTAGTGGAGTACAGGAGCCATTGCTTATGCGGCTCCATTCAGCATCCAACTCAGCACAGGTCAGCATTCCTTCTTTCTTTCCAGGCCTCCCCAGCCCCGAAAGAAAGGGTTTTACAAGTACTTAAAACAGGACATGAGCACAGCCCAAGAAGTCTGGGGACTAAAAAGGAAATGGAAGTCCTTACACCTCTCTTTAACGAGAAGCTGAAGTGTTAGTCCTCAGGAGGAAGAGCCATGGGATCATTGAGTTTGAGGATAGCCTGGTCTAAAAAGTGAGTCCTAGGACAGCCAGAAGTACATAGAGAAACCCTGTCTCAGACAGAAGCAGGGGAGGGAGGGTGAGAGAAAGAGGTGGGGAAGAAGAATTCAATGAAAGCTATCCTTGGCTAATGGTAACTATGATACTAGCTTGTGCTTCCTCAAACAGAAAACAGAAAAGTTCTTTTTTTCATGCTTAGCTGGGATTGAACAGAGGTAGGTATTAGTATTTTCAGACACTCCCCTGTTAGCTTAGCCTTTTGTGTTTGGAAAAGGGTTGGTGATGATCTGGAGGGACAATTTTGGGAACACAAGGGAAGCTCCCCTCTGAAGAAGGCTTATTTTTGAAATAAGGTGAGACAAGAGATTAGTGGGCTGCTGATGTGAGATGCAGATTCCAGATCCCAGATTCAAGCAACTGAGACAAGGTTAGGTGGTCATTTAGAGAGATCACATACTTTGTGTGATACCCAAAATTATGTAAGCCCAATCATTTGGATTCAGGTTTCATTAAGACATGAAATCCAATTAAATGTTGGAAAAATAAAGTTAAAATTTAACACTACCATTTTATTCCACCTTACAATTAAACTCTGGTGAATTGTTCCAAAAAGAAAAGCTTCTAAATTTCTCCCAGTTCTATGACTCTATAGTTCGTCCCCAAGTTCCTTTGGTACCTATGTTATATATGAGTATAGCCAAGGCTGGAATCATCTTGTGCAGAGGTAAGAAAACGTCCCCTACCAACCTCTCCCTGGCTGGACATCTGGTCTACCTATTTTCAGAGGCAATAAAGAGGTTTAGGAGCCAAGCTACAGAGTAAGAGCCAAACTTGTATCCCAGAATTTTAAGTCAAAATCTTCGTAATCAGTGTTATTTGTTTCCAGCAAAAGGCTTGCTTATAAATTGGGCATAACGTTGACCTTGGAAGATCATATTTAATTCAGCGATGCACAAAAACCTCAGAACATTGTCTGATACATAACTGGTGCCCCACAAATCACAGCGATGGTCACGAACATCAATGACATTTGCTGTGAGGGTCTGAGTGTCACGGAAGACACTGGGACTGCAGGAATGCAGAGTGAATGAAATCAGGTCACCTAACATTAAACTCCCAGATTTTTTTCCCTTTAGACAAGGTTTCATGTACCCCAGGCTGACCTTAAACTCATTCTGTAGCCCATGATGACCATGAACTCATGATCTTCTTGCCTCTATGTCTTATTACTTACACTGCAGGTGACTCTTGATAGTCCAGTGTTCAAACTTTGGTTTCTTGTATGGAAAATATAATCTGAAAGACGAGGTTAATGTTCTGGGGAGAAGCCTGGGTTAAAACTTGCCATGTGTCCGGGCAGAGGAGGGTAGCCTCCCTACAGAGGAATAGCTGCTGCAATGGGATGAGCATGTATATCTCCCCTGTCTCCACCAAGTGAAAGAACTTTGGGTCTATCCAGCCCTCTGTTTATCTTAATGCATGTAGAGTTGTGGAGAGATATCTTTTCAGGGAATTATCAAAATGGCAAGTTCTAATTCAAGGTGTATATGTTTAAAAAGATGGGGTAAAACTCTACTCAGGGCATGAAGTCTGGATTAGAGCTGTTCTAACTCTAGGCATTGATAGTTCTTAGTAGTTAGGTACTCTGTTGCTTGCATTCTTTTTTTATATTTTTATTAATTTATTTTATAAAATATTATTATACCTCACAAAATTTGTTACATAATAATATATGATGAATACACGATTTTTTTCTTTTTATTCTAAGAAGTACTGAGGCTTCCACATTTTGAACTTCCTTCTTTCTGAGCTTCATAAGGTCTGTGAGTTGTTTCTTGTGTGTTCAGAGCTTTCTGGGGCTAGTATCCAATTATCAGTGACTCCATATCGTGTGTGTTCTTTTGTAACTGGTGTTGCTTGTATTCTTGATGTTCAAGACTACAGAGCACCCTTTGAGAAGTGGAACACATGAGCATTGGGGACTTCTGCATCAGGGAACAGTGCCCTCTACTGTTCATGACGGATATGTGCAGCTGTGGTCAAATCTAGAGTCTCCTTGCTGCAATAGCTGCACCAGGCTGCCGGGTTGTGTGTTGTGATGGAGACACCATTTGGAAAGGCAGCATCTAGGTCTCAGCCACTAGCTGCAGTAGCTCTCTCTGTAGGTAACCTGATTTTTTTTAATGCTATGAATGTGTCCTGCCCCAAGTTCACAACAAGCATCCAGGAGCTGAGGTTTGTTCTGCCCTTTATCAGAGGGATATAAAATGCTGTGATGCCACGTTAACTCCAGAATGTCCCTGCTGCTTAGGATCATACAGTTCAAGTTCCACGTTACTTAAGAGATGTTTTAACTGTAGTCAGGAAGCAACAGTTCATCCCCTAATGCTTATATTGCCGAGGAAATGTGTTTCTTCTCTATTGGCTTTCTGTGTGCCATGAAGGGAATCCATAATAGACTGACTGCCCAGTGGGAGCAACCTACCAGGCTCAGGAGGGAAGTAGTAACGTGGTATGTATGCAATGCAGGCCTGAGTCGGAAGCCTTCCAAGGACTCAGCACTGTGCTAGGCCTTACCATTTACGATATGCAGGATTAGGATACAACCCAAAGTTATACAGAGTCTAACAGTTCCACACAATTTAACAGGCTAAGTCATCTATCGTCATTTGAGACAGGGTCTGTTAGAGGCTAGCCTGAAACTCACTGCCTTGAGCTCAGCCTACATTGCTTTTTAGTTAGCTCCATTGAAAATACTATTTTCCTTCCAAGAAGTGTGGTGTGTGTGTACATGTATGCAGGTGTGTGTGGGGTGTGTGTGTGTGTGTGTGTGTGTGTGTGTGTGAGGGTGTGTGTGTGTGTGTGTGTGTGTGTGTGTGAGGGTGTGTGTGTGTGTGTGTGTGTGTGTGTGTGTGTGTGTGTGTGAAAAGCCCAGGAGTTGATGTTAACATCGCTTTCTCTACCATTCTACATCATGAGACTTGGAGCTCACGATGTCTGCCTGATTGGCCCTGAAGCCTCTGGGATCTGCCTGCCTCTGTTTGCTTGACCTTGGGGTTATAGGTTTATTACACAGGTGCTATGCTAGAATTTGACCTCTCAGGTCCTTGTGCTTTTACAGCAGGGATTTTACTATTGAGCCGTCTTCTCGGCCTTAAATTTTTAAAAGGTTATTTTCAAATCTTTCAGAATTTCATTTTATACAGTGTATTTTGATCATATTTATTCTCCAGGCTCCTTTATGCCGTCTTCCCACCCTTACCTTCCTACCCACCCAACTTTGAGTTTCCATTACCCTCCACTCCCCTTCGGAGCCCAGTTTGTGTTGCCCAATGACTCCTGTTTTTAATCCTTCCATAAAGGTGTCAGTGACAGTGACCATCTACAGCAGCATCTAGCACACTGGTTCTCCACCTTCCCCACGCTGCGACTCTTTAATACGGTTCCTCATGTTGTGGTGACCCCCAACCATAAAACATCTTTGTTGTTACTTCATAACTGCAATTTTCTATTGTAATAAGTTGTAAATATTTGATAGGCAGGATGTCTGATATGCGACCCCGTGAAAGGGTTGTTTGATCCACAAAGGGGTCTTGACCTGCAGGTTGAGGACGACTTAACTCATAGATCTTACTTCACCACCAGTTGCATATCATTATGGGGGGATTACTTCCTGTTTTTTATCACAGGACCCCTCATGACTGCTCTTACATGTTTTTCTCCCCTTCTCAAGGACAGATGCTATGCCTCCCTTGTTTTATATCTTCAGCTTCTCTCTCTCTCTCTCTCTCTCTCTCTCTCTCTCTCTCTCTCTCTCTGTGTGTGTGTGTGTGTGTGTGTGTCTTTTCATCCTTCAGACAAGAGCAATGTAAACTCAGAATTTGAAAACTATTTGGGAATTTAGGTATGCAGAGGTGTTGCGTAAACAGCCCAGCTGACAGCAATTTAGGAACTAAATTTATGTCTGGCAGGAAAAACGTGGTTTAAAACTGCCTTGTATTAGACTG
This sequence comes from Micromys minutus, assembly GCF_963924665.1. Taxonomy (NCBI): domain Eukaryota; kingdom Metazoa; phylum Chordata; class Mammalia; order Rodentia; family Muridae; genus Micromys; species Micromys minutus. Next base: position 24,790,043 of record NC_137952.1, on the reverse strand, counting down.
AACTGTCTCTAGGGGTTGGCATTTTGGAGGAGTGTGACAAAGTGACTGCAGGACAGATGTGACTGCACAACAAACGTGTGCCTTGGAGGGCTTGCTTAGGTGATTTTTCTAGACCCTTTGGGTTTCAAGGGCCCTAAGTGGAAGGAATCTTCACTGCAGGAGAGGGGACAATCTCCAGATTGCTGGCTTCAGTCACCTAAAGTTTTCCTGACAGATCGAAGTTAGAATCCATCTTCATTCTAAAACCTTGACCTTGGTACTAAGGATTTGAACGGCAGGAGGGGGCGGGCAGGAGGGGCGGGGAGGGGGGACGGGCAGGAGGGGGCGGGTGGTGTTGTGAGCATAGGACTGAGATTCTGAGCAAGCTGCCTCTGTGCAGGGCCCTGAGGGATGGACTCACCTACCTCTGCAGAACACGCAAGCAAATGGGGTCTCGAGCTGCCTGTAAGCCTTCCAGAACAGGCCTCCCTGATCTCTCTGCTTGGCTCACATATCAGTAGCATTGCTTTCTATTAGGCAGCTTGTCTCACTTCTCAACAGTGACATCGTGTGGTTTTAAGGAGCAATAGCAGTGGACTGAGCCTCCGGTTCTTGCCCTGAATGTCAGAGCTGTCAGGGGTTCTGACAGTAAGGAGGAGGGAGCACTTCAGGGCGGGGGAGGGGGTGACGGATGGGTGGGCGGGGTCTGAACATATCCAAGACACTTAGGTGTTTTGACCGTTTTGGAAAAATAAAGACTGAGGCCATATGTAGACTGCTCTGAGCTTCCAAAGTGGTTTATAGCAGTTGCATGCAAGTTTAGAGTCCTTTCTCACTGCAACCGTAGATTCCTGATTAATGACACGAGTTTTATCCTGATCTGTCTGTAGGAATTTTCAGTATCTCAGTCTACGATCTCGAGAACTTATACATTGTGTTTGTGGGAAGACAGACAGGACTCCAGCTTCAGAGGTTTAATTGCTGGAGTTGAATGATTAAGGGGATGTCTGCTTTTGCCTGTCATGCATTCCTCTGTCCATTTCTGGACGCCCAGACTTTTTCTGTGGGAAACACTGTATGCAATCTAGTTGGGCTGGTCCCCTTGACTTTGTTTCCTGTGTTTCTCGGCCTGTGCACACAGGCACTAGGGGAAGACAGCTCTATCAATCTCCTATTTCCTTCAGCCAGGGCCACATTGAATCTGAAGCCTGCTCTTTTGGCTGAGCTGCTTGGCCAGTGATAATTTGCCTGTCTTTCTTTAGCACTGGGCTTACAGACATGACTGACTTTTACTACATAGAGGCTGGAGAATTTAAACTAAGGTTCTTATTCTTCATCAGAAAAATGCTCTTATCCATTGAGTCAATTCCTTGTTCCCCCTTGTCTCCGTTTTGCCTCTTCCATTCCCTACCAAGGGACTAGGCACATGCCTCAGGCTTGAGCAATAGCAAAGTCTGTCCTGTTGGCCATGGGATTGTACGTAGGGTTAAGCGGTTTGCATCAGATGGGCCAGTCTGTGTTCTCTGGGCTCTGCTATTAGAGCTATTGGCAAAGACCATTTCATTCTGCTGAGATTGCTAATTGGGCAGTATGGGATTTATGATGGGGACAGTCATCTTGAACTAAAAGAGGGATGACCAAGGAGAAATAGAAATGTCACCCTGATGACATTTTGAGGCTTCTTCCAGCCTAGTATAATCTCATATTCATAAATATTGGTTCATCATCATTATCATCATCATCATTAATTATTTTGGACAAATCTTCCTATATTGCTTCTTCTGGTCCTGAGCTCATGATTTTTCTGCCTCAGTCTCCTGGGTGTCTGATGTGACATACATGTGACACCATGGGCCAGTCTGCTAATGAGTACACACACAGCAGGTTCGTTGGCACTACTTTGGATTTTCATATAGTTCTGCTATAAGGAGTGGGGGATCTGTGCATTTCAGAGAGCCCAGCCATTAGATTTTGGGGATTGATGGACCTCCTTGGTCAGTTCTGATTTTACAAAGCGTCCATAGAACTCACAAGTTGCCCAGGCTTGCTTTCCACCGCACACGGCTCATGGTACACACCCACGAGGGACTTATTCACAGAGGTCTTTACTGGGCAAGGTTAACAGTGGAGAAGCGACATGGAGACAGACGGTCACTAAGCAGGCCAACCTCAAGGGATAAACTGAGGCACACGTCTTCCCTCCATAGGTTCTGCCACCTCCCCTTTGCGAGCCTGCATCCCTCCTCCCTTCTGCCGCCCTCAGACATGGCTTGGGATCAGTGGGGTAACATGTCTTCCGTCTCAAGGGTGAGAGAGGGAAAGAGGAAACATCGCAGCTTCCACAAGACATCCCTGCTCAGTATCTTGGGCAGCGCGTTGACCAGGAGGTCGGGATTTATAAAACTTAGATGGAATATCAGGTAACCCATCAATCTGATGAAAAACAGCATGGAGAACAAGAGGGAGCGAAAAATCCTGCAAGAGAGACCACAGACATGATTAATCAGGGGTTAGAAGACTTGCGACGGAATACAACTCAGGCTTGCGCTCCTATGATCGATTCAAGTTCCAGTCATCCTGTAACTGCTCCCACCCACTCAGCCATTCTTTCTGAGCCCCTGTTTCATTTCCACTGCCCACCACGGAACTTCATTTTTGTTCCCTTATTTATTTATTTTTGGCCAATTATTTTCCAAAGTGCTTCTTTGTATGGGTTCCTTTAGGCCCACATCTCCTTCAATACAATCTTACCAGGTGCTTACGTTTCTGACAATCAAACAATTACAGAACAAGAATTCATCTGGCCTCAATTCACATTCCCTTGGTGAATATTGAAACTGAACATCTGTTTACAGGCTGGTTGGTCTCACATGTATCCTTTCTCTTTCCCATTTACCTATTAGGTGGTTTGAGCTTGTTGACTTACAGGAACTCTTTACATATTATGGACAAAATCCTTTTCCGTCCTGTGTAATGTTCTATACTTTCACCTTTGTAATGGTTTCTTGGTTCTCAGGTATCAGAGAACAAAGTTTCTCTATTTATTTTATGTACGTCATACTGCTGCTCTCTTCAGACACACCAGAAGGCACATCAGGTCCTGTTAGAGATGGTTGGAGCCACCATGTGGTTGCTGGAAATTGAACTCAGAACCTCTGGAAGGGCAGTCAGTGCTCTAAACTGCTGAGCCATCTCTCCAGCTTGAGAGAAAAGTTTCTTAATTTTAGTAAGATCTTGTTTGTGAACCTTTTATTTGATTAGAATAAGTGCTGAAGTAAAGTGTGGTGCACATGCCTGTAATGGAAGCACTTGGGAAGCTGAGGCAGGAGGATCATGAGTAGGAGACCAACATGGTGAACCCCTGTCTAAAAAAAATCCAAACAACGAAACTAAAGTAAATCTAGGAAGATATTCTCTCTCTCTCCCTTTCTCTCCCTCCCTCTCTCTCTCTCTCTCTCTCTCTCTCTCTCTCTCTCTCTCTCTCTCTCCCTCTCTCTCTCTCTCTCTCTCTTTCTGTTTAGATGCTGTGCAGAGTCAATAAATATCTGCAAACTCCTTACAAGTCTCCCCTAATGCATGCACTGCAGTGTGGACAGGGATGCATGCGCTGCAGTGTGGACAGTGATGCAATGGCTACTAAGAAATAAGACGTGGTGGAGATCAGAGTGAGTCCTACTGGACGCTGGTGTTACCGGTTGGAGGAACAGCTCAGGGCTCTGGGAGTTCTCTGCTCATTGTTTCAGAGTGTCCTACGTAAGGATATGGGTGGATGTGGTATTAAAGGGTGTTTGCCTTAACCAAACACCAGGTAATTGGAACTGACTTTTAAGACCCAATAATTTTAACTTTCTAAACCATATGATACCACTTTAAAATTGTTTCTTTGTTTTAAAAAATTATTTACACTGTGTATATGAGTGCTCTATCTGTACGTACACCTTAAATATTGTTTCTTTAGGCTCTGTAAGCAGATTGTATAGAACACAATATGACTTTTCCTTTAAGTGGGTAGGGCTTCCTAAAAACTAATTGTTATTTGCTGTCGCAGTGTTTCCTGGGACCACTGTGTCCTCAGGTGTTCAAATCTTGAATCCCCGTTCATTTAAAGAGTTAAAAAGTGTTATATGCTGGATGCTATTAGGGATCTCTTCCCATAAATGTTTTCTATTTTGTTATGTCTGACGTTAGATGGTGTACATTTGCATCTAGGGGTTCTGGCTCCTCCCACTTCCTACCTAGGGAACATCAAGCTACTTCAAACTGAAAGAGAAAGGGAGGGAATGGGAGAGTAGCCACATCTTTGTGGGAATCAAGGTTTCTCTTCCTTACAACTGCTAAGTGGCTAACCTCTGACACTGGGAAGCTGAGTTTATCAGTTACCTTTGGGTCAGAAGTCGTGTCATTAGAGCTGATATATTCATCTGTAACCCAGTTTGCTGGTGTGGTGTGTGTGTGTGTGTGTGTGTGTGTGTGTGTGTGTGTCTGTGTGTGCGTATCAGGTTACTCTTGTCTAGATTGTTTTGGAGACAGGGTTTCTGTAGCCCTGGCTGTCCTGGAACTCTCTCTGTAGACTAGTCTGGTTCTGGACTCAGGAATCTTTCTGCCTCTGTGTCCCAAGTGCTGGCATTAAAGTCGTGTGCCACCACTGGCCAGCCCTTGTCTAGATTTTGCTTTCTGATGGAATGGCTAAGTCTGGCTCCTGGCTTCTTAGCTTTTCGGGAAGTTTATTGGAGAAAGCTCTTGCTTACCGTTTACAGAATCTCAGTGCCCCTTTACTGATGAAACCATCCTGGAAGGAACACCAACAGAAAATAAACAGTTTTTGGAAGCTGCCAGATAACACTAGTGAATCATCAGTTGAATGTTATGTTTATATAAACCTTGCAGTTTCTTGACATGTGTACAAACATCTAATTTTTAAAGATGAAAGTTGCTTTGTAAAGATTCATTTTATATGTTCTTAAACTTGTTTGAATCTTTGGGTGGATATGTATACATAGGTTTGGGTGCTCATGGAAACCAGAAGACGGTGTCAGACCCCTAGAGCTGGCGTTCAAGGTGGTTGTGAGCTGAATGATTGGGTCTGAGGACTGAACTTGGGTCCTCTTGTAAGAGCAACAAGCACTCTTAGCAACTGAGGCATCCTTCCACACTTGGTTCAAATTACCCCCAATCTCTCTCCTCTCTCTCTCTCTCTCTCTCTCTCTCTCTCTCTCTCGCTCTCTCTCTCTCTCTCTCTCTCACACACACACACACACACACACACACACACACACTGATATACTAACCCCCCCACACACCGATATAAACTAAAGTAGAAGAAGACAGTTATTAACAAGATGATATCATAGTTGGTAAGTTGCCTATAAACTGGGCAGAGTCCACATTCCTAGCTCTCTAACCTGCTCATTTTCCTTCTACTTTGCCAACAGGAACTTAACAGCCCACAGAAATCATCCAGCAGTGGATGAAGCAAGAAGCTTCAGAAGGACTGAAATAATCTCAAACTCTGATGCTATCTGGATTTCTTTAATGTATCTCTTCCAAAATGTTTTCTCCTTATTTATCACCTTTATAACAAATATCCTTGTGAAATTAAGAGCAAGAGAGGTTCTGACCACATTTTGAAGCCAACAGAACTGGAAATGTATTCCATGGCTGTGGCCTGAGGCAGTTGGAGTACATGGCAGGTGCTCAGAGCCTTGGTGGCCTTTTCTGCAGAAAGAGACTTGAAGGTCACTGGCCAGTAGACCCTCAAAGGACTATAGGCTTTGGAAAAAATATCTAGTTTTCTCAGGTTGTTGTTAAAAAGAAGAAACCCATCGATAGGCCTCTGAGAATGTGTGGTGGAGCCGGCTAAGACTGGTTGTAGAATGTCAGAACTAGCAAATATCAAGAGTCTTACTTGCTGAGTGGCATGTGTAATGTTGAGGACCAGAATGACTTGTATAGAACATGTGGGCATGGTCTAACAGAAGCAAACATCTGGTTGATCCCAGGACCCTGGTTAACATCTGCTATTTCCTCTTATGAAAAGAGATGGGCTCTTGATTCTGAGATTAAAAGGAACATTTATGCTGATGATATAACAACTCTGGTGACTGTCAGTCTTGGTCGTAGGTTAGTGTTGCTGTTGCTACGAGATAACCAGAAGGCTGAACGGACTGGTACCTTCTTTCCAAATGTCCTGCCACTTCAGACCTTTGTCTGTCATGACTTCATGATGCTAACTGTAGACAGACACTGAAGTGTGGCACAAAGAAATAGAGATTCTTGTGCTTTAGCTTACAGAACAACTCCAGCTACATGAGGGCAGATACCTGTGTCCTGTATAATGGAAGATTCAAGGCTGTGTTGGGAAGAACAGAAAAGCATTTTGCGATTTCAGGGGTGAAAGGGCATGTGCCATATCTGCCCTTTATAGCAATGTTTTTTCCTGCTTTCATTTGAAATTCTCTTGGGTCTTAGGTTAGCTTTTAAGCATTTGCCATTTATATGGGTAAAAGTTGGAGAGACAACTGCTCCATTGCCATCTTGGGGGTGCTGCTGGTGGTATAGAATGCTTCAGAATGAGATTGGAAATGTTTGGAAAGTTCAGTGAGCAAGCCAGGCGTCCACCAGGAACTTAGAGTTCCTGGAAACTCCCTTGGAATATGAAGGCATAAAGTGGAAGGAATGGAATTCTTACCTTCTTATTTAGGCTTGTACTCTTTTCTCTCTCAGAATCCATGCTTAAGACTTTTGATCTAGAAGGAGAAACCACAAAAAAAGATTGGACAAAGTATTCAACTATTCATAATATTTGAATATGGTTATTTAACTATATGGCTGTTTAAATATAGTTAAAACTGAAACTCAGCTTTTTGGCTACATTATTCATCTTCCAGAAACACAGAAGTCAGTCACCTGTGGACAGTGCCTTTCTATTGAATGGCACAGAATGTTCTACTAGACAATATTATTCTAAAACCTTGGCTTAACAGTGAAGTCCTCATATAATCTTTAGCAGGCATCTAAAAAGACCCAAGAGTTCATCAGGATCAAGGAATTCCATGTCCTAGGGCCTGGATTTTATATTGCCATTTGTAAGTGGCCTACTTAGAAGATTATGCAATTTTGACTTCTTATTAAGCCAAAGTCCCCCCAAATATCTAATAAACAGAAACACATATTCAGTTAGACAAGCTCACAAAGAAGGGGAAGTGAGGGTGGATGGCTCAGTGTTTTGGTTCTGTATTATTTCCATCTGAGGAGAGCACACCTGTTTGCAGGAATCTTATTATTTTAAGTTTTTAATGTTCACAGTTCACTAGAGTTTATAGTTCTCAAATTTCTCCAGGATGCATCTCATGCCTATATTATGGATGCAATTTCACATATTTAGGAGAAGTGAGGAGGTGACAGTTTTAGGTCATTCTGTGAGCAGTAAGGAGCACCCCACTTACTAAGGATTTTAGACAGCACCACTTTTTAAAATTTCTGATCTTATAATGTACTCATGTGCTAAAGTTATGACGGAAGGTGTATTTCTATAGTCTTTTAAGACTTTGATTCTAATCAGATCACAAAAGGAGGGGCTCATTCAGCTCCAGAGGGGACCTGGGCAGAGTTCATGAAAACTCAGTCAAGAAGGGGTTAACCACCAAACAGGATGTCCCTTTGTAGATGCTCACACTTCTCTTTCAAGGTATCCAGTCTCCAGTTCTTCTTCTATCCTCTTCAAAGCTTCCTGGTACTTCTTTAAAGAGAATCAAATGGAGCCATAGTTACTATTTGGATACTTTATGATATGATGTTTTAAAGCATGCAAACACTTTTCACTAGACTATAGAGCAAACGCTTGGTATTCCTATAACTACATCCATTTAAACCACCGCCTTGTTTCTCTTACTCATCAGTAGGAGTCAGTTCCGAAGAGTAACTGCTCAGACAGACATACAGATGTGCCCAGACATACAGACATGATCAGACACACAGACACACTCATTATTATATTAAGGACAGTGGTGCCTAGATTACTATCAGCAGTTACAAAAGCTCAATGTATACTAGGGAGATGTGGTCTGGGGGACTGATGACCATACAGATAGTCTTTTTTTTTAGGTAGTATCCCTTGAGCAGCCTAGGCACATTTCATCCTGTCCCTTATCAATGTCTCTGCTGTCTCTTGCCAGAGAACCTGTACCTTTATGCAGAGAGCTTGATCTTCACAGAGCTGAGACACGAACACATAGTCTTCCATTATCTGGGAAACCAAAGTTGTGTCTTAATGATTTCTCAGTTTATTCCTTCAAGAGCAGAAGTCCATATGTGCCACCCCTGTTTCCAAACCCACAGTGTAAAGTTTTACTGTATGTATACATTCATTTCATTTTTGAGAACAAATAAATCATAAATTATGTAGTCCACATGGGAATTACTTAGGGAAATTTGGAAAAGGAACAGATACCAGCATGTGTTAGACACAGATGTTAGAATGTGTCCTATAAAATGCTCAGCAGAAAAAAAACCCTATAGATTGTGTTTATTATCCTTTCTGTTTTTAAACCACCAGCTAGCCCCAGGATGGTTATGAGTCTGAATGTATTAGGGTGATGGAAGATTATGTTTCCCCTTCTTAAGAAAAACTTAAAGTTTGCACCTTGCCAAGCTCCTTTTCTTGGTCTGCACAGGAAGACTCTAATTGTTGTAATTTAACCTGTTGAAAGGAAAGGACCAGCAGATGAAAATGCATGACAGGCACATCATCTCAATGTTTAGCAGATAACTCTTGACACATCAGCTCACAGCTGACTGGGGCCTTACAGCATCTAAAGCTTTGCAACTGAACAGACTTCTCTACGTCAAGCCTTGGTATGTTACATTTGCCCCTGAATTATATAGTTCTTAAGCGATTTTTCTCAAAAATTACAATATTGAAAAACTTGCCTTTTTCCTTCCTGCTCCTGCCACAAACAGAGTTTTTCTACGTAGTCCTGCCTGCCCTAGAACTTGCTCTGTCATTAACTTGTAGTTATCAGTAACTTTTGCTCAGAATTCTATTCCTCACTATATACTTTTTTTCTTTCTTATTTTTATCTCCTTAACTATTCGGAGAAACACTATTTTATATTGGCCAATATACTAGACTAATACACACAAACACACACTCTCTTTCTTTCTCCTCCTGCCCCCATGGAGAGCAAGGATTGGTAAATCTTTTTGGCTTCATTGGGAAATTTTATTATAGTTGAGACATAACAAAAACTCAATGCAATAATGACCTATACAATAATGATCTACCAAAAAAAAAAAAAAAAAAAAAAAGGCGTTAGAGGTGTGAGAAGCTGAAATGAGAGGTGTAGGTTGATGCCTATATGCAAGTGAGGGCTGGCACTAGTTAGGTCAAGGTGATACATGATTGGATGGGGTGGGGATAAAGTTTTGGTAAGATGAGAGAGAAGGAGGAAGGGGAGATTCAACATGGAAGACAAGGATGACCCATCTCCTCCTTGTGGCTCTGAGTAGCCATGAGTAGATGTGTATACTTTCTAGGGATGGGTTTCTATAGGTCAATTTATTTTATCTAGATGTTTATATATCTAGGGCAGATTATATCTTTGTCAATTGCTTGTAAGCTTATTGTGTGGAGGGATAGTGGATTGGGAATTTAACATATAAATCTGTTTGATAAGTTATTGATTGTTGAGTCATAATTTTACCGGGCAGTGGAGGACAGTGTGTGAAAACAATGGCTGAGAGGCAGCTGGATTGTGCAGATCCGGTTCTGGGGTCTGCGGAATGAGGTGTGTGTGTGTGTGTGTGTGTGTGTGTGTGTGTGTGTGTGTGTGCAAGGCTTAGGGACTGTATTCAGCTCTACACTGGAGTAGCTCCAGAGTGAGAGCTCCTGAGGAGTGAGACCCTACAGGACCGGTAGCAACAGAACTTAATTTTTTATTTACTGAAACAAGAGGTGGTAGGAAAGACCTCCATAATGAAATGATACTTGAGCAGAGACCTAAATAATACATATTAGCCTGTTAGATATCTGGAAGAAAGACATTTTGTGGGGAAGTTATTGCCAAGGCTTAGGTCAGCAAGTAGTATATACAATTAGTGATCGTGAACAGTCGAGGAGTTTGGCCAGTAGAATAGGTAGAAAAGGCAGATAGGGTATAGGTTAGAGGCCCTTGTTTCTGGAAGGATTGGCAGAGGTTATAGGATTTTGTGTCTTCTAAAAGGTATTGTAGAAAACCATAGATCAGAGATTCTCAACCTGTGGGGGCATTGGACAACCCTTTCAAAAGGTCGTCTAAGACCATCTGCACATCAGATATTTACATTATGACACAGCAGTAGCAAAATTACAGCTGTGAAGTTGTAATGAAAATATTTTTATGGTTGAGGCTCACCACAACCTGATTATTGAAGGTTCTCAGCATTAAGAAGGTTGAGAACCACTGCCCTAGTTTCTAGAAGGATTTGCCTAGGTTATATTACAGGACCCTGGGACTAGTAGGTGAAGTTTGTATTTTTATTCTAATTGCAGTGTGAATCCAGGGGAAGGCTTGAATCTCATTTGTTGTCTAAAAGAACAATTTTTCTCCTGGTATAGAAAATGAATAGTTTCTGGTTCAGGAGTGAAATAAGAAGCAAAGAGAACTGTTTTATTGAGGCAATTCCAGTAGTAATAGTGCCTTTAAGAAGCAGGGAGTATCAGGGTAACAGATGGAGAGGAAGGGTTGCCTTTGGGCTGTATGTTGGAGGCAGAGCAGAAATACTACACTTCTCTCTGTTCAGCTTCATTCTTCCTCTTCTGTCTAGATGCAGTGATTTGACATCTGCACTCTGCACAGTTAGTTCTTCCTTCAATTAATTACATCAAGGCTAGTTATCCAGATGTTCTAAGAGTTATTCTTGCAGGCCCATGGTGTGAGTCACCAGACTGGAGAGCAGATATCTTCTTAAGTGGTTGGCCTGATTACTCACATGCCAGAGGAAGAGAGGTATACGGGATGCTGTGTCATATGGTAATCACACCGGAATGTAATCACACCGGAATGCCACAAAGCAGATGGTTCACAGGGCCAATGACATTCTCCAGCAGAGAGTGGTGGCATCTCAGAGGCTGAGATGCTGACAGCCACCACAGCCAGACACACTGTGTTTCTTATTGGGTATGGCTGGGTTGTCTATAGCGAAACCTGTTCTGCAAAAGAAGGGACCCTGAGAGAAAACCTGTCTGACTGCTTATATGGCAAACATAGTCAAAGTATTTATCTGGTCTTGTTTTCATCTTCTTTCTGATGTAGCCTCAGACTCGTCATTTCATTCTTTCCAGATGTTCAGTACCGGAGCATAGTCAGCCAAGCTTGCTTGCTGGCTTTGAACTGCCTGTGTGTGTGAACCCCAGAACCAAGCTGGCCAGCAGAAGATGGGATAAGAATCCCATATACTTCCATTTGCTGCTTCCAGTTCTTCATAGGCTTAAAACATTTAATTTTTGAATGTATAGAGAAGGTAGATTAGGACAAAGAATTAATTCTGGAGAAAATGTCAAGGAAGAATACTATCTGCTTTCTCAGTACTAAAAAATTGTCTTTAATTTTTGCAATTTTGATTAGATACACTGTGGTTGGTTTTGAGTTCTTAGATCTGGAACACATTTATATGGAAATGCCACACATTTATAGTATGTTTAGAAAATATAGACCCTTAAATAGTTTAGGAACTAATGGAACAAATCCCCTTTTGATTCAAATCAATAAGTATAACTTATTTGACATTCAGTAGACATACAATCCTCAGTATGTCTTTATTAAATTTATATGCAACCTCAACCAGACTTTTAAGTAACAGCTTCAAAATTGCTAGACCATCCATATAACCGAAAGAGACAGAGAAAAAAAAAAAGAGGAAAGAATTCATACACACAGTTTCATTTGTTCCTTAACCTATACTGTGAGGTCATGATGAAATACTTTAACTACACACACCAGACTAAGTGCTAGAGCCAGGGTATAAACAAAGGACAATAAAATCGGCTGAGGAGAGAAATTCTTAAATAAAAGCACAGGAGAGAGAGAGAGAGAGAGAGAGAGAGAGAGAGAGAGAGAGAGAGGGCGCCTCAGTGTCTCTGGCTATGTCAAGTCTGATACAAGCCAAAGGTTAAAGAGTGTTCAGCTGCTCTGATGACTGTTCTGCTTGACAGCAGTTCCATGGCCGTGCATTCCAAACCCACTCCCAACTGTTTTAGCACTGACCTTGGACTCTTCTGGTGTTGTTTCCAGATCACCTTGTTCACACCTGACTACCTTTTGTGATTTCCTTGTAAGCTACAGTTCCAAAGTAAAAAGAAACACACATAAGATACAAACATAAAATAATGATAATATTGTTAAGTAATAATAATATCAGAGAGAAAAAGTAACTCTTGGTGTGTGTAGGTTAAGTCATGGCTGTACAAAAGCTTCAAGGAGATGGCCCTTGGGAGATGGAAAATACTTGGTGTCCTGTAGAAACATCTGTGTTCCATCTGTGTCTTTTTTACTAGTCTTGTGACCTAGTTATGGTAAACAAGCACTTCTTTCAAGCCCCAACTCAGTGCAGGCTACTCAGGGTTTCAGAGTGGAGCGGAGTGGGTACTAGTGTTAAGTTCTCTGCAATATGAAGGGACCGGGGGAGGAAATCCTTGGAGATTATGAGTAGTTGTGGGTATGCTATGAAGGTAAAATTAACTTTTTGTAAAGGTCTTGGTTAAGCACTTCAACAGAGTATCTACTGGAATCAATTTTCTTGTGATAGAATGGGGATGTAGTGAGATCATTAGACATCCCATCCACTACTCCTTCTACTCCACACTTGGAAAGAATATTTACGGCTTTTTGATATGAGCCTTAGCCTCAGGGGAGTGTGTCAGAGAGTAGGATTCATGCCAAACTGAGGCCTCTTTGACACCTGTGTCCACTTTCCTTATCTTGCCTCTTTGGGAATGAGGAGCCATTGAGAAAACAGAGCCTTGTCCTACCTTTCTCTGAAGTTCTGAGATACTGTGAACCAGAGTCTCATTCTTCCTCTCCTGGAGAGAGAAAGGACCAGAGTGTAAGTTTGAATCAAAATGACATCATTTGCTCTTATTCAGTTGATATGCCTATAAAGGTACTTCCTTACAAAAGTTTGAACTTATTTGTACAATGTAGGTTAATCTTGAACTCAAATCACAGCTGAACTAATCAGCAACATTTGAGGAATATAGATACTTAGGTTTCAGTACTAAATATTGGCCAAGAAACTCTGCTCTTCCCAATTCCCTCCCATTCGTGGATATAGCTTTTGTATACAAAAGATCAACTTAAAACCCTGAGAACTAAGTTTCACAGTACCAGAAAGCATTATGGAAGCTTACAAATGAGAGAGGTAGCCAACAGTCTTATCTAGCTATGCCGTTTGTGAACCATGATAGCAGTCAGTTTGGCCTGAGAGCCGTAAAGTTGTAGTAGTGGCATTCAATTCATAACTCGATGGCAACCAACAGCACTCCAATTAGACTTAAGATCTGCTAAATAAGAGAGAACTAATGCCCACCACTGAAATGTACACAACTACCTAGGGCTAGTGAAGTCATGGATCTTAGAGAAAAACCTATAACCACTATTTACTCACCTGGCATACTCACTACTAAGTGTTTGTCTTTATATCCACAGACAAATTTAGTCCTCACCCCTCACTAGGGGTGTCTCTTACAGAGAGAAGCCAATACAGAAAACTACAACCGACTGAAATGCATACTCCTATCTGCTCTATTTTAAGTACAGCCTGCACTGAAGACTCTGGGACCTTGCTGGAGAGGAGGGGGAAAATTGTAATGGCCAGAAGAACAGGGAACTTTCTGTGAGTGTCTCCTAGAAATGTCAGAAGCTATATGTATAAAGTCTCATCAACATGGGTATCAAAATGTGACTCAAACAAGGATGCCACCAGTATACATACTTATGACAACGAGGACCTTGACCCTACACAATAGTATACAGAAGTAAGAAATAATTGGAGTGAGAGAAATAGTCTCACCCAGGAAAGAACACACAAATTAGTCACCCAACACCAAGTTGGCAGCCCTGAAAGCATACATGCAAGTAACACTACAGTCTGATGAAACTAATATTTATATATTTAGGAACATGTTGTATATATGAATGTAACAACAATTAATGAAAAAATTTGAAATAGAGCAGAGTGGAGTACATGGGAGGGTTTGAATGGAGGAAAGGGAGGGGGGAAATGATGTAATTATAATCTCAAAAACATATTTAAAAAATAAAATATGGCAGTAAAAGGTTTGATTAATTTTATATTGAAATGATATTGTAGCTATGTTGGATTAAATTAAATGAATTATCAGATTAAGATTAAAGAAAGACCAGCTTTGTTGAAGGGGAGGGGTGTGCTTTACAAGGAGGCCAGGATGAAGCCCATGGAGTCTCTTCCATAGCAGCATGCTTACCAGTCTGGCTGTTTCTTCCTCCAGCTCCTGCAGAGCTTGTTCTCTTTCCATCATGGTGTAGTTTTCCTTCTCCCATTCCTCATCTTCTGCAGGGTCTCCAGTCTGGGTGATCTCATGTTCCAGCCTGGGTGATTCAAGTATAAATCATAAGGACCCATGATGGGCAGTTTCGGAAGTGATAAAACTCAGGTGTTAATCCGTAAGGTCCTGGGATGGGCAGTTTTAGAAGTGATAAAAGTCAGCACTTTGGTGACTGCATGTGCTTCTTGAGTTAGCAACCCTTCTTTTCCAGACCCATAGAATCAGGTTATTTACAAACTATATAAAGAAAGCACTACTTGGAAATAATCAAACTCAGAGCAGAAATCAACCAAGTAGAAACAAAAAGAACCATATGAAGAATCAACAAAATCAGGAGCTGGTTCCTTGTGAAAATCAACAAGATCAATAAACCCTTAACCAGACTAACTAGAGGGCACAGAGAGAGTATCCAAATTAACAAAATCAGAAATGAAAGGGAAGACATAAAAACAGAAACTGAGGAAATTCAAGAAATTATCAGATCCTACTACAAAAGCCTTTACTCAACAAAACTGGAAAATCTGAAGGAAATGGACAGATTTCTAGACAGATACCAGATAACAAAGTTAAATAAGGACCAGATAAACCATCTAAATGATCTCATAACACCTCAGGAAATAGAAGCAGTCATCAAAAGCCCCCAAAATAAAAATAAAGCCCAGGACCGGATGGGTTCAGTGCAGGATTCAAACAGACATTCATAGAAGACCTAAAACAAATACACTCCAAACTATTCCACAAAATAGAAACAGAGGTAACACTACCCAACTCATTCTTCGAATTCACAAGTACTCTCATTCCTAAACCACACAAGGACCCTACAAGGAAAAAGACCTTCAGACCAATCTCTCTCATGAACATTGATGCAAAAATACTCAATAAAATTCTTGCAAACTGAATCCAAGAATACATCAAAATGATCATTCACCATGATCAACTAGGCTTCATCCCTGGGATGCAAGGGTGGTTCAATATTACGGAAATCCATCAATGTAATCCATCATATAAATAAACTCAAAAAAAAAAAAAAAACCCTACATGATCATCTCACTAGATGCTGAGAAAGCATTTGACAAAATTCAACACCCCCTCATGTTAAAGGTCTTGGAAAGAGCAGGAATCCAAGGTCTATACCTAAACATAGCAAAAGCAATATACAGCAAACCAGTAGCCAACATCAAACTAAACAGTGAGAAAACTGAAACAATCTCAGTAAAATCATGGACTAGACAAGGCTGCCCACTCTCCCCCTAACTATTCAATATACTACTGGAAGTCCTGGCCAGAGCAATTAGACAAGAGGAAGTCAAAGGGATACAAATCAAATGGAAAAAGTAAAAATATCACTATTTGTCGATGACATGATAGTATACTTAAGTGACCCCAAAAATTTCACCAGAGAACTTTTACAGATGATAAACAACTTCAGCAAGGTGGCTGGATATAAAATTAACTCAAACAAATCAATAGCCTTCCTCTACTCAAAGGATAAACATGCTGAGAAAGAAATTAGTGAAAAGATACCCTTCACAATAGTCACAAACAATATGAAATACCTTGGTGTGACCCTAACTAAGCAAGTGAAAAATCTTTATGACAAGAATTTCAAATCTCTGAAGAAGGAAATTGAAAATGATCTCAGAAGATGGAAAGATCTTTAATGTTCATGGGTTGGAAGGATAAACATTGTAAAAATGGCCATCTTATCAAAAACAATCTACAGATTCAATGCAATCCCCATCAAAATTCCAACTCAATTTTTCATAGAGTTGGAAAGAACAATTTGCAAATTCGTCTGGAATAAAAAAAAAACCTAGAATAGTGAATTCTATTCTCAACAAGAAAACTTCTGCAGGAATCATCATCCCTGACCTCAAGCTATATTATAAAGCAATTGTTTTATAAAACAATATGGTACTGATACAGAGGTAGGTAGGAACCCTCACACATATGGTCACTTGATCTTTGACAAAGGAGCTAAAAACATTCAATGGAAAAGGGACAGCCTCTTAAAAAATGGTGTTGGTTCAATTGGCAGTCAGCATGCAGAAGAATGCACATCAATTCTTTCTTATCTCCTTGTACAAAGCTCAAGTCCAAGTAGATCAAAGATCTCCACATAAAACCAGGTACACTGAAACTATTAGAAGAGAAAGTGGAAAAAAGCTTAGAACACTTAGTACAGGGGAAAATTTCCTGAACAGAACACCAATGGCCTATGCTCTAGGATCAAGAATCCATAAATGGGACCTCATGAGATTGCCAAGTTTCTGTAAGGCTAAGGACAATGTCAAGAAAACAAAATGGCAGTCAAGAGACTGGGAAAGGATCTTTACCAATCCCACATCTGATATAGGCCTAATATGCAATATATACAAAGAACTCAAGAAGTTAGACTCTAGAGAATCAAACAATCTTATTAAAAATTGGGTACATAGTTAAACAATGAATTCTCAACTGAGGAATAGTGGATGGCTCAGAAGCACCTAAAGAAATGCTCAGCATCCCTAGTCATCAGGGAAATGCAAATTAAAACAACCCTGAGATTCCCCTTCACACCAGAAAGGCTAAGATCAAAAACTCATATGACAGCAGATGCTGGCGAGGATGCAGAGAAAGAGGACCACTCCTCCAATGTTGGTGGGATTGTAAGCTGGTACAACCACTCTGGTAATCAATCTGGCAGTTCCTCAGAAAATTGGACATAGTACCTGAAGACCCAGCTATTCCACTTCTGGGCATATACCCCAAAATGCTCCAACATATAATAAGGACACATGCTCCTCCATGTTCATAGCAGTCTTATTTATAATAGTCATAAGCTAGAAAGAATCCAGATGTCCTTCAAGAGAGCAATGGATACAGAAAATGTGGTACATTTACACAATGAAGTACTCCTCAACTATTAGAAACAATGACTTTAAGAAAATCCTAGACAAATGGATGAAGCTAGAGAATATCATCCTGAGTGAGGTAACCCAGTCACAAAAGAACACACATGGTATGCACTCACTGATAATTGGATACTAGCCTCAGAAATCTCTGAATACCCAAGAAACAACTCACAGACCCTATGAAGCTCAAAAAGAAGGAAGACCAAAATGTGGAAGCCTCAGTTCTTAGAAAAAAGAAAAAGAAAAAAAATTCATCATATATTATTCTGTAACAAATTTGGTGAGGTATAATAATATTTTATAAAATAAATGAATTAAAAAAAAAAAAAAGCTCTGATTTATTCCCAGGTCAAACACTGCTGTGTTTCAACTCAAGGTAAGGTCTGCCTGGTTTATAAAGTAAATATATTTTCAAACTTGTTGTGTCCTTTCTATGGAGAAATGTCAGAGTGAAGGGGAGTTGTTTGCTACATGTGGCAGATTTCACTAGAGCAAGGAGGTAAGTTGAGGTTTTATTTTTTTCTTTCCACCCGTACATATTTCAGGCTAGGAATTTCCGTAAGGAACCTTAAGACTTACTTCTGGAGTTCACTTTCTTTTTCTTGTATTTTGAGAAGAAGATCCTGGTTGGCTTCATCTATCCTCTGCATATCCTTTTCGAGGTCCATGTTCAAGCTGATAATGTTCTTCTTGGATTGGGCCAGTCTCAAGATTTCCATTTTTTCAGACCTGTAGGCTCAGCCCCACAAATGAACAAGGGCTGGTTTTCTCAAAAGCAAAGTTCTCTGAGCCTACTGGGCTCTCTAGAAGATAGGTAGCTCATCTCCTCGGCTCTTCCTGGGAGCACACTTTTCCTTTTTTATTTCTTGGAAACTCATACATCTTAATCACACCCTACACTGTTTCAGTGATTCTCAACCCATTAAGGGACATCTCGAGATAACGATGCATCTACAGTCTGATTTCAAGCGAATCTTTACTTCCTTAAATAGCCATGTATGGGAGAGAACTGTTTCCCATGGCAACCTTTCCCTAAATTGTTCTCAAAACATGCTTATGCAATACACTTTTATTGACTATTTTTATCTAGGCACCTGCTCCATCTCTTCTGAGTAAGTCTAGCTTTATTCAGAGACAGCAGCTTCTACTCCCATAATAGGGCTTCAATCTCTCCCTCCTTGGTTCTACTTTCCTTTGACTTTTTGATTAGGATGTTTGAGATTCTCACAGGAGAGCCATTTCAGCGAGTGTACATTATATTTCCAGAACATTATTCAAGAGTACAAAGATCAGTTTTGGAAAAAAAAATGTGAACAAGAGGATAACTTGAGGAGGAGCACCTAAGTCAAGGGAGGCTCACGCTAAACTTTTTCTAACCTGTGAAATGATTCATTGTCTTTGGAGTTCACGGGGAATAGGGGAGCACGACCCAGGGATTTTGTTTCAGGTGATATGTAACATGGTACTGGTAAGTAAAATCCTGTGTTGGAAGAGCTGGCTTGTGTGGGAGAATTTCCGGTAGTCACCACTTTCTGTAGCGGTGGGGTGCTTTGGAGATGGGTGGAGGGAAGGAGGGAGAGGTGACTGGAACATCAGAGAACGTATGAGCAGCAGACCTGCCTCACGCCGGTACCTGGACTACGACCTTTCATAGTTGCTGTTACTTACTCATAGTCAAGCTGATCTTCCTTCTGTTCTTCCATTGTAGATTTCTGAAATGTCAGCAGAGATGTGGTTATGAACAGAGGAAATAGGTCCATTAATCTCCCAAATATAAAGCCAGTGAACTGGTTTTTCTCCCTCCATAGCCCCTGGGTTAAATGTGACAAAGACTCCGGCTCTTTTGGCTCATCTGAATCTGCATCAGGAAGTGAGGGTACAGAGATCCGCTGGAAAATTCCCTAAGTTGTCCTGCAAGCAAACACACCTAGAGGCTGTTTGCCATACTAACACAATTTGGAAATCTGAACAAAGCAGTAGGAAGAAACAGAGGTCATCAGTTTTTCTTAAGTCTCTTTTCTTCATGACTGCTGCTTTCTTAAAGGTCTCAGGGCACAGATACTGGTGTATCACTGCCCTAAAAAGTCATGGATGTCCCCCATCCCCAGCCACTGCAAGCTTGGTGGGAAGTGTGTTAGTATTAATCAGGGATCAGACAACCAAGTAGAAAAAGAACTCTGTGGCCCTCTCTGCCCTGTAGTCTCTTCTACCAACACTACCTCCCTTCTACTGATGTGCTTTGGCTCTCTGATCCTGCCCTAGTCAGGAGATTCTTCTGAAGACTCTCTTTCCACTGGAACCATCTGATAGAATCTTACAACCTTCCATAGGGTTATGACTCCATAACTGCCACAGGATGGGCAGGCCGAATGTCACAGTGGTGCTATTGGCAACTGGTTCTTGTTATCGTCCCAGTGTTAGAACCTCTGTGGGTATGTGGGCTTTATTGCTAAGTCTGCCCTAAGCATGGTCATGCTTCAGGGAGTCTGGTTTCTAGGCAGGATAAAGGGACAGCATTCCTTATCATGTCTGTGGCAAATAGCACTTCCTTTTGCCCAAGTGGGATGAAGATGGGAATTTGGTCTTGTGTCCACAGTGATGCCACCATGTGTCTAACTAACAACTCATTCATCCTATGAGTATTGGAAAGTAAAAGTTCCAGTGTCTTCAAGAAGGGACAAGACAACCCAAACCACTTGCCCTTGTGAAGACTTTACATTGTGGGGTGTGTGTGTGTATGTGTGTGTGTGTGTGTATGTGTGTGTGTGTATGTATGTGTATGTGTGTGTATATGTATGTGTATGTATGTGCATGTGTGTGTGTGTGTATGTGTGTGTGTGTGTGTGTGTGTGTGTGTGTGTGTGTGTGTGTAGGTTGATTTCATCCAATAAATGAGAATGTGAACATAGGAGCAGGTGAGGGGTATGGGGGAAGGCACCAAGTGAGTTGCAAAGGAAGGATTTTCAGTCTTAGATGGTACAGAGAGAACCATGGAGCTTCTTCATGTTTGAAAGTAGCGTGCCAATATGTGAAGAGGCTTCCTTCATGGACATGGGAACTTGTGCTGAGAGAAATGCAGAGATCAGCAGGTACAGCAATACCACAAAGACCCAGTTTTGCCTTCAGAAGTTCATGGGTACATCCAAGCTTGCTAGGGTCTGAGTTTTAGAGACTAAGGATCACCCGCCAAAGACTGAGAAATTACCAGAGATTTTTTTTTTTTTTTTTTATTGACAGTAATTCCTGTGATTATCTGGAATTAGCTCCACCGTGTCTTCTCTTGCGAGCTTTAATGGAAAATAACACAGAAAACAAAGAATATACATTCTCTATACCGAAACACTTGTGTGTCAGTGAATTCTTCACAACTGGTAACATCTTCGTATGTGAGTCACAAAACCTGTCAACTTTTAGGCCTCTACTCAGAGAGGGCCACAGTGAGGTGATTTGTGAGCCTGGCTGACTTCTTAACATACTGAAGTTTCTAGCAAACTATTCCGTAAAATTAACCACCTCTGGTGACCCCCATTACCATCTCCTGAAAAAAGGCATTTCATTGCTTTATGAAGCTGTACACAGAAGAGTAATTAAGTAACAATTCAGGCCAATGGCTTCTCCCAGGAATTGATGGTAGGGAGAGTTCATTAACCCCAGCTGGTTATAGCTTTGCCAGGAAATGCCCTGGACCAAGGTTATTGCAGCTGTTAATGGATTGGATAGTGACTTTAACTGGGATTAAAATAAAGCCGAATCTCCTTCCTGGGGAGCCTTTCTCCTTGAGGGGCTACCGAAGCAAGCTGGATGAGTGGCAGAACCTCCAGCTTGGGGCCCTGCAGGGACGAAGACAGCAGATTGCTACCAGTGAGAATCATTAAATCAAGGTGGAAACAGGACCTTGGGGGCAGGTTAAGGCTTTTGCTACAAGCCTCTTCCTGCATACCACAGATGGCTTGATTAACACCCAGTGCAGCTTTCAGAGCAGCTGTTCTCCGGGAAAGTTTCTATGCCCGCCCTCTCAGGGGAGGAAGAGTGGCTGAGATTCATTCCTGGTCTCACTCCCTGCTGTCAGAAACGTCGCTGCCTTTGTCTGTAACTCTGTTGGGAAACTCTTGCCCTGATTCCTGGCTGGGAGCCCCTGCTGGAGTTGCTGAGTCTGTGCCCATTTGCAATGGGGAAGGGCCAGGTAGGTGCACCTGAGCCCTGGGTGGAAGCTGCTGGCTCCTCTCGATGATGCTTGGTGATGGTGACATGGGTGGGAAATAGAAGGCTGTCTTCTCTAATCACCTTGTTTGTCTTCTCTTTGAAGGTTGCTAAATGCGTATTGGATGCTTTTATGAGGAAGTCTGGTTTTGAGGCCCATAGCTGAGTGACGGTCTAGGACATCGTTTTAGAAAATTGTTTCTCAAATACACTGTATGCCCTATGCACTTTTGCATTTTAGCTACTATTGTGTAAAATTTAGGTTCATTTATAAAATCTCTCTGAACTTCCCTTCAGAACACATTTCTAGAATTCACAAAAGCATAAATTTGAGCTACTGAAAAGAGACAAAAATAGAAATGGATTATACATACGCATACATATATACACCCCCGCATCCTATCTATCTATCTATCTATCTATCTATCTATCTATCTATCTATCTATCTATGTATCTATGTATCTAAGTATCTATCTATCATCCACCCACCCATCTAGGAGAGAACATTGTCATTTGACTCAGCTTGACTTTTACTTTTTAATTATATGCAACTCAAAATTCAGATGTAATAAGTTTAATATTCAATAAATTGAGTTTGAGCCAACAAAAGATGTGTATTTCTTTCAAAATAAAATTTATTCAATCACTGCTACTATAAGAGTAAATAGCTAAAAGAATTTATCATGAATTTTATCTTCTAACAATAACTGTTTTTTAAAAATGTGTTATTTATTCTTCAAGAATTTCACAAATCTCTTTTAAAATGGTTATTAGTTTTAGGATTATTCATGTATGTGTGTGCCTGGTGAGTGTGGAGGTCAGAATAGAGAGTCAGATGCCCCGGAAATGGAGTTACAGCTGCCCACTGGGTGCTGAGAACCAAAGGAAGGTCTTCGACAAGACTAACACTTGCTCTTATCCTCTGGGCAACCGTCCAGATTCTCACACAATTTATTTTAACCAGTGCTTTTGATTAATCCCTTCCAGATCTAGCTTCATATCCCCAACTTTGTGACTTTAAAAAAACTCACCAACTCAAGATTTTCTTTTGCTAATAAACTCCTAGATGTAGGACCTTCAAGTGAGCTATGTTCAATGTCCTAGGCGCATAGCTCTACAGAAAACTGGCTCTCCCTTCCTCAGACACCGGCCACTGTTCATAGCACCTGAGTCAGGGTGGGTCTCCTCACTCTGCTGGAATTCTGACCTACTTGATCTTGTACAGATCTTGGTGTCGGCTGCCACTGTCAGTGGTCCTGTCATGTGCAGAAGATGACTTTGATCTGGTCATCCCTGACCTCTGGATATATTTTAAAGATGTATTTTTAACATTTTTATTTTATGTGCATGTCTCTGAGCCTTTGGGAGAAGATGTGATGTGACGTGATGTGACGTGTGAGTGTGTGTGTGTGTGTGTGTGTGTATGTGTGTGTGTGTGATGCAGATATCCTATTTGAGCCTGAGCATTCCACTGGTACTTATTCTCTGCATTTGACTACAGCCCTCTCACCAAAATCAGTTCACTTTGAAGTACTAAACTTTAACATAATCATTTGTGAGGATATGTTCCACCCACAAGAGAGCCTGAACTTCCTCTACCTACCCTCCATGACCATAAAAACAGTCACTTGAGGGATGGTTACTTGTTGCAGAACCTGGGAGCATTCTTGTCTCTCCTCCTCTCCATCCAATCATGCCAGTGAGGGCTCTGGGTCTAGCTTAGAGAGAAAGCAAATGGTTAGTTTATATGAAGCTCCTGGGCTCAGTTCTTGAGATGCATACACCCTTCCCTCAGGAAGTCCATTTATATAATCATTGTCCTCCCCCCAGTATAATAAAATGACAATATAATTATTTTAACTATTTTGGATGTATAGAATTAAATTACAAAGAAAATGAAAACAAGAATGACTGAGTGTTTCATTGAAACTAGAGAAGCTTTTCAAGACTTGGACACGTATGGCATTCTCAATATTCTTGTAGTTGATTTTTCTGTCAATGTGGAAGAGGGAAGGGGATTTCTTCAACTGTAACAGGAATAAGGGAATTCCCACAGTTGTGATGCAGATCTGATGGTGTGGATGCCATTCAATGCACCCCTCATATTGGTGACACCATTTTGTTTTCCATATGGTGATTTCCCCTGAGATAACCCCATGCTTCACAGACATTTTAGCCAAACTTTGCTTCATTTATTTCCATGTGTTTCTGCATGTGGTGTATGAAAATGCTTATTTAAATGTATGTTTGGGTGCACATACACGTGTGTGTGTGTGTGTGTGTGTGTGTGTGTGTGTGTGTGTACATTTGAGGTTGACATCCAGAGTCTTTCCACATTGCTTTCCACTTTGTTCATTGAGGCAGGGCTTCTTGGTCAATCTCACCAGCTAGGATTTCCCATGAGCCTCCTTGGAGCTCTAGGGTTACAGATGTGATGCCCCTCCCCCTCCTATCCAGCATTAACATGGGGAAAGAAAAGAAATGCAAGGGGGGTACACACATGGTTTTAAAATACTACACATCAATGCCATACCGACTCTGCAAGTAGAGAGAACAGTGGACACGGGACTGGAGAGGAGGGGAGGGAGATTATACAGAGCCCGAAAGTAAGTTGTCACTGAAATAGAGAAGGTGGGTGTCCTGAAAATGATTGGCTATTGGTCCTCTACAATTTGAAAAAAAAAAGAAGCTAGGCCTAATCCTGAAAATGTAATCATCTGAGGCATCCGTAACCACTGGCACGATAGAGGATCAGAGCTTTTGAGAACATCCCAGGCTGAGGCGTGGTGGTGCAACCTTTAATTCCAGTGTTTGGGAGGCAGAGGTGGGCATTTACTGTGAGTTCTACACCAGGCTGTTCTACAGAGTGAGCTCCGGGCCAGCGAGAGCTACACGGTGAGACTCTATTTCAAAACAAAACAGACAAGAGAACCTCCCCAACAATGTGAAATGGGAAGAACACATTCATCCCTTAAACAATGGTGATGTAGCTTTCTCATTCCATGAGTGCTTTACTTACCTATCTAGAGGGTGCCTTCTACAGAATATTTGTTTACAAGAGCATCCACGAGAGAAAAAAATCAGATAGAAACACTACTCTGGCCCTAAGGATTCATTCTTCTTCAGTCCTAGTGTGAGTTTGGAACCCTGGCCAGCTGCTTGTAGAGGAATCAATGTTACATACACACAGAGATGCCACCTGCCTGCCTCAGGGCAGTCTTTAGTGTATAGCAGGCCTCTTCTTGCCTGACTAGAACAGCAATTCTCAGCCTATGGGTCACAACCTTTCTGTGAGTCAAATGATCTTTTTCACAGAGGTTCCCTGCATGTCAGATATTTACATCATGATCTATGACTAGCAGAATTAGTTATGAAGTAACAACAAAAACAACATTATGGTTGGAGGTCACCAGGACACAAAGAGCTGCATTAAGAAGTGGTTGAGAAACAATGTACTGAAAAATTATACTTGGTTTGGTGACTTGTCAGTCCACTGTGATTAGGTTGTTATGTTCCCCGGCATCACAACTACGTATCATTTCCTCTGAATAAGTGCCATTTGATGCCATTCTTTCTGTGTAAGATGCCTAGCTACAACCTGAAATGTAACTGATTGAATAAGTACCATTGATGCCATTCTTTCTGGGTAAGATGCCTAGCTACAACCTGAAATGTAACTGATTTTTCAGTAGTACCTATTTCTTCCTTGGACACTGCAGCATCCTGAGAATGTCTCTGTTCTGAGAGATGTTTATCTGAGAACTCTCCTTTCTGTCACTTGGAACACACCACCATCCTACAGCTGTTGCTGGTCTCTGAAGTTTGAAGAGTCACTCAGATCTTGCTCTTTCCATACTCAAGATTGTCTGACGGCCAGCAACTCAGGGTCCACTCTTTCTGGTGGCTCTCTACCTTCTGGGTCAGGAGGTCACAGGTCAGAGTGCCTCTCATGAGAAGTACTGATTCCTCTGGCTTTATGTGTATACCACAGATCTTGCTTACCCTTTTGAGGGTGGGACTTGGGGTTATTAAAGCAATAGACAAGAGAGGCGAGTTCAAAGTCCAGCAGTATACTTCTTTAAAGAAATCCGTAGCATTCTTATCCCATGAGCCTGCCTCAGCTACTATTGCTTCAAGCACCCGGGGCTCACCAAGAGCCTGTACAGCTCAAGTTCTGCCACGCAGTTTCTTTCCTTCTGGACATTGTATATTGGGGCATTTTAATTCTTTGCTTGGATTTCATCGGCAACAATGAGTGTTCTATGGCCAGAATGTCTATAAACCTTCCACTGAGAGATTTTGTTCTCAGCTTCTCCAGTTTGACTTGATTATAAAGTCATTGTCTTGAGCCAGCACCAAACCTTAGATGACTTGATCTCCCACTGCTCCTTGAACCTTGTTTTCACTGGGGAGAGATCTTTCTCCAAGTGGGAATTTGAAGTCCTTTGACTTTTCCTGCTCGACTCCCATTGCACATCAATGCTTAGGTTCATCAGGTTCATCAGTAAATACTTGAAACACTGAACTTGCTGAGCTTGAGGACTTTGTACCCTGACAGTTAGAGACAGTTGCTAGAGGGGAGAAGCTGTGCCTGAGGAAGGAAGGTTTGTTGACTACTCTTTCCACGTTGTCATTGTTAGGTGTGTGTAGCTGTGATAAAACACTATAACCTGGGGAGGAAATGGTTTAGTTTATCTAATTTACAGGTTATGATCTACCACCATGGAAAGCCAGGTTAGGACTCTCATGGTAGAAGTCAAGGTAGGAACCTGGAATCAGGAACTGGAGTAGTGACCATGGAGGAACACTGCTTACTGGCACACCTCAATTTGTTTCCTTCGGCCCTCTAGGTCCATCAGTCCAAGGATAGCACTGTCTACAGTAAGCTGAGCCCTTTGCATAAATGTCAAAGGAGTAAATACCCCATAGGCTTACCTAATGGCCAATTGATGGGGCATTTTCTCCACTGAGGTTCCTTCTCAGATGACTCTAGCTTGTCTCAAGTTGACAAGAATGAATCAGCACACACGTGAAGCACATTGACTTCTCCACAAGTACCTGCCTGCGGTTTTATATACCTACTTAGGCAGGGAAGGGAAGGACAGTACAAGTTCTCACTTGAATGATGTTGTGATCTAACTCCCCACTCTCCAGAGCCTGAATGGTGTCTCGATATTTTCTCAAATGTAGATCAAATCCAGATCTCTGCTGTTTTTCTCTCAGTGTTTATTTTTACTATTCTTCTTTCTTTTCTGCTGTCTACTGGTTTGTCTTGCTGGCCATGAAATGTCACATGATTTTCAGGACTGGATACAAAATGAAAGTGAATAGCCATTTGGTAAATTAATTGAGTATTTCAAAAGTAGATAGAGTACTACCCTAGCATAGATGAGGTCCTGGATTCAGTCCTCAGTGTTGCAAAGGATTATTATTATTGGTAAGGAAAATTAACCAACCCAGAGATAGAATGTTGGAGTAATGTTTTTGTGCAGTGTGTAAAGATTATGCTTTTATTATTCAAATGCTGATTTCTAAGCCCACAGATTATAGGCTGGGTATGGTATTGTGACCATCTCCTGCCTTAGTATTTTGTAAACAGTGTTCTTTATCACCTTCTGTTTGGTTAAAATGAAAAGCCTATGGCCTATAGCAAATACAGAATAGTAAGAAGGGACTTCTGGAGAAAGAAAGAGAGAGAGAGAGAGAGAGAGAGAGAGTCAGACATGGAGGAAAAAGCAGGCCAGGAAGGAAAGAGAGGTAACTAACCAGCCATGTGGCAGAATTTAGGTTAGTATAAATAGAATACTTGAGTTATAAGCTAGTGGGAACCAATGCCCATCTATAAGGCCAGAAGCTTTTAGTATATATAGTCTCTGTGTCCTTATTCAGTGTTGTAGTAACCTCTTCAACCCGAATAAACCCATTCAACGAAAACACAACTCAGTAAATATGAATACAAGTTGCACACTTGGATTGGGCAGATTTACAACTATACTACTCTATTTCCGAGCTATGGAACTGGGGAGGGCTTAGAAAGGCCCACACACTTGTAGATTTTCTGGAAGCTGTATTTTAATGTTAATTCCACTTCCCCAAGAAGGGCTGCCTGGTCACGTGACTCCAACTGAACCTTCCCATTTTAATTAGTAAAATAAAGGAAAGCCAGTGACTGGGTAGGACAAGGGAGGTAGAGAACGCTGAGAGGTCTGTGGAGGTCAGAGGATGAGGAGAGGTCATGGCAAGATGGAGGTTCTAAAGGACCAGCTAGACCCAGGTGATACTGATTGGCATTAAATAGCTATGAACATTAAGGATTTTATAGGTCTAGTATCTCATATAGAAAGGCAGTTTGTATCTTTGTCTATTTGATTCAATCTTGTTGTGCAGAGGATTTGTGGATTGAGAGTTGAATATATAAACCTGTAGGAAAAGCTATCTGGCTGTGGAGTTCTGTTTGTGGGATTTTCGGGTACAGAAACACCGTGGGACAGAGGCAGAGAACAGGTGGTTGTAAACTGCCAAGGCAAGGGAGTTTCGAGAATGGAGTGAGATCCGGGTGGTGGCTTGGACCAGGTGCGCACAGCTCAGTATCAGGAATCATGTTTTTTAAAAAAAAAATTTTAATATTTACCGCAACACACACTTACACAGAAAAGCATTAAACCAAGCAGACATTTGTTCTGTGTGCAGGTCTCTGTGTAAACCACATATGCTTACCACTTCAGCTAAGACAACCGTTGCAGTTACAGCACTTTCATGTACTTGAACAGTGGTACATGTAATTTCCAGTTATTCACTCAGCTGATAACACAGTTAGCAAATCTGTGCCATGGTTTCCATTTTCCAGAGGCAAGCTGACAGGACTCCCCAGTATTCCTTCAGGTTGAGAGAATCTGAAGTGAGACCCCTTACTGGATTCTTAATGTCTTAGCTTTTTATCACTGTTATGAAAAATCAGCATGACATTTTATGTATAACGCAACGCAAACTAAAATTATGTAGTTAGAGATTGGAATTCTGACATGGTACTCACTGGATTAAAAATCAAGATGTCAGTAGGTTTTAAGGATCCCAGAAGGAGTGTTTCTTGTCTCTTCCAGCTCCTAAAGGCCACCTGTATACCCCCCCCCACCCCATACGCCAAACTCTTTCCTTCATATACAAAGCTATGATCATAGAGTTTTTAACTATTCAGACTGTCTAGCTTTTCTTTGTGTTGTCCATTGCTCTTTCCCATTCTGGCCTCATCTCCCCTTTTTCCTTGTGAAGACCATAAAATATGAGGCTCAGGACAGTCTCCCCATTTTAAGACGCTCAATCACAACTAAAAAGAACTTTTGCATTTAAGGGGATGGTGCCCTTACTGCTTATAAGAATTAGGACATGTGTGTATGTGTGTGTGTCCTCATACCCCGCCTGGCTTGTATTAAGGTGTAAGAAGAAGTGGTTACAATAACAATTTGACTGGTACTTCTATCTCATGATACTTAGGAGGGACAGCCACAGGGCATAGGATAGTTGTGTGCAAGGTGTTAGATTATGTGGAATTATGACTTTGTGACTGTCTTCATGAAAAATTAGGCGTGTCACGAGACGATCTGGCTGTCAAGTTGACAAGGGGTGGGCTTGTGATGGTTCTTCTTGATTGTCAGCTAGACAGGATCTGGATGGGTCTGTGAGGGCATTTCCAAGAAGGCTTTACTGAGAGGAAGACCTTCCCTAAACTGACAGTACCTTCTGATAGGTACTGGCTTAGATGTACAGTGGTCTAAGGGAATGGCCTTGTTGTTGGCTTGTCTTGCTTCATGTTGGTGAGTGTGTCTCACCCTCTCACTGCAGTCTCTGCTGTCCCTCTCTGTTGACACTGGAACCCACCCTCTTCAGATTCCTAGTATGGACCGAAGTCTTGCAATTTCCCTAGGAGTCTTCCAGGCCTTCAGGGACACACACACACAGTCACACACACACACACACACACACACACACACACACACACAGGAGAAGAAGCAATGATCATTTTTATTGACTAATGATTGATGTGGTAACATCCAGCCTACTCTGTGCAGTTCTACCTTTTGTGCAAGTAGTCCTGGGTGGTATAAGAAGGCAAGCTGAATAAGCCATGGAGCACAAACCATTTAGCACTATCCAGTTCCTGCCTTCAGGATCCTGCCTTGGCTTTTCCGGGTGATAGACTGTGAGCTGGAGGAGATAATAAACCTTTTCCTTCCCAAGTTGCTTTTGGTCCTGCTGTTCATAACAGTGATAGAAAGAAAATAACAACCGGTGACAAAACAGAACTAAGGAGACATTGTTTCACTGATCTTGGCTCAATTTGAATAACTTCACGATTCTTCACTTTTGTGCATAAATGTTTCTAGTGCTTGTCTGTTGGGCCCAGGTCGAGCAGTTTCTAAAAGAAAGTTCAACTCTTTTTTTTTTTTTAAATTAAATTCTCTTCTTTTTTACTTATTCATTTTACTTCCTGCTTGCCTCCCCCTTCCTGGTCACCCCATCCCATAATCCTTCCCCCATGTGCCCCTGTCCTTCTTGTCTGAGCAGTTGGGGGATCCCTAATTATCTCCCTACCTTTCTACCTCAAGCCTCTGAGAGCCTAGGCGCTTCCTCTCCCCCATAGGCCAGACAAGGCAGTCCAGCAAAGAGAATACATCCCATGCATAACCAACAACTTTTGGGATAACTCCCATTCCAGTTGTTCAGGACCCACATGAAGGTCAAGCTGCACATCTGTTATTTATGCATGGGTAAGTGTAGGTCCAGCCTGTGTGTGTTCTTTGGTTGGTGGTTGTGATGGTTTGTATATGCTTGGCCCAAAGAATGGTACTATTAAGAGGTATAGCCTTGTTGGCATAGGTGTGTCACTGTGGGCATGAGCTTAAGACCCTTATCCTATGTCTGGAAGTCAGCATTCTGCTAGCAGCCTTCTTATGATGATGTCGAATTCTCAGTTTCTCCTGTACCATGCCTGCCTAGGTGCTTCCTTGCTCCCACCCTGATAATGGACTGAACCTCTGAACCTGTAAGCCAGTCCCAATTAAATGCTGTTATTTATAAGATTTGCCTTGGTTATGGTGTCTGCTCACATCAGTAAAACCCTAACTAAGACAGTGGCTAAGATTCTGAGAGCCCCAGTGGTCCAGGTTAGTTCACTTTATTGGTCTTCCTACAGAGTTTCTATTCCCTTTGAGGTCTGCAATTCTTCCTCGTACTGGTCCATAAGCGTCCCCAAGCTCCATCTACTGTTTGGCTGAGAGTCTCTGTATCTGTCTGAGTCAGCTGCTGGGTGGACAATCTCAGAGGACAGCATGCTCTTGTCTACAAATATAACAGAGTATCATTAGGGATTGGTGTTTTCCTGTGGGATGTGTCTCAATTTGGGTCACTTATTGGTACCCCAAATTCTTGACCCTAAGCTCATGGTGCTCCTTAAATGGTTTAGATTTTGCTTCCTATTCCCATGCTGCACAGGCTCTTTGGACCCTGATGGTCATTTGTCAACCACTCAACTCAGCCTCACAGTGGCTGCCAGATTCACACTCTTCTAGGATAATTATGAATTTAATATTTTCCTATAATACAAATATTTCACTGAAGTCAGAAGAGGACATGAGATCTCCTGGATCAGCAGTTACAGGCAGCTGTGAGTCTCGCTGTGTAACTCATGTTGGTCTTCAACCCATGACCCTCCTGCCTTGCCATTCCAAATGCTACAGTTGCATAGTACACCCCATCCTGCTCTCATTACTTCTGCAGTGAGCACTTTACCTACTCGGGCATCTCCTGAGCTGTCACCCCATTGGTATGTAAATAATTAGCCTCATTTGATGGAATGAGATGATGCTTATGTTCATGTAATGTCCTGATGATGTAGCCCCATAATGGAATTACTAACCTTGTTATTGGTATATATTATTTGCACAAAATATTTGATTTTATTGTGGCATTTTCACATATGGACATTACAAACTTTAATCATATCCATGACTCTGTTGCCCCGATCTTTCCAGGTGAACTTCTTTTCTCTTACTGTCTCCTTCTATTTCCCCTGGACTCATTAGATGAGAGAAAATGCACAATGATTTAACTTCTTGCTTAACACAATGATTTACACTTCTATTCATTTTTTCTGCCAATAGCCTGATTTCGGCCTTGTCCACCCGCTGCCCTGCCATAATAGAGGAGAAAAAAGTATACTGTAGAGGCGAAAAAGGCCAAAATAAATAAGGGGCCAAAACTAAAAAGCACATTTCTCTGCTTCCTGGCAATCAACTCTCACTGCTTGGAGCCTGACCTAGGGCCTTGTAATGCCTGATTCAAACAATTGGAATCTAACTCCTAATGACCCCTGGCACCTCATCCCAAACACCAGTCCCAGGAAAGACAAATTGTGTGATAAGATTTACTCCTTGACAAGAAGAAAGTGAACCCCGTTTATCTATTTGAATACCATCCCTCACAAATGGCCCAGGAGACAAGGCCAGGTAATTTCTTATTAACTGCTAAAAAAGATACCATTCACACTCAGAGGGGTGATTTTCTCTGCAAGAATTCATACACTTTGTCTTTGTCCACAAAGTAGATTTTTTTTTTTCCTCCAAAAGGAAAATTCTTATTTTATTTTCTCTTGCTTTCTTGGGTGATGACAAATATGTAAAAGTGACATTTTTTTTTTTTTTGGCTACCTTGATTGATTTTTAAATTATTTATTTATAATTTTTTATTTGATAGATTTTGCTTATATTTTCCCTCCCCTAGCTCTTCCCATATCCTTTCTACCTCCCTACTCACCAAACTTTATGTTCCTTTTCTTTCTTTCACAAACACAAAAAAGCTCTCAAAAAACAAAAAGTGAAAAACAAACCCAAACCAAACCTTGGAAAAAAATTTCCAAACAAAACAAAATGAAACAAAAAACTTACAAAAAGCCTTCATGGAGTTTGTTTTGTGTTGGTCAACTGTTCCTCGGCATAAATCCTGTGACCGTGAAGTGTGGTTGCTATACCCAGTGTCTCTCCACTGGAGTAATCTGATTCTTTTCTTTCTTGTCTGGGATCAATTGTAAATGCTTCCTTGGGCAGAGATGTGACTTTGTGTCTATGTCTCTTTATCTGTGTTAGGAGTTTGTCTGGCTCCAATGTGTGCAAGTCTGTGCATGTTGCCTTATCTCAGTGAATTCATATTTGCTTTGGTCCTATTGTATTTGGAAGACACTGATTGCTTGGAGTAACTCACCACTTCTGGCTCTTAGAATCGTTCCACTTCCTTTTCTGCAGAGATTACCAGGTCATGAGGGCAAAGGTATGATGAAGACATCCCATCCAGGAATGAGTGCTGTAAAGTATTCCAAGTATTAATTATTATCCACTGCAAGAAAATGTTCTTCTGATGGGGACTGAATGAGGTACTGATTTATGGATGTAGCAATATGTCACTAGGATCAATTTGTTACTATGTTCCTTTAGCAGAATAATAGTACTACTCATGACCTATCTAGTATGTTCTTGATCATTTTAGTAGCATGGGTTCCAACTCATGGAATGGGCCTTACACCCAATAAAAAATGTTGTTGGCTACTCCCATAACTCCCAACTATTGCACCAGTATACCCCGCTGGTGGGTTGCTGTTGTAGGTCACAGGGTTTGCAGCTGGCTGAAGTTGATGATTATCTTTCTTCGGTAGTATGCAGAGTAACTTCCTGGATCATGGCATATAGTTGCATAAGGATGAAGCTTCTAGCAGGACATTAGATCTAATTCTTCACATTTGATGATGTGTTGTCTTCAGTAAGAGCCGTCCAATCAGATTGTGGAGAGCAAAGCTTTGGCGATAGCCTGTGATATTTAGAAGACCCTGTGGGGCTCCATTGGCCAGCAACTCTGTAAGATGTAAACCATTTCTTATACTGGAAGTTTTACTTGGTGGCATCTGATATCCAGTTGGGACATTATTTTGCCCAATTATTTGGTGATTGCATTTAAATTATTTTATGTGTATATATATTTTAGGAACATTATATAGTAGTAGGTTTCTACATGGTATTTTAAAGGGCCTTTAGTGTTAATGTTTTTCCTCACATTTTCTCTGATCTGCCACCTTTCTACCCATTCTATTCTCATTTCCCCTCTATCTCCCCTCAACACCATATTCTATTTCCTTTTCCCTGGAAAAATCTCATTTTCTCTGGTCCCTCCTGGCTATTGAGATTGTAGCTCACATATCAAAAGCTTAAAAATTTAGGTCCAGCCCCTGTATGCTCTTTGGTTGGTGGTTCATACTCTTGAGAACCCCAAGGATCCAGACAAGTTGATTTTGTTGGTCTTCCTGGGGAGTTTCTATCTCCTTCAGGGGCTGCAAGTTTTCTCCTTATTCTTCCATAAGAATTCCCAAGCTCCATCCACTGTTTGGCTGTGGGTGTCTGCATCTGTCTGAGTCAGTTTCTGGGTGGAGACTCTCAAAGGACAGGAGTCATCTATGCTAGACGACTGTCTGCAAGTATAACAGAGTATTATTAATAGGCTCTGGGACTGGTGTGTACCCGTGGGATAAGTCTCAAGTTGGGCTGGTTATTGGTTGGCCATTCCCTTAGTCTGTGCTTTATCCTGCATCCCTGTATTTCTTGTAGACAGGATAGATTATGGGTTGAAAATTTGGTGGGTGTGATGATCTCTTTGCACATGTATAGCAGATGTGCAGCTTGGTCTTCATGTGGGTTCCAAACAACTGGAGTGGGGGCTGTCCCCAAAACTGTTGCCTGTCTGTGGGATATGTTCTTCTAGCTGGGCTTCTTTGTCTGGTCTCAGTGATAGAAGATGTGCCTAGGCCTGTAGATACTCAATGCGCCAGGGTGGTAGAACACTCAGGGGGACCACTGGTGGGGCTCAGAGAAAAAGGGGAGTGGGGATGAGGAACGGTATAAGGGACGGGGTGACTGGTAGGGGGCAGTGAGTGGGATATAAAGTGAATAAATAAAAAATAAAATAAATTTAAGAAGCTTGAATGCTAACATTCATATATAAGAACATACAAAATTTGTCTTTTTCAGTCTTAGTCACCTCATCCAGGATGATTATTTTCTAGCTCCATTCATTTCCCTGCTAATTCCATCATTTAATGTCTCTTAACAGCTGAACAATCTTCTATTGTGTAAATGTACCATATTTCATTATCATAGATGTTTTTCAATTTTGGGCCATTATGAATAGAGTAGCAATGAAGATGGATGAGCAAGTGTCTCCTAGGTAACATGAAGAGTCCTTTGCTACAGGTGGATATCGAGGTAGATAGGTTTTGGCTTCCCGAGGATCTCCACATTGATTTCCATAGTGGCTGTACAAATTTGCACCATCAGCAACAAATAACTTCTCCGATTTCTCTGCATCCTCACCAGCATGTGCTGTTGTTTCACTGATCTTGAACATTCTGACTTGGGTCAGATAAAACCTCAGGGTAGTTTTAGTTTGTGTTTCCCTGATGGCCAAGGATGTCGAACAGCACTTCTCTAAGTATGTGTACCCATTGATGTTTCATCATTTTGGAACTCTCTGCCTACTTCTGTACCCCATTTTAAATTGGGTTATTTGTTTGACTTTTCTAATTTTACACACACACACACACACACACACACACACACACACACACACATTCTGGGTTCTATCCCTCTATTCTATCCCTCTACCAGATGTATAATTTCTTTACATTGTTTTCTATTCTGTAGCTTTCTGCTTTTTCCCAAATGGTGGCGTTCTTTTTGTACAAATGCTTTTTGGTTTTATGAAGTGCCCATTTATTGATTGTTGTTCTTGGTTCTTGTGCTAATGGTGTTATGTTTAAAAACTTTTTTTGTGTGCCAATGGTTTCAAGACTATTCTCCACTTCCATTTCTATAAGAATCAAGGTGTCTAGCCTTATGTCGAGGTCTTTGATCTATTTGGATCTGAATTTTTTGCAGGGTGATAGATATGAATTGTTTCTTTATAATTTTTTTTATTAGTTCTGGTAAATACTTTGAGTGTACCCGGCTCCCATGACTTGAATCTTTTATCCAAAGCATGACATATACCACATTTCTTCAATCTGCACAGCTTATTATGCTATTTGTGTATACATTAGATTGTTCTAATGAAAATAGAGAAAAAGAGGGCTGAGAATTAGACGTGCTCAAAAAGAAATTTGTTCATCGAATGTAATGCATACCATTGAAATACGCATGTCATTGGAGGGAGCTGTCTCCAAAGACGATGTCTTCTCAAAAGCTTGATTTTGTTCCTCCTTAGAAGAAAGGGGATTTCCCATTTAGAGTTGACCTCTCCCTCAAATACTAACTGATCCTTGGCATACGCCCTATACCACTGAACTTTGTCTTGACAGAATGTAAAAGGGGTAGAGAAAAATCAAGTTGCTTGCTTTTTCAAAATTTGGTTTAAAACATGATTGAGAATCGAGATAATTTTGGAATTCTAAGCATGTTTTATAACCTCTATTGGCAAGAGATCTGTATCTGCACAATCTATAAAGCGTTTAAGGTACGGCTGATAGGGAAACAATAATGACCCTAGAGCAGGATACTTCCTGGAGATTAATGACCAACTGGGAGGGGTTGATGGCCTAAGGTGTAGTTGAGGGCCATTAACCTCAGACAGTCATTAAGGCCCAGGAAATGTCCTATGTCTAGGTCGTTATTGTTATTATAAATTGAAGATGGAAAAAAAGAAACAGGCATACAGATTGTTTGAAGGGTGACTCCATTTCCAGTGGTCTGAACCAGGAGTGTTCTGGGAGAATTTATTTCCCCATCCATTAGCTAACCCATCTCCCTGAATCCTCTGTCCCTTTGCCCTTCAACGGATGGGTCTTTGTGCTGGGAATCCCCAAATTTCCCAGATGCTGGAGCGGAGACGTCCATTGCCCTCCTCGCAGTGACTGCCGGCACACAGTACCGGGGAATTACTTTACCGCTGCTCCAAATTGCATCCTGCATTACAGCTTCCTTGCTTCCCCAGGGATCAGCTGTTTTTTTCTCTATTTAGCTGCAATAAATTTCCCACAGCTAAATTTTAAGCTCTTGACTATTTTGTTTGTGCTCATTTCCCAGACCCTTGGGGGTGAAAGTGCACAGTATTGGCTTCGTGTTTGTGCGGTACCTCTAGTGAAGCTAGCTGTAGAACCCCCAGTGCAGGTCCTGGTTCACTTCCCAGAAAGCACCGTAATTCAGATGACTTCTGAGTTCCCTATGGGTAATATTCAGTTTTGAAAGCAATTAAATTTCACCTGTTTATATCCCAGGACAGAAGTTATCTTTTATCCCCAAGAAACTAAAAAGCATTCAAAATGTGCAAATTCCTCACTTTGAGGCTTCTAATAGCTCTTTAGAGCTTTACCAGTGGGATAGAAATTACTCAGCACAAGCATCCTGAAATAGAACATGCTAGCCTTACCTGACTCACAGGGTATGGGAAACTTCAGCTCAAATTTTGAGAAATCTCAATCATCTGACTTGTGTGCCATGTTGCTGTGGCCCTGGCTCTGTTACAATTTCATTTATTTAGGGAAAATATCAAAGTTTGAGCAACATGTCAAATTAACCAGAGTTCATCACCTGTGAATACAAAATAAATATTAAAAAAGAATCCTAAGTGTTTGTCTTGGTTGGCATCTTGGGTGTTGTAGAAGAGCTTCAATGTGATGCTAACCATGGTATTGTGTGCATTTTATAAGTGCATTCTATACTCAAAAGGCGCCTCCTTTTTCTACAGAAAAGCTTAGTGTTTTTAGAATTCCTGTGTATTTTGACTTGGACATAGGAAAGCTAAGTTAAAATATGGTGCTCAGTTTCCAGCCATTATTGTTGAGTATAATCTTAATTATTGAATCTTCCAGAGCATAGTTAGTCTGGAAATTCAATATAGCCAAAGTGGTAAAATGAAATGATATTTAAGTATTATATTAATATCCTCTTCAAATTCTTATCAGCCAAATCCATGAAATTCCTTTTCTTGACAGGCTCTACAGAGCAGGCCACAGTCTCTTTGAGAAGTCCTTCATGTCACCATTTCATTCCAATTTATAAGTGTTTATTGAGTTTCTCTCTTTTTTTTTTTTTTTTCTGTTTCTTTTTCTGGTTTCAGTCTACAATCTTTATCCAGCCTCGTCTTTCTCTGTCATTCTCGATAAGGTGGACTAACCTTCATGCAGGATGCAGGCAGGCTGGTCATTGCATTTGGTATCACCCCTTCACATGAATGTCACCTGAGAGGCTGGGGCAGTATCACCCCTTCACATGAATGTCACCTGAGAGGCTGGGGCATGAGGTGGAAGTACATGTTCTTCCTGTCAATTACCCGTATCCATTTTCTTTTTTAATGATATCTCTCAGAGTTCATTTTGTACTGATCTCCCAATTCACTTTAATTCAGTACTCTCCTCCTTATTTCTTGTCTAGGACTGTTCTTTATAGAATTTGATATGAGCTATTATTGGTGTGGAGTAGGACACCCGATAAATGATTATGGGCTGTGGGACAACCCCTGATGACACTATCTTCTACCAGGATAAATTCTCTCCACATGTTACGTTGCCACAGAACACCAAGCCCCATATTTGAATGTTTAATGTAGTCACATTTCTACCACATCTAGTCTGCTCTTTGCTGATGGTTCTGTAGCCATTTCTGGTGGTCTGTCTATACAGAGGCCCCTGACAGTCTGTCACTGCAAAAGTAGGAGAGCCTTTGAGGAACCTCAAGTTACATCTTTAAATTATTTTATTGTATCTCTATGGAGAGTCTCAAGAGGTACCAGTACTGTGAATATATAATCTCAGTATTATCCAGACAATGGGGAAAGGGGGCAGAATGCCAAGTGCTAATATGTCTATCTTCATCCTAAATAACGTGGAAGTAGTGAAAGCTACAACCAAATATATTTACTGA
Source organism: Micromys minutus (assembly GCF_963924665.1). Lineage (NCBI taxonomy): Eukaryota > Metazoa > Chordata > Mammalia > Rodentia > Muridae > Micromys > Micromys minutus. The sequence continues at coordinate 24,751,460 of NC_137952.1, read as the reverse complement.
AGAGTTTCATTCAATTCACTTTAGTGTAGGCTCCCAGTTATGACTCATCAATATACAAGGATACAATTAGGTGTAACAGTACTTTTTATATACAGCTACTAGCAGGTATCTTGATAGTTTGCTGACTTGGTAGTAAAAAGTCCTACTGACTTTCAGTTATTAAAACAGTCTGATGTTGTTTCAGAAGACTTTCCCTTCCCTTTTCCATAAAGCATCAACTTCTCTGTCTCCAATCTTCTGGGCAGTTCTCCCTCATGGAGGAACAAGAGCAAATGCTTTATTTATTGTTTAACAGCCTATGGTGAGGCCCAGCTTCCCTCTCAGTCTCTTGGGGTCTTATATACACACACATATTGTCTTAGTCCTAGACAGGCTTTTCTGGAGGCCTTCCAAATTCTTTCCTTCCCATTATATACTCCCTTATTTGAGAAATCTGGCTTTATCTTTCCCATTCAGAGACGTTCCTCTGGGCAGTCAGCCTGCCCAGCCCAGAATAAACCTAGAAGTGTCAACTGACTCTGGAAAATCACCTGTCCAGATCACATAAAATAATGGACCCACATAGCTCTCTTGCCACCTCTACTCTGCTTTGTCACATGCTCCAGCTCTTTCCTGGGTCAGGTAGCAATATATGATGGACAAATATATTATCCACCGGAGAAGGATCTGTTCATCATGTTGTCAGGTAGTGATCTCTTATTCCTAAAAAATGAACTGATTCCTTTACAGCTTTCTCCACTTTATTTTCAGTAACAAGTTCTTTGTCTGCTCAAGGAATGATGCCTCCTTAGCAGGTCACTCTCCTTGTCGTCCCCTTTGTTCTTTTCAAAGAATATCCAGGGAGAGTAGGTGGTGGTCATTACTAAGATGTGTCTCAAAGCAATCTCTCGGTAAGCTAGCTGTGCAGGGCACTTTCTATACTGTGTGTGTGGTGGCTTTCTTGACATATTGTAGTCCTTAGCTTTGATTTTCAGTGTAATTCTGGGACAACAGAAAAATTCTACTTAGTAACAATTTTATTTTTAATATAAAGGAAAAGAAGAATGTTAAATGTGATCCCCATAGCTATTCCTGTTCTGAAAGGCTTAAATTAGAGTCAGGAAAACAAAGTTGGCAGCAAGGTCTAAATATGGATTTGGTTGAGGGATCGGGAGAAGGTGAGGATTAAATGAAAGGTTGTTCATGATAAAGATGTGGGAATAAGACATTCGGAGACTCACTAATTTAAAGCTAATCAAATATATGATTTTAAAAAGACTGGCTGGATGTGGTGACACACACATCTAATACCAGTACTTAGGAAGAGAGGCAGGTAGATCTCTGTGAATTCCAGGCAAGCAAGGTTACATAGTAAGGTATTGTTTCAAAAATCAAACCAAACCAAACCAAACCAAACCAAAAAACCAAAGCAAAGCAAACCAAAGCAAACCAAACCAAACCATGGCAGCAAAAGACTTTGAATGTAAGTGCTATGCGTGGGTATACAATGCTAATCCTGAAGTCACAGGTGTTTAAATGAAAATACCCCATGCCAGATGTGAGATACTTTCCTAGGAGTTATCTGTTAGGAAGGACCCAGGGTTCCTCCAACTATACAGGTTAAAGCTAACGCCCATGGATATCTACCAGAGCTAGGTGGTACGGCCCTATTACTGAAAGATACCACATACTTCAGTTGCATAGGAACTGAGCTGGAAGCATCTTTTCTAATGTAAGTTGCTGTGCAGGAAGCTGGATGGTAATGATGGAAGAATAAGCAAATATCTTTTCTCGCTTTGGACCTTGTATGTTACAATACAAACTCGCCAGCTAAGAGATTCTCACCACTTCAACGGGGTCAGGACTGTTATAGGAGTAACCAAGTGATTTCTGGTTGTATCCGAGGACCACTCCACAGGACAGAGCTCATGCCTGGTCTGGTGGGCATGGAAAAGCCCATGAAAAAGGAGTTTATAGAAAGTCTACTACCTGCTTTGCTAGATGGACATGTTCTCAAATTACATTCTGAACGTTTGCATCTATATTTGCAAACTAGGTCGATCAAAAAGATTTTCTGCGCAGCAAAGAGTGATGAACGCAGAGGTTCCTGGCTGGTCAAGGTGCTGAGAACAAGTGAGTGTTGAGTGGTGAGGCTCAGGCTGGGCACTACTTCATCTTTTACAACTCCCGGGGAACACTGTGGAAGAAGGGGTGAGAAGAATGTGAGAGTTGGACAATTGGGAGAAACTCAGGAATCACTTCTTGGGGGCCTGGCAGTTGCCTACATGGAGCTTGTGTAGGACTGAGCTAGCAAACGTTCACTCATAAATGGGGGAGAGGTTCAAGGAGTCCTGCTCTCAGAGGCAGAGGAAGTAGAGAGTTGCTGGGAAGAGGTCATTCATGCTCCACTGCAAAACTTCACACACATGCCCACGTGAGCCACCCCAGTTAAACAGGTTACATCCAAAGACAAGACAGAAAGATAGAAAAGCTGGATATAGAGTTAGCAGGAAGGGGGAAGACTGTTAGGGGTAAGCAGAAGATGAGAGAAGGTAAATGATAAGTGTGGCCAGAAGGTGTTGTGTATTAATACATATATGTGTGCAAATATTATGTACATATGCATATATATGTTGTATATATAATACAATATTATATTATGTATTGTATGCATGAATACTGTTTCCATCCTCATTCTTGAGGGTTAGGTATGATTCCTAGACTCAGGGATTCAGATTTTTTGTTGTTGAATTGTATTGCTTTTCTACCAATACAACTGTCTTTCTAACAAGAATATACCAACTTTCCCCATTCCATCTTTAAAAATGTTTTACCAACTGAATTATGCCCTCAGCTCCTTGAATGATAGTTCTGTCTCTATTACAGTTTAGAGATTTTTAGAAGGATGACTGGCATCTGTCTATCCATCAATTGTTTACTGAACTCCTAATGCACACTGGGCCATATAGTTGGCCCTAGGGATTCCAGCAGAAATACAAATACGATTCCATTCCTCAAATTCACTGCCAAGAAGGGAGAAAGATAGATAGATAGATAGATAGATAGATAGATAGATAGATAGATAGATAGGTAGGTAGATTCATGCCAAACTTTCACCCCAAACTTTAAACTTCCAATTTGAGAACATAAGGTTCTTTGGATTGAATCTCAGTGCTCCAATTAGAGGTCAAACCGAATTGCCTTTCCTATTTAGATGAATTCCACAGTCTTCATAGCTGCCATGCTGACTTTGTAGCAAGGACTAGGGGAAATACGTTAGACCCATTTTTCACCTTTACATTCATTTTGCCTGTGTGGCTACAATATTCTTCCTTCATCTAGAGGACACAGCATTTGAAATGCTATCTTGGAGGCAGGCATATGCCCTCACCAGATACTGAACCTGCTAGTGTCTAGATCTTAGATTTATAACACTCAGGCATCTGTGAGAAATCAATTCTATTGTTTATTTATTACCCAGTTCCAGGCGTTCTCTTATGACTGAACGTTTGATCAGATCCCTTTGAGATTTCCTTTCTTAATGGGACCAGGTTGGGATCTTTTTCTGAATCTGACCAATCCGTCCCTGTCACAGCAATGTGATCTCAATAACTTTCAGATGCGGTGGTTTTGGGGGTGGCTAGAGGATGTGCCTCCCTACACATTGATCCTGTTAAGTGACAATCCTTTGAGGATGACAAAATAAGTCCCTGTGATAGTAGGTTCCAATTTATCATAGGACTTTCATATTACCCTTGTCACCTTGTTGTATTTTGTCATCTGAGTTCCATTGAGGTGTAGCCATTACCTTCTACAGGAAGGCACTGACTTATTCAGCTCAGGGAGGGTGCTTCCTGCCTGTAATCTCCCTGGAAGCCAGCCAATAGGAACATCCATTGTTTTACAAATTGATTCATACCATCTTGGCCAGAATTTTAAGTCTGAATTTAATCTCTTCTCTCAAAGGCCTTCTGCAAAATTATGGTGCTCCCTCTGAGTCCTCCTTCCTGGGTGGTTCCTTCTCACTTGTGTTGATCCGTTTGTTGTGTTTTGTAAAAGGATCTACCTTTACCAGGTGTACTTGTCCTTCCAGCCCTTATTTATTTCCAGAATTTTCCAGGACGCCTTCCTGTGCTGATTTCAGGACCATGTGGTTCCAGGCTGCCACTGGGGGAGAGCTGTTAAACACCTGGCTTCACAGCACTGGGCTGCAAGCCACAGGCCACAAAGTCGTGCTCTGAGAGTCTGAGCTGTTGAGCCTTGGACAAATCATCTACCAGTCTTAGACTTCAGTCTCTTTATGGGTGGAATGAGGCCAAGACTCACATTCTCTGCCTCACAGCAGGGCCTCTGTTATTTCTATACACAGCAAATTCTCAGGCAGGGAAGAGGGAATACTTGTGGCTTCTGTGTGCCAATGAGTGATTTTCTTTTATAAAAGATTTCCCTGCTGTGTGAGGACAAAGTTACCTAAAAAGTTTAATCACAACTGGTCCATAGGCCAAAGCGTTATTTAATTTAGAGGTTCGGTATTAAGAACTAAGAAAGTATATGTGCTCCCAACTTCTAATTTAACAGCAGAACAAGAGATGCATTTAATGTCCTTAGAGATTAAGTCAGGGAGTGACAGCATTGTTTACCTGACAGATATTAGAAGAATGAAAAGTATATTATAGCAAAAGAATATAGCTGCACACAAATTATGTTTTTTTTAATGGAATCATCCAGAGTAACTGGTGTTTTAAATGGGTAAGAGTGATGTGAAGCTAAACAAACTTTTAAGAAATGCTTGTTTTCATCTCTCTCCAGTGTTCTTCAACATTTTTCTTGATCCTCTTTCATCATCATAAATGTATGAATGAAAATTGATTTAGTAGTAGAGAAGTATTTTCTCTTTCAGAGAATTTGCTCCCTGAAATTTTAGAAAGAGTTCCCGGTGGGCCCTAATTTGTTCTGTCCCTTGGCATTTGCGGCTTAGCCTTTCTAACACACATGCTCAGGGTTGCAGCCTCAATGCACTTAAATGACTTTTAAAGATTGATTGGTTCTACACTGCAAGGGAACAGTTTCAAAACTTGAGCAACGTTGGAGAATCAATACCAGTTTGCGTAGAGTCTGGAGACACAGGCCTGTACCCCCAGATACTCAAGGGGCTGCAGTAGGAAGATAGGGGTGTGAGCACCTGCTTGCTTCACTAGGAGGTCCAGTCTGAACATCCTCAAGAGACCATGCCTCATGAAGAAAAAGTTAGAGGAAAGAAAAGGACAGGAAATGTGGCTCCATGATGGGACATTTTCACGAGGCCCTGGGTTTATCTCCAGTAACAGACAGATAGAGACAAATGTACACACCCAGACACATACACACATAGATAGACACACATATACACACACCGAAGCACACATAGACACACAGACACACACAAAGACACATAGACACACACATATATGTAGACACATAAGCAAACACACACACACACACACACACACACACACATATATATATATATACATATACACACATACTGAGGCCTATGCCCAGAGAAACACACACACACACACACACACACACACAGACTGGCATAGACACACAGACACACTAGCAATGAATAAAATTGAAAAGAAATGATACAGTTGGAAGAAAGTTCTTCAAAACAAGAAAGCCTGGGGCTTGCGAGGCTTGTGTAACTTCTCCCCTCGCCTCTCCTACCAAAGAGTACACAGTAGTTTGTTTACCCCGAGGAATTCTAAAGAGACTTAGCGAAGTGAAAGCAGCTGACACTCCTGCCAAAGCTGTGTCCGAGCAAAAAAAGGGCCATGGCATTGTTTGAAATGAGGGTCCGGTACCCTCCTATTGAAGGCACAGCCAATGGTCCTCTTGCTTCCTCTTGCTGTGGAAAGCCATTGTCCGACCCAGAAGAGAACCCTTAGCTGGCCGAGAGCCTTCCTATCTTGCGCTTCCAGGGTTGAGAAGCGAAGGCCTTGCACCTGACACGTCCCTGGCTTCCGGATGAAAAATTGCTGTGAATCCGAGTGGAGATAAGGAAGAAGGGACAGTGACCGATGCTCCAGCGGTGAGGAAGCGTGGTGTTGGCCGCTGCCCATCCCTCTTATCTTACCTAATGGCTGGCGCCTGCCAATGTTTATTTGGCCACCGCCATTCACCAGCTGCTTCTCTACCATGTTGTTTTTCTTCCCAGATGGCTACACGATGTTCCACGATAAAACTGACACAAAAAACAATGCAAAATTTGTCTAAGAGGGGTTCAGCAAGCATGAGAAAAACATCTGATATCTCTCACGGCCCGCCAAGTTTGCAGCTCAGCAGTGCCAGGGTAATTATGGGGTGATTTGAACAGAGGCTACGCGGGGAAACCACTTCCAAACGAATCAGGTAGTTTCCAGAAGGGGTGCACATTGGGCTCCTGGGTCTTCTGGCACCTTGACAGATTCGATCAGCGCTGGCCGGGGCTCCCAGCAGATTCGTACATTATCCGACTCTGTGCTCCACTCCACGCCGCCTAATTAATGGCTCAGTACTTTAAAAACTCTTTTTATTCAATTAGACTCTGCTTTCAGTAAGAGAACCACGCCTGCTACGAAAGTCCTGCCCATCTCTGCGAAGCTTCGTTGCCCCTGGTTCTCCCTTCTGCCCACCCTCCTGCTTTATTTTTTGAAAATGGACAGCTCATCGGGAGGATAATATACAAAGGCGGGGCCCCTCCCACCTTCTTGCTCTGGAGGCTTTTCCCCTTTAGTCTGGGCACAAGAACAGCAGCAGAGACTAACGCGACCGTTCACACTGATTGCAAAGAGCCACATGGGTTTGAAATGGGTCGTTGGCCGAGCCTCGTTCATATCCTTCAGTTTGAGACAAAGACCTGCCTCTTGCATGGGCTGCCATCTTTACATTCTTTATCAGGCCAGGATCGCAGGTGAAATGTTAGCCACTCGTTTGTTCATTTAGTCACGTGTTTTCTCATTTGGCTCAGAAACGGCTCCAAGAAATAAACGCCTTTGTAGACGGACAATGTTTTCAGCTCTAACATTTGCTTTGCTACAGAGTTGATCCAGAGAACAAAAATAGCTTCACAGATCTTTCCCCGACTTAAGAAATCTGCCCCAAGCTGGTTTTACTCTGCAATGAAGCTGGTTTTAGTGAAAAATACAGAATAGAAGATTGCCAATCGTCTTTGGTGACAAAGTAACTATTGTAGTGAACAAATTAAACTTCGCTAATTTATAATTGGTATAATGGGCAGGTAAAATGTAAAAGCAGATGTTGTATTTATTTGGTCTGGAAGCCTTAAGAAATACTGACAATCTATAGCATAGCTAAAGGAGGTAGAAAGAGCTGAGGACTTCCTGAGAAGTCCCATGTTTAGCTGTACCACTACTGGATAACAACGTCCCATAGTCTCTAGTCCCTTTATTAAAACACAAATATGATGGTGGTTGTTTACAATATCATGAGAATTAAATCAGGGCACAGATTGAAAAGACCTGTAAATTTGTGACCCACAGCACAGTTATGAATGAATTTTCTAAGACATTTTTCTCCATTTAGCCAAATCTTATATTTTCTTAAGACTATAATGTTTCATCAACAGATGTCCTTTTCTCTAATTCCATAGTTTATCACTATGGCTTTAGAAACCCAAGGGGGAGAGAGGACAATGCAGATTTTATGACTGTTATTTGGCTTCTAAGGACAGGGCAAGGTGCTGAATATATTAACACCCGAGGCCGCACTGCAATTCAGTTTTCTAGGGCACAATGTCATTTGACACTGGAACCTTTCTGCAGCACGGAATGTTGAGTATCCTCCAAGGTAGCACGAGCTGATCTTTTCTCTTTCACATTGAAATCACTTGGCCATTCCTGTAGAGGTGGAATTAATATAATGTGATTATTCTTCATATTCTTGTTCATATTCATGTTAGTCCAGAATGAAGGGAACAAGGCCAGGCTGAGGACTTGGGGCACATGGGGAGGGAGGTTGAATGTATAATCTATGCCTGTCAAGCTTACATTCTTCAACTCTGGCTTGAGCCAAATGCATAGTAGTTGTGTGCTTTGGGTTTTGACTACTCATGGCCACCAAAGCTTGCTTAGTTAGTAGAACCCGTGTTTGAACATTGACCTTAGGGACTGGGGAATGATACGTAGTCTTCAAAAAAGTTGAAAGTTTCTCAGGCCATTCTAAAGAGCTCCTAAGTTGAGAAATAGATATGTAGAGACAAGGAATAATAAATGATCACCCAATCAATATGTGCTTCTTAGCTAGTTTGCTATTGGTTTGATTAAGCATGATTTTCCATTATAGAAGGAAATTACATATGAGCATGTCATATACAATTCACAATCTCATTACTTATTTAGTTATTATATTTTATAACAGTAACTTAGTGTGCAGGTTTATATATGTATGTATATATGTGTATATGTGCATGTACACACAAATAAAGCATGATTTATAGATACCAGGTTTTTTTTTTTCTATTTCGTGGGTGTCATGGATAAAGCTAAGGTCATCAGGCTTAGTGACAAGCTATTTTACCCATTGAGCCATTTGCTGGCCACTAGACATGATGGTAAATGACCACTGGAACTGGATTCTTTTAAGTTATAAAAATTATGTTGTTTGAGTTATAAGTATGTATAAAACATTTTTATATTTTCCTAAGTATATGTGTATGTAGATGCTAATCAGTATTTTCAATGAGACATAAAATGTATTATCAATTTTTGAATTTGGAAACTTTTACAATTTAAAAATGATGAACACTGATATATGTGAACTCTCAAACAAAAGCTCTTTGGGAGCCAAGAGAGCTCATGAGACCAACATACTTGAGGAACACAGGTTTCATCCATCCTTTTATTTCCTTCAAGGTCTTTTATCTCTACATGAAATAATTTGTCAGTTTATTGTGTGATTTCCCCTCTTAGACCACAGATGCCCTAAGTACAGTTTGTTCACCCCATTCTGTCAGTTTTCAGAGGTGTTTGACATAAGTTAGGCATAATAGGTTAAATCATGCATGTATCATTCAAATTTATTTATTAAAGTCAGCAATCCCAGCACTTTAAAATGTAGCTTTGTCTGGAAGTGGGGTATTAAATAGGTAGTATACCATGATGAGAAGAGCAGAGTAGAGCTGGTTAGAGTACCCTACAGTAGAGAAGACTCTTGGTCCAAAAGAATTAGTGTCTTTATAAGTAGATGGGCAAGTAAAGATAGAGTGGTACCCTGGAAGAACACCATATAAGGATGGAGTGGTGATGCTGTCCATAGCTTGGGACAACAGAGCTCAAAGAAAGTCTTGGAACAGGTCCTTTTGTGCCTTATCTCGGAGGAGCATGGCCCTGCCAACACCCAATTCTCAGATTTCTGAACTCCAGAAATGCAAGGCAATAAACTCGTTTTTCTCTAGCAAGTTGTTGGGACTTTGTCTCAGCAGCCCTACGAAAAAGAATTAAGTAGGCTTTGAGTAGGTTTGAATAGGTTTTAGTTAAGTAAAAGAATCTTCTCTGCTTCCCAGGTACCATGTGTACATTTCCATAGCAACCTGGTTGAGCAGCACTGCTGTTACTCTCTCATAATGCAAGCCGAGAAGCTGAGAGTCTAAGGGAAGCTTAGTTACTTGCCAAAGGTCAAGTCTCTTTGGCACCTTAAGCCAGAGCTCCTAACCTTTACCTGGTGTGGTCTGATACACTCACTGCATGGTAGGGAGCAATGAAAACGGGATGCTGCTGTTCATGGGCACAATGCAGAGGAAGTGTGCTCATCCAGATAACATGCCTGGTATCAGGAATACCAAAAATTTAACCTTTTGTTCAATTTAGAATCTTTTCTGATCTTTGTCCATAACTGCCAGCTTGACTGAGCCCAAATGTCTTTACTTGGGGGAAAGGAGTCTTTTTTCTCTCTCTGCCATCCTTTGTCTTCCACTCCCTTTTCAAGTCATAACTAAGTGGAAGAGGATGGTTAAAAGATTTCTTTATTAGTAGTGGTCACCAAAACGGATGACATGTAAAATATTTGGGGGCTGTTTTGAGATATCCCCATTGCTGCACTATACTCTTGCCAAAGAGAAGATCCTCTGACTCATCTTTCTCTTTGAGTCGCCTTCCCTTCGAAGTTAATCACATAGTGGCCCTTCAGTGAAAAAAACAGGTCCTGCTATTTTTCTTGCCTTTCTTTTAGGCTCAAAGATACATTTTCTTCCTTTGGTCCACAGACTCTGGCAGTACAGGCTGCTCCTACCATAGCCTCTAATGTTGCCCACAAAAGGCAAAGGCATCAGCAAGCCTTGTACATTTGAACTTTTCTGTTGCTGTGATAAACACCATAACCAAAAGCAACTTGGAGGGGAAAAAGTTTATTTCAGCTTCTAGCTTATCATCCATTATGAAGATAAGTCATGGCAGGAACTCAAGACAGGAACCCATGGAGGAATACTCCTTATAAACTTGCTCCCCATGGTTTTTTTAGCCTTATAAATATAGAATCACCTCTCCAGAGGTAGTGGCTGTGCTCTCAAAAATCTATCATTAATCAAGAAAATACTGTAAAGATGCAGGTCAGCATGGCTAGAACTGTTATGGTCAGAAAAAAACCCAATTCTGAATACAATATTAAGTGTTAATATTCTAATCTAGAGACTTCCCCATTTTTAACATTTTAATCATTAAAAAAAATTTAGCCTCTCTACTGAGAATTTGTTGTATGGCAAGCATTGCATCAGGGTAAGACAGAGCCCTAGATTTCCCAATTCATATACAACCTTTTAGTTTAGACAGTAGTTTGGCCTTCACTGTAAGAGGGTCAATAAGTGAACAGAGCCCTAGGTAGAGGAAGACCATGGGAAGAGGCAAAGTGAAGAGGAGGATGGGTAAAGGTCTCTCTTTCTTAGTAGTAACTAAAAAGTGACTGTAACTTCTGGGCTCCCTTGCTGCATTGTTCCCTTGCCAAGGGGATGTATTAGCTAGCCAAGATGAGTGTATCTGTCAGGCATGGGCTTGTCATAGAGCTGAGTGTGGGCTTGCTCTCTCAGTTTCTCATATGGAAGTTTGAAGGGTTCATATGCAACTGGGAGGAGAGCTTTGTATAAGTCCACAACACAGATGATGTGCTTTATATACCATAAGCATTTTGGATGGAACATCACAGAAGAGCTAGAGCAGGACCAGATGACCCCTCATTCTGTAGCTTGGTTTGGAAGTCAACAGAAAAAGCTTCAAAGCCCATCTAGAAGAGTGACCTTTAATGTGTATCCAATGGGAAGCATTTTTTTTTTCTGACAGGAACTCGGGTTACTTTTCCTTTCACCCTTAATCCTGCTTTCTACCAGCTCTAACCTAATCCTCCATTCTTTACTTAAGCCAAGCCATGGACTCTAAATAGTCTAGAGAGAGCTGTGGAAGCCACAGCAAGGAAAGACAACCTCATAAGCAACTGAGGTCTTCTGAATGGTATTGAAACATGCACATGCATTTGATCCATTTCTCTTTCTTTATGATTTTATTCTTCAGTAGTTTTCTTTCATGTCATTTGATCTACAAGCAACTTTTACTGGGACAATTCCACATGTGCTCTTAAATAGTGTAAGATTAGGCATTGTTTCCTTCCTTGTGGGTTTAGCATTGTAAAGATTATGTACATAGCATCAAGGATCCCAGAGTCATTTTTACTCCTAAGAGAAGAATTCCATATTATTTCTCATAATATAGAAGGCCTCTGTATCCATACTATAAAACTATATCGGGACTTTTACAATAAGAGGATAGAGAAGAAAATTACATTTTCACTAATTTCTCACTAAAATGTAAAAATTATTTAAATTAGGAATAAAAAAGCCATGTCATTTTTAACAATATCTATACATTTTTACCAATATAAATCAGTCTGTTTGTTTGTTTTTCCAGTCTATTATCATTGAAGACCTTTTAAAAAGTCACTTATTCTAATTGCAATCTTAAAGTTACGGTAGTTGTTAAAGACATCAACACACTGATTCATAACAAATTTAAGAAAGCTACATGATATCACATTGTGACTTTAAATTTTAAAAAAAATTGATGCATTTTAGAATAACTGGTTGCTTTGTAATTTCCCATATTTTACTACAGACACCCAAACACTAATGAGCCTTGGAAGGAACCGCCGAGCTCACTGGGCTTCCTGAGGAACCGCTGGGGTGACTGTTGTGAGCAGTAGGTCGGGTAATGTGAGCATTAAGTCAGGGTAGGCAACGCTTTAGGTTACAACTGGAATAATGTCCCTCCCCTTTAAAACAAGCTGCACATGGAGAGGACAGCTATGACCCAGGACAAGTCCTCCCTCAACTTCTTTTATTCTCTTGAAAAAGACTGACCCAGCAACAGGGGGTACCCCATGGGGCTGACAGTTATTGCTAAGCAAAGGTCTGGGCTTATTTTTCACAAAGCTCCCCTTTTGCTTACTTAAGCAGTTACATATGATGATCAAGTACAAAGTGCTTCACCAGAGTGAGAAAATTCATAGACCCAGAATGATCTTAGAACTGTTAATAAGTAGAGTGTGGTTAATCACTCATTTTCTTTACTGAACATGCATTTAGGGAAAATGCTAACACGGTTTTTGCAGAAGAGATTTGCGTGTTTGTCTCCTGGTTTGTGTGTACCCCTAAGCGACTGTGTTTTGTGATTCTGTGTGTTTTCTGTCTCTGTCACTGCTGTCTCCGTCATCTATTTCTTTCTTTGTCTCATTCTCTCAGTGTGTGTACATCTTCAAACACATTTATGCACACAAGTCTATTTCTGCACACATACAAGATTAATATACATTTGAAACTTACTTTTAATAATATACTTTAGAGCTAAGTTTTCAACTAGAAATTTGTTTTTTAATGTAATATTTATTTTTTATTAGATATAATTTGTATTTACATTCCAAATGTTATTCCCTTTTCCCCAACTCCCCTCTCCCTTCCTGTCCACTTGTTACCATGAGGGTGCTCCCTCTTCTAACCACCCTTTCCACCTCAGTGCCTTGGCATTCCTCTTCACTGTAAAAAAGTGCCTTCACCGGACCAAAGGCCTCTTCTCCCATTGATGTCAGACAATGCTATCCTCTGCTACATATGCAACTGGAGCCATGAGTCTCTTCATGTGTGCTCATAGGTTGGTGTTTTAATCCCTGGGAGTTGTGGAGGGTTTGGTTGGTTGATAATGTTCTTCCCATGGGGTTGCAAACCCATTCAGCTTCTTCGGTCCTTTCTCTACTCTTTCACTGAGGTCTTGTGTTCAGTCCGATGGTTAGCTCCAAGCATCCTCAACTGTATCTGAATGACTCTGGCAGAGCCTCTGAGGAGGCATCCATATCTGGTTCCTGCCAGTAAGTACTTCTTGGCATTAGCAATAGTGCTTGGGTTTGGTGGCTGCATATGGGCTGGATCCCCAGGTAAGGCAGTCTCTGAATGATCTTTCCTTCAATTTCTGCTCCTCTATTTATCCCTCTATTTCCCTCAAGAGTGTTCTGTTCTTCCTTTTAAGAAGGACTGAAGCATCCACATTCTTTTTGAGCTTCATAAAGTCTGTGAATTGTTTCTTTGGTACTCAGAGCATTTGGGGGCGAGTATTTGCTAATTAATGAGTTCATACAATATGTGTCCTTTTGTGACTGGGTTACCTCACTCAGGATTTTAGCTTCTAGTTTTATCCATTTGCCTAGGAATTTCATAAGGTCATTGTTTCTAATAGCTGAGTGTAAATGTACCACAATTTCTGTATTTATTCCTCTGTTGAAGGACATCTGGGTTTTTTTGAGCTTCTGGAAAAATTATTTATAATAGTATAATTATAAATAAGGCTGTTATGAACATGGTGGAGCATGTGTCTTTGTTAGATGTTGGAGTGTCTTTTGGGTATATGCCCAGGAGTGGAATTGCTGGGTCTTCAGGTAGTACTCTGTCCAGTTTTCTGAGGAACCACCAGGCTGATTGCCAGAGTGGTTTTTACCAGCTTGCAATTCACCAATAATGGAGGAGTATTCTTTTTTCTCTACGTCTTTGCCAGCGTCTGCTGTCACCTGAGCTTTTTATCATAGTTATTCTGACTGGTGTAAGGTGGAATCTCAGGGTTGTTTTGATTTTCATTTTCCTGATGACTAGGGATGCTGAGCATTTCTTTACATGCCTCTCAGCCATTCAGTATTCCTCAGTTGAGTATTCTTTTTTAAAGCTCTGTACCCCATTTTTAATAGAATTATTTGATTCTAAAGAATCTAACTTCTTGAGTTCTTAGTATATATTGCATATTAGCCCCCTATCAGATATAGGATTGGTAAAGATTTTCTTCCCCCAATCTGTTGGCTGATGTTTAGTCCTCTTGACATTGTCCTTAGCATTACAGAAACTTTGCAATTTCATGAGGTCCCATTTGTCAATTCTTGCTCTTGGAGGTTAAGTCATTGTTGTTCGGTTTGGGGGATTTCCCCCTGTGCCCATGTGTTCTAAGCTCTTCCCTGCTTTCTGTTCTAATAGTTTCAGTGTAGCTGGTTTTATGTGAAGATCTTTGATCCACTTGCTCTTGAGCTTTGCACAAGGAGATAAGAATAGATCGATTTGCATTCTTCTGCATGCTGACTGCCAGTTGAACCAGCACCATTTGTTAAAGATTCTGTCCTTGAATGTTTTTAGTTCCTTTGTCAAAGATCAAGTGACCATAGCTGTGTGGCTTCATTTCTGAGTATTCAATTCTGTTCTGTTGATCTACTTGCCTGTCTCTGTACCTATACATAGTATTTTTTTTTTATCATGATTGATCTGTAATACAGCATGAGGTTAAGGATGGTGATTCCCCCAGAAGTTCTTTTATTGTTGAAAATAGCTTTTGCTATCCTGGGTTTTTTGTTATTCCAAATAAATTTGAAAATTGCTCTTTTTTTTTCTCTCTCTCTTTTACAACTTTGTTTTTAAAAAGAGGGATACATATACAGATTTTTAAAGGCAATTTAGTATAACACTATATTAATATTTTTGTCAGTACTTAATTCTTTTAGAGGTTTGATAGCATGCATTGAAATTCCACGCAAATTGCTCTTTCTAACTCTATGAAGAATTTAGTTGAAATTTTGTTGGGGATTGCATAGAATTTGTAGATTGCTTTAGGCAAGATGGCCATTTTTACTATATTGATCCTTCCAATCCATGAGCATGAGAGATCTTTCCATCTTCTGAGATCTTCTTCAATTTCCTTCTTCAGAGAGTTGAAGTTCTTGCCATACAGTTCTTTCACTTGCTTGGTTAGAATTATAGTAAGGTGTTTTATATTGTTTGTGACTATTGCTTCCCTAATTTCTTTCTCAGCATGTTTATATTTTGAGTAGAAGATGGCTACTGATTTGTTTAATTTTATATCCAGCCACTTTGCTCAATCAACTGTGGGAGTTCTCTGGTAGAATTTTGGAGTCACTTAAGTAAACTATCATATCATCTGCAAATAGTAATATTTTGACTTCTTTTTTGCCAATTTGTATCCCGTTTACCTCCTTTGGTTGTCTAATTATTCTGGTTAGGAATTCAAGTACTATATTGAATAGGTAGGGAGGGAGTGGGCAGCCTTGTTTAATCCCTGTTTTTAGTGGGATTGCCTTAAATTTCTCTCCATTTAGTTTGGTGTTGGTTACTGGTTTGTTATATATTGTTTTTACTATGGTTATGTATGGGCCTTGAATTCCTGGTCTTTCTAAGGCTTTTACCATGAAGGGGTGTTGGATTTTGTCAAATGCTTTCTGAATATCTCACATGATCATGTGGTTTTTATCTTTGAGTTTCTTTATATAGTCGGTTATGTTGGTGGATTTTTATATATTGAACCATCCCTGCATCCCTGGGATGAAGCATACTTGATCATGTTGGATGATCAGTTTGATGTGTTGTTGAATTCAGTTTGTGAGAATTTTATTGAGTATTTTTGTATTGATATTCATAAGGAAATTGGTCCGAAATTCTCCTTTTATGTTGGGTCTTTCTGTGGTTTAGGTATAAGTGTAATTGTGGCTTCATAGAACAAATTGGGTAGCGTTCCTTCTGTTTCTATTTTGTGGAATAGTTTGGAGAGTATTTGTATTAGGTCTTCATTGAAGGTCTTATAGAATTCTGTAATAAACCCATATGGTCCTGGGCTTTTTTTTTCTTTTTCTTTTCTTTTTTTTTGGGGGGGGGGGGAGTGGGAGACTTTTAATGACTGCTTCTTTTTCTTTAGTGGCTATGGGACTGTTTAGATGGTTGATCTGATCCTGATTTAACTTTGGTACCTGGTATCTGTCTAGAAAATTGTCCATTTCATTCAGATTTTGTAGTTTTGTTGAGTATAGGCTTTTGTAGTAGGATCTGATGATTTTTTGAATTTCCTCAGTTTCAGTCATGTCTCCCCTTTCATTTCTGATTTTGTTAATTTGGATACTGACTCTGTGCCTTCTGCTTAGTCTAACTAAGGGTTTATCCATCTTCTTGATTTTCTCAAAGAACTAGCTCCTAATTTTGTTGATTATTTGTATAGTTATTTCATTTCTACTTGGTTTATTTTAGCTCTGAGTTTGATTATTTTCTACCATCTACTCCTCTTGTGTGTACCTGCTTCCTTTTGTTCTAGAGCTTTCAGTTGTGCTGTCAAGCTGTCTGTGTATGCTCTCTCCAGTTTCTTTCTGGAAGCACTCAGAACTATGAGGTTTCCTCTTAGCACTGCTTTCATTGCATCCCATAAGTTTGGGTATGTTGTGCCTTCATGTTTGTTAAATTCTAAAAAAATCCTTAATTTCTTTCTTTATTTTTTCCTTGACCAAGTTATCATTTAGTAGAACATTGTTCAGCTTCCACGTGTTGTGGGCTTTTTATTGCTTTTGTTGTTATTAAAGACCAGTCTTAGTCCATGGTGATCTAATAGGATGCTTGGAACTATTTCAATATTCTTGTATCTGTTGAGATCTGTTTTATGACTGACTACATGGTCAGTTTTGGAGAAGGTACTGTGAGATGCTGAGAAGAAGGTACGTTCTTTTGTTTTAGGATGAAATGTTCTATAGATGTCTGTTAAGTCCATTTGGTTCATAACTTCTGTAAGTTTCACTGTGTCTCTGTTAAGTTTCTGCTTCCATAATCTTTCCAGTGATGAGAATGGGGTGTTGACACCTCCCACTATTATTGTATATGTTGCAATAAATGCTTTGAGCTTTAGTAGAGTTTCTTTTATGAATGTGGGTGCCATTGTATTTGGAGCTTAGTTGCTCTGGATTGAGAGTTCCTCTTAGTAGATTTTTTCCTGTGATGAGTAAAAAGTGTCCATCCTTATCTTTTTAAATAACTTTTGGTTGAAAATCTATTTTATTCAATATTAGGATGGCTACTCCAGCTTGTTTTTGGGATCATTTGCTTGGAATGTTTTTTCCCAGCCTTTTACTCCAAAGTAGTATCTGTCTTTGTCACTGAGATGAGTTTCCTGTATGCAGCAAAAAGCTGGATCCTGGGTACATTTCCAGTTTGATAGTCTATGTCTTTTTATTAGGGGAAACGGAGTCCATTGATATGAAGAGATATTAAGGAATAATGATTGTTGCTTCCTGTTTGTTGTTAGAGGTAGAATTATGTTTGTGTGGTTTTCTTCTTTTGGGTTCACAGAAAGAAGATTATTTTCTTGCTTTTCCTAGAGTGTAGTTTCCTTCCTTGTGTTGGATTTTTTCGATCTATTATTCTTTGTAGTCAGCATCTTAAAATGCCACTTCAAAGAAGAGGCAAAATTGCATGTTTTTAAAGTACATTAAAATATTTATATTGAATATATGTATGCTCTCCTACATCTGCTCTGCTGATTTTTATTTTTGATTACTTTCAAAGTTCCTGCTTCAAAGCAATGTTTCTATCTTAACATCTTTATAAAGTCTTTTTAGACTAGTGCAACAGGGATACTTAACATATTTCTTGTAGTAGATATCAGTCAAAAGACTCATTTTGTTTTTTATCTTTGCAGATAGTGAATAGACATGAGTTTGCCATCCCAATCTTACAGGAATAGGTTTTATTTTATATATGTATATTGGGGTGTCTCTAGTTAGGTTAGAGGCTCATCCACTCCGTCCTATTGGGTTGAGTCTCTCTGCTTAGTAACGACTGTGGTTAGAATGTGAAGTGTCTCCCACAGTCTTATGTGTTTAAAGACGCATTCCCCAGTGGTTGGCATTGTTATAACTTGCTACGGAAACTTCAAAATACAGTTGGTTGTTACAAGGAGGCCTTGTAAGGTGTAACATAGCCTTGGCCCCCATTTTAGCTTCTGATTCTGTCACCATGAGGAAAGACAGCAGCAGGGGCGGGCTCCCGTTGTCATGAACAGGAGGTGTTACGTTCTCTTTCCCTTATCATTTGGATGCCAAAACCCTGAGATGGTCAGACCCCACCTCCAAGGGGAGGGGAACTCAACTTCTCTTAACTTAAACTTGTTAGGTATAAAATCTTGAGCTGGCAGAAAAATTCAAAGCAACTACTTAGAAGAGGTGGGGCTGTTGCTGTGGTAAATCTGACCACGTGATTGGCTCACAGGTCTCAGAAGCCAGTGTCCAGAAAGGATATGGAGAAGTTTAGATATTGCTGGCGAGGATAGCTCCAGTGCACGATGAGCTGAGGTGAATGCATCATTCTGGTAGAAATTTGGGAGACCAGATGCAGATGGAAATGTGGGCAATGTAAGTCCAGATTAGATCTTGGGCTCCAAATGGAAAGATAGGAATTCGATTAGGATACATTTATGTTACATTATGGTTAAAAAAAAAACATGGCTCACTTTCTAAAAATCAGAGGAAGGCTGAATCCAAAAGTAACAGGCTAATTTATTTGATACAGGAAATTTCAGGCTGTAGGACGGTTATTACTCACAACTTTTAGCTAGATTTATATGAAAAAACCAAAGCAGAAAGATCCGACAAATGTATACGTTATTAAGGAAAGATTTATTTATGCACGAAAGCAGCAGACAAGGCAGACGTGGCATTTCAGAGAAATGCTGAGCGTGGCATTAGGATGATAGTGAAGATGCCCAGAGGGCCAGACTCCACTCATGGAAGGCTCTAGGTCTTAAAAATGAAAATTCCTTAAATTGTTTTTAAAAAGGGTGTGCCTAAGATCATTAAACATCAGGGATGCCTGGGGAGCTAGATACCCAGACATCACTGAGGCCATGTTCAAGGGGTCCAGCTACATCTTGAGCTGGCAGAAAAGGTCTGGTGCTGTTCACACAGCACTGACATTGCAGTCCATAAGCCAGGGGATAAAAAGAATTCTTGTGTAGCCAAGCAATGCATAGCATAGTCAGACTCTTCCTGTGGAGCTTCTGAGGATATACTGTGTGACTCTGTGAAGATGAAGACTAAGTTGCACTGGCAACGTCAGAGTCTTGGGGCTACATAGAACCTGAAATATCTGCCATGGAAAAGCCTCAGCTCAATCAGTAGAGAGGCCATGTTTGCTGCATATGACAGGGCCTTGGGCACGGCTTGCCCCTTCTGGTGTAACCCACGTACCACCAGGCACACCAGGTAAGTCTAGCACCACAAACACGGTGTGAGACAGAGAAATGCAAGATTCGGTGTCTGCCTTGCTGGATTCTGGTTTGATTTTGCTCTGATCCTTTCTTTCTATCCCGTTTTTACTCTTTTCTAAAACCACTGCATGTTGAAAGCACAAGTTAGTTTATCTAATAATTTACAGGAACTCAAGAGTTCACCTTAAGTCTCACACCGTGAGACAGTAAGACAGTATCTTCTAACATTACTAGGGCCATGACATAGACCTGGACCCGTGAAGGCTGATGCAAAAGTTATTGTTTCAATGTGAAATTTTCTGTACAGGCTCAATTGTTTGAGTACTTTAATTGGTGGCACTGTTTTAGAGGCTGGGGAACCTTTAAGAAGTAGGTGCTGAACAGGCATTTGAAGGTTTGGCCCAGGCCTGGTTTGGACCCAGCTTTCTCTGCTTCCCGTGAGAAACACTGCCTTGGGTTGCCACCCATGAAGAATGACCTGCTCCGCCGCATGCTCTTCCCTCAACAGAAATCCTCTGGAACTGTGAGGTGGACACTAGTCTGTCCTCTCGTAAGTGATTCCGGTCAGGGACTTGCTCCATACTTTTCCGTTCTGCTTAGTGCCCGTGCCGTGCCAGTCTTTTCTTCAGTCCGGTTGTAAGGTGTCCTAGATTTGGCATGTATTCAGTAAGTGCCAACTCGTGGTAGAGAGTGACGCTATTGGACCCAATCACACCCAGGAAATCTTCACCCCTCTATCAGGAACCACCAATAAAACTGAAACTGCCAATAAAACTTAATATGGCTCTTCGAATAGCCCGCATGGGCTGGTGGTGTACTCCCCTTCACTCTTTCCAATTTCAGAAACTCAGTAAAGACAGGACATATCATCTGAAGAACATGTCAGACTTAAGAAACGTTACTCAGAGGAGTGAAACGAATAGCCAGGCACCAAAATATTGAATTTACGAAGATACGTTAAAGTGGCTCGAGGCTGTCCCTTGAAGGCAGCAGATCCACTACAGTTTAGGATTTTGGTTTTTGTGCTAGTGGCTTTTGAATTTGTGACCAGAACAGAAACCACTGCATATGTCTTTGATGAGGTAGAAGGTTGAGAGTCACAGCCAAGATTCTTCTGCTGATTGCTTGTTCCTTAAGGCAGAAACCATAGCTGTCCAGGTTGGCTTTTGTGAACTTGTCACAAGTGGATCCGGGAAAAGAAACCTCAGTTGAGAAAAATGCCACTATCAAATCGGCCTGTGGACAAGTTTGTGGATTTCTTTCTCCCCCACCCCTTGCTCCCTCTCTCCCTCTCCCTCTCCCTCTCCCTCTCCCTCTCCTTCTCCCTCTCCCTCTCCCTCTCTCTCTCACTCTCTCTCTTTTGGCAGATTCATACCATTGCTTATAATTTTTTCCCCAAAGCTGGCTTTTCTTTTAATTAATAAACTAATTATATATCTTGACCTCAGTATCTCTTTTCTTCTCTCCTCCTAGATCCCCCACCCCTACCCTCACCCCCAGTCCATTCTTCCTCCATTTCTCCTCAGAAAAGGGCAGGCCTCCTATGGACTTCAAGCATACATGACATAGCAAACTGTAGGAAGACTAGGTACCCCCTCTCCCATTAAGGTTAGACAAGGCAACCAGAAGGAGGAAAGGGTCCAAATGCAGACACAGAGTCCTAGACAGCTGTGGAGCATTTTCTTGATCAGTGACTGATGTGGGAGGTTCCAGCCCTCTGTGGAAAGTACCACCTTGGGTAGGTTGTCCCAGGTTGTATAAAATACATGCTGAGCAAGCCATGGAATGTAGGTCTGTCTGTAAGCAGCATGGGAACATGCTTTTCCCTTCCTACTCGAGTTCCTGCCCTGACTTCCCTCCACGATAGACTATAATATGTACTAAGAAATAAACTCTTTTCTCACCAAGTTGCCTCTGGTCTTTGTGTTTATCACGGCAACAGAAACCTAATTAAGATGCAGCAAAGGGGGTTTTTTAGCTTTGTCTTTGACTTTGAAAAGCATGTGTTCCTACCCTATTCTTGACATTTTTAAAGTTCAGAGGTCCTACCAAGGAAGCCCGAAAAGCTTACCAGCGATTCGGATGAAACCGGATTGGAAGAAGACAAGCAATCCTAGGATGATACAAGAGACATGCATTGCAAACCACTTCTTTGGCACCTCATGTTCTTTCAGTCGTTATAGTGCCCTAGCCACAAGCCCTGCGGTGGGTTCCGGGGTTACAAAGATGGTACACAGTACTGACCAAGGAGTTCGGAAATAGCTAACCACAGCACGAGAAGGAATGACGTCCATGCCAAATGTAGAGAGGACGCCCATGCCAAATGCAAATAACAGTAACTAGTCGCCACAGCCTGTCCTTGGAGGCACCTTCCCGCGCTTTCGGAGGACGTGCTGTTAAAATCCAGTGTTCTGCCTGTGACGGTTAGGAATGAGCCTTGTAGTCAACCGGGCTTGAGAGATGTATAATGAAACTCATTTAACGAGGCTTTCAAAAGCAGAAGTGCTCTGACTAGAAGCAACGTCCATTTGTCTGGTCGTCATTGTGGTTTGCTCCTAAGTGAAAGGCTTTGTTGTAAACACGTTCTTTTTCCAGAGGGTTCCGCCTACAATGGAAGGAGCTTGCAGTTCTCCTTGCTGACCAAAAGAGGGCACTTGGAGCTTTCTGATTTGCTGTTGGAGGCCACTGGAGCAGGCTTTGGGCTGTGGTTTGTCCAGGTCCTTTCCAACTTCCACAGAATAGGTGCAATTTAACAGGCTTGGTCCTTGGAGGGGTGTGGAAGTCTTCCTCTTTGGTCTTTTCTAACTAAAGATTGGTGTTCACATTTGTATGTGTGGGCAATTCTTAGTTTTGTTTCCTTGTGGATTTGTTGAAAAGCAATATTTTAATGTCAAGAGGAGCTGCTGTTTTGATGGACAAAGAAAAACACAACAGAGAAAAGAATGGTATTTATGCTCACTCTGACAACGTACCCTTTGCCAAACCTCTACTCCGTTGTGATTTGTTTGGACATTTGACCGTGAGAGGTTTTTCTCTTTCCTTTTGGTTCCCATCAACGTCCCCTCCCTATCTCTCACAATGTTGTATTGTTTTGTGGTCTGTGGACTGTGGCGGCTTGTATAAAGTTCCGAAGATGGACCATTAAGCTGTAAAGTAACATCCTGAAGATTGGTTTGTGGGACCAGCAGCGGAGCAATTGCAAGGATTAGGCTAACTCTTTTTGTTTTGCCTTTAGGGGCAATCCTGCCTAGGGGCCAGGAAGGACTAGGAGAGATCTGAAGTAAGATCAAGGCCTCCTTAAGAACTGCTACTAATCCTGTGAAACCAAAAACAACTCAGTGGCCAGTCTGGGTGTAAACTAGGCTGTGGGAGTTTTAGCCTCACAACTGAGTCCTGTGATGATCTTCGGACTCTGCTTTTCCGCATCTTAGTCATTCTCTGGTTACACATACAAACAGAACCGGCCTTTCAGCCTTTTCTAGTCGGATTTACTTTTCGGACAAGAACCAGGGTGGACGGTGCATGGGTTTTTATCTTATTCATCTTTGTCCCCCATGCTAATAAGCACAGGCTCTTCCAGCAGCGATCGTCCATCAAATATTAGTTGAATGAAGGAGAGAAGTGAAAAGTGAGCTATGCTTTTTGGAAAGAAAGAACACTTTGTAGTCGATACTTTGTTGATGCCTTCCTGATACTGTAGCTCTAACAATGCCTGACACACTTAGGATGCTTAAGAAAATCAATGTTTATTCTCAGAGTTTTGTCCTCAAATGTGTAATCGAGGACACTGGGGTTCCCAAACCTAAAGTAGAATTTTAAGGTTAGATATTACAGAGGAACCCTATAATTTGGCCTTCAGTGTAGATTGTTTTGAGAGTAAATGTTGGTGTTGTTTAGTATGCCAGAGCAACAGCACAAATGAGGCATTACTGAAAGCGCCAGAATATGGTTATTTCGTCAGTAACAGACAAAGATCATGTAGTTCTTCTGACTCTTTGCTTGTCATATTGCGGTGTCTCATGGGATAAATTGTTTCTGCTTCTTCCACTATTAAAGACTCTCCAAGAAAAATGCAATTCTCAACATATATGTATCAAATTCAGGAGCACCCAATTCCATAAAGATAAATATTAATAGAGAATAAGCCATAAATTAACACCACTATAGTTATTGTGGGTGATCTTAATGCTCCATTTCCCAAGATGGGCAGGCCATCTAGACAAAACAAACAAAAAAGCAAACAAACAAACCAGAGACATATCACAGTGAAATGGTATTATTAACCAACAGGCCCTGGGAAGTATCTACAGAATATTCCACTCTAAAACTGCACACTATGTATTCTTTTCAGTCTCTCATGGAAGTGTTTCTAAAATAGACCACATACAAGAACACGAAGCAAACCTCAACAAATTTAGGAAAACTGAAATGACTGCATGGATTCTTCCTGACCACAATAGAATGAAGCTTGGATTCAGAGAAGAAGAAGAAGAAAGAAAAAAAAAAAAAAGAGCCACAACATAAACAAACTCATAGAGATCAAAAACAAAAAACAACCCCCCCAAAAAAAAACAACAAGAAAAAAACTCTATTAAATAAAGAATGTCTCATTGAAGACATCAAAAAGGAAATCAAAATAATTTCTAAAATTAAAACAACGACACAACATGCACAGACCTCTTGGAAACAACAAGGACAGTCGCAGGAGGCGGTTATATGTCTAAGTGCTTATGCTGAATAATAAGAAAGACCACAAACAAATAACTTAATGATTTCCCCCAAGATTTTGGTAAAGCAAAAGCAAATAAAATCCAAAAGCAGCAGATTGGAAGAAATAATCAAAACCAAGGCAGAGCTCAATGAAATGGAAGCCAACAAAGACTAATACAAGGAATCAATAAAGAGTGTGTTCTTTGAAAAGATAAAACGTTAACCAGAAGAGAGACAGCCCATATTAACAACATTAGACAAAAATAGAAGACATCACAACAGATATCAAGAAAATTCAGGAATTCATAAGGATATACTTTGAAAACTCATGTTCTACTTTGTTGGGTTCCTAAGAGATTGTGGGTTTTTTAGGAAATTGGATATTAAAGTGTGAAGTTTAAATTATAAAATTATATAAAATTATAAAGTATGAAGGTTTGTTAAAAAATCCCTTTTTGTCAAGAGAACAGAATCTCTGTCCTGGGTGTAGTCCTAACATTCTAGTTACAGCCACGTCATTCTTCTGAGCAAGAAACCAACCCTAGAAAGGTGAGCACATCTGAAACCATAGTAACAAAATAGATGGAACAGTTATTCACACTAGGGACCTAACTCAGGATTATTGAGTCAATGTACATATTCAATGTAATCTTAGTCAAAAGTCCTATGCTGTTTTTTTTAAAAACAGAAACACAAGAAACAATAATTTTTAAAAAAAAAAAGATTTATTTTATTTATATAAGTACTCTGTAGCTATCTTCAGAGGGCATCAGATCTCATTGCAGACGGTTGTGAGCCACCATATGGTTGCTGGGAACTGAAATCAGGACCTCTGGAAGGGCAGTCAGTGCTCTAACCACTGGGCCACCTCTCTAGCCCCACAGGAAAGAATCGTAAGGTTTATAAGGAAGTAGAGTAAACCCTGTATAGTCAAGGGAACCCCAAGCAAAGGGTGTAATGCTGAAAACATTACCACACCCAATCTAAAGTTATAATACAGAACTGTAATAATAAAAACAGCATGGTACTGGCACAAAGGAAGACTTGTAAATAAATATAACAGAATAGAAGAACCATATTTGATTCCATGAAACTATAGTCACCTGAATTTTGTCAAAGATGTAAAAAAAAAAAAAAACCAAAAACAAAAAACAAAAAACAAAAAAACAAAACCCACATACAATAGAAAAAAACCACACATACTAGAAAACATCTTGAACAAAAGGTGCTGAGAAAATGATGTCTACGGGCAAAAAATCAAAAACAAGCAAACAAACAAAAACAAAAAACAAAAACAAAACAAAAAACCCCAGACCTAGATTGCTCTCTGTTGCCTGGATAACAATCAACTTTAAATTAAAGACCTCAATGTCAAGCTTTAGACTCTGAAATAGCATATAGGGTATGAATCAAGACATAGGAGTAAGTTAGGACCTTTGTGAGACTTGGGTTTCTTGAGGCCATTTGAGACCCTGAAAACCAAAACTCTGCAGCAAAGGAATCAGTAAGCCCAGTGAAGAGACACCCACAGAACAGGAGAAGGCTTATATCAGCTTTAACACCAAATGGAGGATTAACTTTTAGAATGTAGCTAGAACTAAAAGATACAGCATAAAGATAAAAACGAACCCAATTAAAAATGGGCTATTGAACAAAATAGAGACTTTTTGGGAGAGGAAATTCAAATGGCTAGCAAACACTGGGGGAAAAAAAGTGTTCAATATTCATAGCCATCAGGGAAATGTGAACTCAAACTACTTTCAGTTTTCTATCTTATACTAACTACCATCAAGAAATAAAAAGACAACAAATGCTCCTGAGATGTGGGCAAGGAACAACTCTGATTCACCATTGGTGGGAGTGTAAACGGGTGCAGCCTCTATGGAATTCAGTGTGGAGGTGCTTAAAAAAATCTCAAAATAGAACTACCCATATGAACAGCTACACCACCTGTCTCTGTCTCTTTTCGAATGTTGTAATAAGACACCATGGTCAAGACAGCTCACAAAAGAAAATACTTAACTCAGGAGCTTATAATTTTAGAGGGTGGGAGTCCATATGCATCATGTGGGGCGGTGTGGCAGCATACTGGGGGGCATAGTGATGGAGCAGTAGCTGAGAGCCTATTCTTGATCCACAACACAAGATACAGAGTGATAACTGAGAATAGGAGAACTTATGAAACCTCACAGTCACCCCCAACAGTTCCTTTCCCAACAGTTCCATCCACTGGGACCACAAATGTAAATACACGAACCTATGAGGATCATTCTCATTCAACCTATTACAGTGTTCTTGAGCATAGACACGAAGGACTCCAAATCCAAAAGGTATTCGTTCATTTATGGTCCATACCACTATATTCACAATACCTAAGAAGGGAAACACCCCAGATGACATCAACTAGTGACTGGCTATGACAATGTGGTTCATATACATGATGGGATTTTATTCGGCTATAAATAATGAATTGCATAAATTCGGAATTAAATAAATGAGACTGGAAAACAAAATATACTGAGTGAGGTAATCCAGAAGTAAAATGCCATATGTTCTATCTCATATATGGATCTTGGTTAAACTCTGAGATGTGTGCATTTAACTTAGAGCACCCACAAAATCCAGGAAACCAGAAAGGGTCCACTGGGGTGGGGGGATGTCTGAAGGGAAAGAAGATAGTAGGATCTAGGTGATTTCAAAGTAGGGGAACTCTAAGGAGGAAAGGGTTAAATAACAATGAGGATGGGGGGTAGTTTGGAGGGATGAGGGAACCGTGGGGGAGGGTGAACTAAACGGAGGCAGCTTTGAAAAATCTACTTCTCTGAAAGCCAAGTAAAAGCATAAGATAAAGGGCTTGGTAGAGGCTCAGTGGCTAATAAGACTGTGTTCTTGCACAGACTCTCAGTTAAGTTCCTCGCACCCATGTCAGGTGAGTCATAACAGCCATAACTCCAGGGAATTTGAAGACAGTTTTTGGAGTTCGTGGGCACCTATGCCATATGTATGCGCATGCGCGCGGATCCACACCCACACTTAAAAATAAATGTAAATCTTACAAAAAGAAAACATGTTTAAAAAAAAAAAAGACAAAGAATTAAAAGAGAGACGTCCTGTCGGGCTGGGATAATTTGTTTTCTTTAAAAGCCACTGAGTTATTAAACAAAAATCCCAGCGCCGGGTGTGGGTTGCTTCTTCATGAGTTGTTGCTCAGAGAAGCACCAAACAACACAGCTCCTGTCTTTCTTCTCGGTAACCTTCTAGAACTAGTTGATAAGACCCAACCCCACTTACTTCTGTTACAAGATATAGAGAAACCAAACTGGTATTGAGCTGGAATCTCCTTTCCGGCTGGCTAGTTCGTACAGTGCCCAAGGTGCTATGCAGGTTATTGGAAGAGAAGAGGAAAAACCATCAATGCGTTTACCTGGCCGTGAGCTCTGTCAACTACAGCAGCAATCTGTATCCACTGGTGTAGCGATGGAAGGATTTTTAAGGTGGTAACCAGTTTTTCTCTCTGATTGGCTTTGAACCCTCTCTACAAGTGGGAATTCATACATGCTATAATAAATCTAGCTCAAAACTCATGGCAAGAGGTCGTAGGCCATGTAGAGGAACTTCCTATAGATGTTTAGCTGAAGAGTCACAGCACCAAATGGCTTTTTAAGTATTTATGTTTATACTCATAAACAAATGTTGCCGGAGAAGTTTCCCTCTGCAATAAACTGGGTGGTTTTTAGAGACTCATGATTTCCTGGTGTGCTTACTACAAGTGACAGCTCAACCCTGAATAGGACACTATATTACCCCCTAGAAGACTCAGGGAACATTGTGGAAGAGGGGGCAGAAAATGTAGGAGTGGAAAGATAAGAATGAGTACCCGAAGTGCACAGACACAGGAATCTCAGAGAGGCTGCAGCTTCCTGCACAACTGGAGCTGCCATCAGCCAACCATAGGCCAGGGACAGAGTCAGAGGGACACACCCATCCTGACTATTTCCTCAATAGTGGTGGACTCAGAGAGAGAGAGAGAGAGAGAGAGAGAGAGAGAGAGAGAGAGAGAGGAAGTTACTGTTTTCACCTGGGTAACCACAGGAGTCTCTCAGGCTCCAGTGAAGAGTTTGAAACCTGTGGTCACACGGATGGGGAACCCGGGGAAACTCAGTGGACAAAACACAGGACAAGATTGTGAGAAACGGACTTCTAAGGAGGAGGTAGGGATGCAGGTAGGATTAACAGGGGTGAGAGGGAGATAGGGGAGGGTGCAGGTAGAAGTAACCGGAGTCTGTTATGTACAAGCGTTAAATCACCAAGTAAGAACATTAACAAAAATTATGAAAATAGATCAAGACTAAACATCGGAAGATTCCCACCTCGCTGAGACATAAGCGCTATTTGGCATGCCTTTTCCTCAATCAATATTTTCTCATCGCACGCTAGGTGGGAATCATCCTGTTGAAATTCAAGCTTTGCTTTGAAGAAATTGACAATACAAACTACAGGAGCCTGTGTGATAGCAACTCCACACTATAGAAATCTTCCCATTGAGTACCAGATAGCTTTGATTTTGGCTTGTTTTTATATTGCCAAAAGTATTCACTTAAAATTCACATTACATTTCCTAGCAAGGATGCTATTTTATTAATATTGTCATATTATAATGTTATGTTTAATTTTTTTCCTTTAATTTGTTTTTCAGTTTATGTAAACCCCTCTCCAAACTTGGGGAATGTGCAGTGAGCCTTTCACCCAGTGCCCGAACCTTGTATTTCTTTGGAAGCAACAGTGTCTAGCTTTGTGAGCCCCCACGGATGGCTTTATTTGTTGAATTCTTGGTTGTCTAGGAACAGTATTATGGAATGTTTATTTGAAGCCACCTGCTTGGGCTTAGTAGAGGTTATGTACTTCTGTGTCCTTACACATTGGTTTAAGCAGCCCCCAGCTAGTCACTGAGAGGTAGAAAAAGAAGAAAGTGACACAGGAAGTCTCCTTGGTCTTGTCTCTTCTCCTAGGTAGCTTCAGTTGTCAAATTGACAGTCCAGACTTATCTGAGGGAGTCTCAGTCAGTTGGGAGATTGCCTGTGGGTATGTCTAGGAGGCATTTTCTTGATTGCCAATTGATGAAGGAGGACCCAGTCCACTGTGGGTGGAGCCATCCCTAGGCAGGGTGTCTTGAGTTATTTAAGAGAACTGGCTGAACAAAAACTAGAGAGGGAGCTAGTAAGTAGTGTTCCTCCATGGGTCCCTTTAAGCTCTTTCCTCTGGTAGTTGGTTTTGGTCATGATTTTTTTTGTTTGTTTTTTGTTTTTAACAGCAACAGAAAGAAAACTAGGACAGCCAGCAGTAATCTCTGTCCTCACATGTATACCATCTGGCAAGGGAGAAAGCTCCCGGGGTCTAGCCTCAGTGTCACAGAGCTGAGCGAAGTGTGCACAGATCCGTATGCTGAGGTTCCATCACAATAAACCAACCTTTCGTAAATCAAGAATATCCTAAGTTGAAAATGCATTTAGTGTAATGATCCTACCTGAACACACATCCTAGGAATCCTGCAGAGTACCAGTTGTTCATCCTGTGACTGCTTGTTTGACCGGAAGCTGCAGTGTCCAGCCTCTGCTTCCTGAAAGAACGTGGCATATCGTGCTTACCTGGGAAGAGACCAAAGTTTAAACATCAAAGTGTGTTTGCTTTTGCAGAACATGTACTCCTGAAGTATTGCAGAGCTGAAACATTGATAGTCAAATGTTATTGAGTAAGGACTGTCTGTCTGTGCCTAGAAGGGGCAATCAATAGTCGATGAGTGGCACGGTAACTATAATTGATCATTTACATAATAAAGATAATGGACAGCTACTAGTATCCTTTACTGACCGGATAGATATCGCCTAGCCCTGTACCATTTTGAAGGAAATTAGAGGTAGGGAAACTCCTATGTAGAAGTTGAGTATTGTTGGAAACCTGGGAGTGGGGAAGATGTAGTCCTTGAGGAATTCTATGGGAACAGTTTGAACACAGAGTAGGTGCTAGAGGCATAAGGGAGATGAGCTGAGCAGATGGGTCTGGACAGCACAGGGAGGAGATGAGCTGCCCAGATGGGGTACACACAACACAGGGGAGGAAACACAACAGGAGAGTTTGAACAGAGTTTGAATGGATGGCAGATTTATCCTGTTGCCTAGTCTTATACATTTGGGATTATTTCTTCCAAGGTCAGGCACTTTCTCCTGTTCCCACCTCCAGGATCTAGGGTGCACCATGCATGGACAGGGCTGTATAATATGCTAAAGAACCCACTGCCTTCTAAATGCCTGCAATCAGTAGTTACAAAAAAAAAATGTTTGGCCGAGTCTCAAAATTTGATGGAGAACGTTGAGAATTTGTCGGTCTATAATAAATAGTATGACTCATACCACAAAGTAGTCTATGTGGGATATTTTCAAGTGTGTGCATGCTCTAGAAACACACAACCTCAAGAACAAAAACACGCATTCCCCCTCCCCAACTTCGCCCCAGTGCAGACCCTGGTCAAGGTCAAATGCCTGCTGCCTGCTGTCTGACTTCCTTACATTCACACCGAGGACTGGGAAATAGAGATCCAGAAATGAGCACTACTTCCCTCAAGTCCCCAGGTGCTTAGAGCTATAAACAGACTTTCTGACTCAACATCTTTCTCTGGTCCTCCATGGTTCCCTGGAGACCTATCAGGGTATCATACCCAAATGTAACATATAAGCAAAAGTGAGTCCCTGAGATGTGCCAGTGAATGCTGGCTTTCTCTCTGTAGTGGTTGGACTAAATTGTCGTTTGACGGTGGGGTGGCAGTGGAGGTTACTGGTCCTTCTTTTTTGGTGATATTCTTGGCTTTCATCCATTTTTTTCTTGTACACATCTCCAGACCTCATGCACGGCCTCCTCCTTTATAGAAAACCTGCAAATGATAGCAACTATACTCCTTTAGAAGACAGGGATTGTTCCCCAAGCACTCAAAGGTTCCCATTTTGGGTCACTTCTCTAGCCTGTGTGCCCCATGCCAGTATCTCTACAATATACACCATTTCTTATGTCTCTGGTCTCCAAGCACCATGATCTATCCCTGATATTGATAAGCCCTGTTGGAAAAGGAATTTCTATGCATCCTATATGTTCCAGATAATAAACATAAAGTTATCTGGATAAAAAAGAAAACAAATCACCTTCAAAAGTTTAGCTTAGGTTGATTTGTTAGCTGACCTCTGTACCTTTCCAACACAACTGCTGTTAAAGACAAGCCTATCTCTCCCAATTCCACATATGCATACAGCCCCATTACTGGCTTTCCATTTTTCCGAACTCTAGAGTTTTTTTTAGGCCTTTCGAGCATTTGACTTTCTTGTTAAAAGCCAGCATCTTTAAAGATAGCTGAACAGGAGGAAAAACACACAAAAAATTCCAGTTCATAGATTATTATAAAATGTTTGACAACTTTGATCAAAATCAACCGTGTAAGTAGGTTAAAATGACTTCCCAGTCATTCACCTGCGCCAGCATCTTTTGATGGTGTCCATGCAGAGAGACGGACGGCTGCGCTAAGAGACGTACGTATTTCACTGCTTGTTTCTGGTGTTAGACATTGCTTCTCATGGGCAGACATCTCCTTACTAAATGCTAAAAAGAACATTTTCAGGAAAGTATAGTCATAATCTTTCCTTCAAAAAAAAATTGTGTTTCCAGAGGTTGGTGTGATAGCTCAGCAGCTCTTGCTGCCAAGTTTGGCAATTTGAATGGAATCCCAAGAACCCACTGTGCTGAAGGAGAGAACCGACTCCCACAAGATGTCCTGTGATCTCTGCACATGCGCCCTGCCGTGTGCATGTCTACTCTCCCAAACTACGATGCGTTTTCAGTTTTGAGTCTGTGTTTTCTGGAGACCTTTGACAAGTCTGTGAATATTTATAAGGTAGCCTTTTTAACAAAGAAAAGTTCAATGAAAGACTTAGTCATATTTAAAGGGGGGAAAATAGTTCAGTGTATCAGCAGTGTGATCGTTTTAGAAGTCAGTGGGATAGCTGCGTGGCAGAATCTCTACACAAAATGATGTCTTCCAAATTTTGAGCTAAGCAACACTGACTTTTTCTTCTTGCCTGTTTTAAAAATATGTGACAAAATCGGAGAAGTAGAAAGAAAAAGAGAAAGAAAGAAAGATCTTCCCGTACTCTGCCTGGTTAATCCAGACCAGCTGGAAAAAAATATAATATGATGGACAACACATCAAAAATGAAGGGTAAAAATCTGCCAGATCTATTCATAGAAGAACAGATGTGGGAACCAGCTCATGGCTTGGGTGTAGAAGGGTCACAGCTAAAAATAGTGCCCCAAATTTTTCGAAGGTGATTTGCAACCTTCCAAATCCAGATGACCTTGCACCCGAAAACAAGAGGATAAGGGCAAAGTTGAAACAGAAACCCCTCTCCGGCTCCCACAGACTGAAACTCATGTTTGAGAAGGAAGAACTCCGTCCTTCCCTGAACAAGTTGCAGACAGGCAGGGAACACTTCTTTTCTGACAATATACTTATCTCTCCCTTCCGCTCAAGAAAAGATTATGTGTTTTGAAAGCATACTATTTTCTATTCCTTACCCTGTGAAAGCCTAGGCCAGAAGACAAGAGGTAGGTTCAGCACCAAAATAGAATGGAATAGAATAAAATGAAACTTGTTCTCACCCTTCATTGTTTATTGGATCTTGTCTTCTACCCCGTGCTTGGCATCAATGGCTTGCGGCTGCTTAAATAGAAAAGCCTTCAGAACCCGTACATTCCATCCCAGATACCATACGAGCATGGGGTTTTACAATCATTTTATGTTTGCTGAGGGAAGAAAGGGTGTGGGCAGAAGTGAAGTTGTTTTCTAGGGTCCGCTTCTCAAGTTCTTTGCATTTCTTCTGTGGCCCGCTCTTGATTAAAATATCTTTGCATGTCTCTAAGTCTCTCCAGTCTGGATGGGGTGGGGGGGAGTCTGGTGACAGGTCAGAACACCATTAGTGAGATTTCTTTTGGTGACAGACAGATGTAAATGTATCCATCTAATTCTCTGCTCTCCAGTCTCTGTCTGCCGATGGATGTTCATAATTAGCCATTGCATCTCCTCCCTCTTTATCAAATTGGGTTCTCCATAAATTCATCATTTCTTTTTTATTTTCTCAAAATAGCGGCAGCTCTGACAGCCTCCCTTTGTTCTTGTGTTTATAAATAATTTATAGCACAGAAATATCTCTTCTTAGTCTTAAAACACAAACTAATGGAATAACACAACATACTGGCCCAAGCTACCTTCCACTGGGGAAGTAGAGTTGTAGAACTCTATTCGTTAACAAAGGAAGCTTGATCACAAAGAAGAAAAGCCATTTTTTCATGTGTATGTAATTTAAATTTTTTAGTTCAGCTATTTCCTCCCCGATCCTAGCAGTATATGGGAGTTCTAGACAACAGAAGCAAATTCCTTTATTAATTTCTTTTCCAAACAATGTCCCTAGTTCAAATTACCAGATATACAATGTCTTTCATTAAGCTACCCAGAAAGGAGACTATTATTCAATTAAAACAACCACAGATGTTAAGAAATGTACCATGGTACATTTATTCAATAACTGTATGCTCATAGCCCGTGCACAATCTTTAAGCATCGAATTATAAGGATTTGACCCAAATTAGCAATAAAATACAATGAGTTTGCCCTCTACTGGGCAGTAACGATTGTGTGGGTTTCCGGAACATATGAGCCTTGTGGTCAGCTCCATAACTGTTTTATTTAGTCACTAATGCAGTGTTAGAAGCAAACATGGATAGGATTTGTGCTAATTAAGGTAAATAGAGCCGAGTTAAATCAGCTTTCCTAGGTTGAAGTCTTTTGTGGAAGTGGTTTTAACAGTCTCCCTTTGCTCTAGGCCTGTACATCGGATCCTAGATTTCTTAGAAGCCATCATTTGGTATTCCAGAAACACATTCTGGTTGCAGATAAATAACCCTCCTAACTGCTAATGAAGAATGTCTAGGGTGCTGCTGAGACAGGAATCTGGCTGCCTTCAGATATCAGTTGTAAAGATTTCGCACGGAAGCAGAAGAAAAAAAAAAAAAAAACACCCAGTTTTCCATCCGGAAATGGGAGGTAGCACAGAGACACAGGCTACTTAGAGTCACTGAAAAACATGAGTGCCAACAGTAACTACTCAACCCCAGGATTTAGTTTTGTAGCTGTACAGAGTGTAAACAGAACTCATATTTTAACACACTGATTTCTAAAGTGCCTGTCCAAGCTCTAGATTACTACAGTCTAATGAAGGGGGTGGTGTGCACGCCTGTGTGCATGTGTGCGTGTTTCTATCTGTTAGGAATTTGGAGGAGGAAGCCATGTTCCTTCGGCAGGCTCGAGTCTCTGAAGAGTCCTGGAAAAGGAGCATGCCTTTAGGTTTGAACCGACTGAAGGTAGAGACAAGGTTAGACCCAAGAGGAATCAGACTGGACTGTAATTCCAGGTTGAGTCCCATCTCTCATGGTGCCTGATGTCTTACTCTTGGCAAGTGAGTTATTTTCAGTTAAAAATGGGGTGGAATTAGGACCCCGCCTCGGAGCTTCGGAATGCTTTTTACAGAAACAACAGCTTTCAGGACAGAAACAGGATCCGTCCGCATTGGTTAGAGTGAGCCAAGCATGAAATATTAAGAGAAGTTTTTTTTTTTTTTTTGGTAGAAGTAATAGGGGACAAAATAATTATTGGCTTACACTACAGCTCAACAATTAACAAGAAACGAAATCCTTTCTTTGGCTTAAAACCACTTCTACATTAAGCTCTGTGGCTCTGCCTCCTCCTGCAGGCCCACCCACAGGATCGTTCCTGGCTCTGCCTGTGTCTTTGGGGTCTTTTGGGAGAAGGCAGCAGAAGAACATTGCAGACTCTGGACTAGAGAGATCATGTGGACACACAGGGTTGAACCCAAAAGACAAAAGAAAAAAAAAAAAAAAAGACTGCCATTGTGAACACTGAAGGAAGGATGGAGAAATCCAGCAAAATGTACCTAAAAGATAATATTTGAGCTAATGATGATCTGAAGGCAGGGCAGTATCTCCCAGGAACTGGAATTTTCCCTTACCCCGTGGCAATGACATTTGAAAGGACTTTTCCGTGCAGGCCCTAACCATTTGGATGACTCTGTACTTAGCTAACTATCTGAAGATGCTCTGGGTTGTAAGGCAATTTCTGTTCCCAGCGGCATTAAGATGCTATTATTAATTATCTCCTTTGGCCTAACACTGTGCCTTCATTACACACACATTGTGGGGCTCTCTGCGATGATTGAGAGGCAGCGCCATACACAGACGAGTTACGCTTAAAACAACAGGAGCTGCTTATTTGCCTGTAGGAGATGTTGGGGGGACGAGCACTGCTGGCTAGAACTGACTGGAAACTGGGTGTGAGGAAGTTAGGCAAGCGTGGTCACAGCTCAGCCTAGCAGTGGATGAGAGTCGCACGGTCCTACACAGCGGCTTCCATCACGCGTTTCCCATGGAAGAAGGGGTGGGGGCAGTGGGTACTGAGTAAATGACGGATGAATACAGACTCAATTGTTGTGTGTGACAAGACACTTTCTCTCTTTGTCTAATATATAAATCAGGAGCACTTAGGAGTTGATATTAATTAAAATAATGTATTTGCTTTCTTTCAACAGCAGTGTCAGCCTTGTTAAAAAAAATAAAACGGAACACTGGATCTTCATTAGACTTTCAATATTAAAAAAAATTCACGCACGAGATATGAATTAACGCTTAACTTGTTGCTCGTCAGATTAGAGGAGAGAAAAATGCAATAGATGCTTATCATTAAGAACCAAAGTAGACACGGCCTTCCTGAACCTGATGATGTCCAGAGGCAGCACGGATCAGGGAGTTAACCATTGTTACCTTCTCACAGGAGTGCCTGCATCTCAAGAGACAGCAGAGAGTGCCATTGTGTCCCCAGTATGAACTTCACATCAAGTGGCTGATGCGTGGTGAACAGTGAAAATTTAGCTGATAATGGTTCTTAGAACCCTGTCAATGCATTTCTAGGGACAGGAAGAGACAGGGGCTTGACGGGACTCTGCAATCTTTCCCGCATTCAGAACGACCCTGAATAGTGTCGTGTTTAAAGTACGTACTTTTTCTCTAGCTATATTAATGTCTCAAGGCCAGTGAGCACTTCCAAGGGAGGAGGTGGAGAAAATGGCATTGCCTGTTCTCTTCAGACAGACAGACACTGGATGTCCCATCATCCTGCCTCGCTGGTGGCCTCAAGTTCCAGACATAGCTGGAATGACCAGGCTGAGATCATATCCTCATATCACATCTAGAGATGCCTTATGAAACTCACATGATCTTATTGGCAATGTGTCGACCTTGGCGAAAGTTGCCCATACATATGCTTGCTTATAAGGCACGCTATCAATCTGTTAATTACGTCCAACCTGGATTTATACATATGGAAAATGCGACTGAATTTCAGACCTCTCTTTGGGAGCAGTGTGCACAGGAATAGAGGAGCCACAAGGTGGTGGTATGGTGCCATATATATATATATATATATATATATATATATATATATATATTACTGGACAACAAGGAAAGGGGGTTTGTTTAATGAGCTTGCACTCACAAACCTGCTCATCTAGTGAACTGTGACTTTTCAAATACCAACCTATTAATGTCAAAGGTAATACTGAAGGGAACAGTTCTGTTTGATTTAAAAAAATACAGACAATGTGAAGTCCACTATGGCCCAGTATCTATCACCTATGGGGCTCCATTCATACCTAATGCTTTTTATTCAAGCTAAGACCTAGTTTTTAGATATCAGATTAATACGTATCTGCAGCTTTGCACCTTTCTCGTTTGATTTTTTTTTTTTTATCATCAGGGCTCTCGGGGGCCATTTTCGTTCCCTTACTATAGCATCGGAGAGCAGGTGGATTAGAGATAACTCTCATTGTGCTTTGTTTTGCTCCAGACACTGTCATTAATCATTCCGTAAGCCACACTTCAACTTCTAGTAATCAGCACTGGCTGCTCCTGAGCTGGGTGAGGATTGCCTCTCGCAGTGTAATATGGAATTGGAAGCGAATGGCTGGGGCCAGATGCCTCTTCTGCATTCGCCCACCATCTCATCATTTAGGTATTTATCCACCTTGGGCTTGTACGGAGAGCATCTCTCTCCTTCCCAGGAGGGCGCAGATTGCAACAGAGGATCAGATTTGTTACCCGGGCTTTGGGCTTTGATTGCCCTCTTATAAGTTCAGGATTAAAGTGAAATTTCCCACAGGGCTATGCAGGATTTGCTAGCATTTAACTGTTTAACCTGGCTGTTTGTGAATGAGAAGCCTGTGGTCAACTATCCCATAGAGGATATTACAGTAAGCCGAGCCTGAACAGTACACATTCCGGCATGTTCCTGTGAAGATGGGCGCAGTTGATTCCAATTAGCTTCATGTCTGATGCCGGCTGTATTCACGCACACAGAAAGCAGGAGCTGGGAGGTAAAAGTGAGTCAAAGCACTCTCATTCAGGAAATATTCATATTGGTTTTAAGTAAGCACAAATGCTGTCCCTTAAAACGATATTTTATGCTTAAAAAAAAAAAAAGAAACCAGTAATGGGAGAAATAATCAGTTCAGCACCAAATTTTCTGTTTCCTGTTGTTGTTTTCTATTCTCTCATTTATTTATCAATTCTAAGGAAGTTTATTTTTTTAAATACCACATAACATGGAATATGACCAAAGTAGAACATGATTCATTCCTTTACTATAGTCACACTGATCAGCATGATCAGGGAAGTCTTAGGTTGTACATAGTACTTACAGATATGTTTTCCTGATTCTTTGTTGTTTCTGAAAAAGAAGCTTCGGACATTCCTTTTATTCCCGAAAGCTAAGCAACAGGAAATGGAGGAAAGAACTTCTCAAAAATCAATTCATATTATCTCCCTCCCTTTTGTTGTTATGTAGGCTTGGATCTATTGAAAGGAGAGATCTAAAAGGTGCTCAAATGATTCTGTTACCTAGGATGAGGGAATGCGTGCTAAGCTATTTAATATGCTTTTTAGATGCCGGAAGAGAGTGTTGGCTTCACGTACATTCACGGAAATAAGCAGAGTGATGAAGCTACAGAAATATGAGATTTGGAAAATCATTCTCAACTTAACTTTATGGTTAAAGGGTCTGCAAGATCTTGAACCAACAAAAGCGTGGCCATTTTATTCTTCTGTAATTCTTCCATTAATTTTTTTTAAACTTCATTTTGAGATACAACAAAAAAGGTGAGACACATTTCAGTTAAATAAGCAAAATAAAACAATGCACATCTTGATTGTTTTTTTCTTTTTTTTCTTTTTTTAAAGACTGGGTCATGGAAGATTAAAAGAAACATTGAAAACTCAAGACAAAAATTCAAAATCGGTTTTAAAGATGTTGATGGAAATCCTCTTATTGTGGCTTGTGTGGGTGGCAAATGGATCATCTGAGGGAAGCCGATGATGGGGGAAACCACGAGGCTACGCTGAACCGAGCTGCAGACTAATTTATCTGCAGCGCTGCATTGGTATCAGATACCCTCTTAATAGGGAGCAGCCTTCAAAGCCGCTGTGATGGGCCCTGATCTTCAGCCTGGTGGGAGCTTTGCTTGGGGTTAGAAAACAAGAGTGTGGCAGAGCCGGTGTTAAATATCTTTAACCTCATTTGCTCCATCCCATGGAATCGGGTCTCTCTCTCTCTCTCTCTCTCTCTCTCTCTCTCTCTCTCTCTCTCTCTCTCTCTCTCTCTCTCTCTCTCTCTCTCTCTCTCTCCCTCTCTCCCTCTCTCCCTCTCTCCCTCTCTCCCTTTCTCTCCACCTCCCCCCAAAGGCAAGTGAAGGGTCCAGATTCACATGAGTGATTTTCAGCTGTGTGTTATGCTCCTGAAGTAACCTCTTCGTTCCCATTGTTTTAGTGTGAAATCATTTCCTCGGGAGATAATTAGGGTTGCTCCATTTATTACATTAAATGATTAGCATGCACTTGAAATGATCCAGTGTATTTTCCTTTATTGCTGATGACTCTTAAATATGGGCCTCCATTCTTAATGGTTAAATTAAGGCTGTCTAGGGCTTTTTGTAGCTGACTGTGTAGCCAAACAAGAGAGACTTTCTTTTCCAAACACAAGACCAGGTGTGCTGGGCCGGAGGTCCAGGTCTGAAGAGGTTCTATTCATGTTGTTGTCCCACCTGGTTCAACAAAGTGCTGGGTACCAGCGCTTACATGGCTTCTCCCTCAGACCCCCTTAGTAAAAACCGCTCTCAATGACAGGGTTTTGTCTGCATTACTCTTCTGCGTGTGCAGTATGTAAGCTGAACACAGAATGACCCTAGCTCCCATTTCAACAAAGTGTCTCACTGGAAAGGCATGCACATTATTTGAGCAAGCAGTATGCCCTACAAAGCCATGGGAAATGATATTTTAAGAATTACCAAATATAGATTTCATTTGGATGCAAGTGCTTCTTGCTTCCTTTGAACTAGCCTGGCTGTGTGACCAACAGTGTTCCCAAGTCTGCTGGAATGTTCAGAGGGAGGAGGCACTGTATGTTAAATGTGCAAAGCAAGCCTCGCTCATCCTCTGGTTAACTTACACGGCCAAATTTTACTCACGAGATGGTAATAAGTGCCCGGAAAACAGAATCAGGCTCATTAGAAAAATTTAGACCAGTTTTTTGGGTTTTTTTTTTTTTTTTTTTTTTTTTTTTTTTTTTTTTTTTTTTTTTGCTGCAAGATAGAAACAGGTACAGTTTAGACTAAACCTGGTGCAGGATTACTGGTTTCACATTTGTTCACTCTATCTAAATATGAGCTGAGTTTTAATAAATATCATCATTAAGAGGCAGAATTTTACATAAAAGAAAAATAAACCCTCCAAGTATATAATACAAAATTTTCTCCAAACTTCAAATAAGTACATAATTTGAGGATCAGGGATCATTTTCTGCCACCTAGTCGAGGTGACTCAAGACTGTCATTTTGCTCTTTTTGGTTTGTTTACTTAATGCTCATGTTCAAAAGCATCCTTGTTTTTTAGGAGAACTATGAGACGCTGTTGGAAGTTTAGCCTTCCCAGTAGAAGCTAGAAAAAGGAAAACAGCAAAGTAGAAAAGGGAAAGGGGCTGGGGGTGGAAATCCAGGCCCAGGGGCTACACTGCCAGTGGTGTTTCCTTCTTGAATGGGGTCAGGACTTGGAGATTCTCACACCTGACTTCCCAGTTACAGTGAGAGAAGGAAGCACCAGGAGCCAGGGAGTTCCTTCCCACATGAGAAGAGGAATTCAATACTTCTTTCTCGTAACACACTTACTAACAGTAAGTAACTAGTAGCTAGCATTTCACCATTAACAGTAGCTAGCATTTCACCATTAGAGAGAGGACAGAGTAGGAAGCCGCAGGGGAGGATTCTTTGTATGGGATTCTTTGTATCAGATTCTTTGTATCGGAACTTGTTTTCAGGAGGAGAGTCAGCCAAGGCTGAGCTGAAAGCGACTGTGCTCTGCATTGGTCCAAGAATGGTATCAGCAACAAAAGGATCTTTTTGTCGGACTTTGTTTCCCTGGGGGATAATCAGAGAAACCATACAGGGTTTCTTTTATAAAGTTATTTCAATCTTTTCCATTTGAAATGGTGATGTACTGGTTAAATATTTAAATAACCTCAAATAATCCTCATGCTTGCCCATTCGGGCAAAGTGATGGAAACCGTCCTGTTTTTGTCTTTCCTTGTGAGAGTGAAATAGGGCTGGGTGCCTGCTGAAGCAGGTTCTGAAGAAACAGCCGTCTGTCAGTCTATCAGCTACATCCCATATGTTCTTATTCAGATTCACTCAGGGGAGACACAGCATTTCAGGAGAGGGGAGAGACCAGTTTTGTTTTGTTTTTGTTTTTTTTTTTTTTGTTTTTGTTTTTGTTTTTTTTTGTTTCTTGTTTTTTTTTTTTTTTTTTTTTTTTTTTTTTTTTTTTTAAATTTTAAATCTTAGAAGTGACTAAGGTCCATAGACATCAGGGTTGTCTGGACATAGACCGTTGCCATCCTGAATTTCTATTAACCCCTGTCTGGTGATTCTGTTACCTTGACAAGGCAGAGTATGGCAGGGAGATAGGCTTAGTTCCTCCTCTGTCCTCCAGCTGGCCATATTATTTACAAGTGGCATTCCTGTAGGATTAGGACCTTTCTGATGAATTGTAACAGCAAGTATGATTTCCATTACATGCAACACAGATCTTATTCAAATTACCTTAAGTGAATAATAGTCAAATTGTATTATCCTGTAGCCAACCATACCAAAGGGGTCTTTGGGAGATGAAAATTTCTTTATTAGAAAGTGTTGGCAGCCTATTGATGACTTCTGTTTTTCCGCTCCTTCAGAAACTTCTGAGGGCATGGCGGATACATGTCATTCGGAATTCCAGGATACAGCTTATCCTACTGAAGTGTTGTTCCATGCTGATGGGATGATTCCCCAGGAGGGAGATGCTTGTAGATCTTCATCAGCATCTTCACAGAAGGAGTGATCCGGCCACAAATGATGGAGAGGTGGAGAGGCTTAAACTGCACTTCTTAGTGTAATTCGGTGAATTTCATTCTAATGCATGTCTCCTTCACAAAAGATGAAGCTATAACGGTATCGGGAAAGTCTGCAATGGCTGAACACCATGTGTCTTCAACATTTAGCCCATTTTTAAAAAGCTTAATTGAGAACATTTCTGCTACTTCTAAGAATCAGTTTCAAACTCCTCCCCCCGCCCCCTTTGTAATATGTTATTTAAACACTCGAGGCTATGACTTGGATTTCTAGTTTGTTCTGATCTCACAGAATGGCTTTATTCTATGGATCATGTTCTGCTATTATTAG
Source organism: Micromys minutus (assembly GCF_963924665.1). Classification (NCBI taxonomy): domain Eukaryota; kingdom Metazoa; phylum Chordata; class Mammalia; order Rodentia; family Muridae; genus Micromys; species Micromys minutus. Next base: position 24,709,270 of record NC_137952.1, on the reverse strand, counting down.
AATAGCAGAAGTGAAAATCAGATTGATTATTATGCTATATATTTTTAAAAATAAAAAAAACTTCGTAACAATAAATAGACCAACCAAGAAGTGATAAATAGAAAACCAAAACTATATGCTATCCCAGTAAATGTTTAAGAGCCCAAACAGCTTGTTAGAAACTCTCCTGTGCTCTCGGTGTTATTCCATGAATCCTTTCGGTTATTTTACATCATAAAATTCTAATATCTTATATAAATGAATTTTTTTCTTATGATAGAAATTTTGCTTCTCCCAGATGCCTACTGTAATGTTAGAAATATTTATGAAGACAACTGGTAGCCTCGATTGATACCTTTAGTGATTACATCAAATTAAAGATAAACCTTTCCCCCCAAAGCAAATCTCATAAATAAACATGAATTCACAAAAACTGGCTGAAGTCCTAACTTTTAATAGGCTCACATTCTTCCCAGTGTTTTAGTTTTAAGGAACAGTGTCTGCAGTCACTGTGCTTGACACATCAGTGTAACCCAACTTTTCTTTATTGAAACTTTAACCCAGAACTTACAGTCTAGAAAAAGTTTTAGCATGCATGGAGGGGAAAAAAAGCAGAAAGCAAACACTACAGAAGAATGATAGTACTATAGTATATATTGTATACTTTGTTTCTTTTAAACGGGCTTTTAATTTCAGCTCTGTACAAATATGAGAGAGTCTACTAACATCAACCCACAGAAAAAAGAACAATTCAATTACTCCAAAGAAGATGGCATCAATCAGAGAAAGGAATCCAGGCTCTGGACTACCACCTTTTGTTCTTTCATCTGGGACACTTTCAGAGAAAAATGATGTACCTATAGCTGAATAGGGGATATTTGACTTTATTGTGGTAATGTCCCAGTCCCAGAAGGAAAGAGGCACAGAAGCATACCAGTGTGTGCCATTTAATAGATGTAAAAGACTGCACATGTACAATACATAATCTACCTATGCAAACATAGGCTTAGTTGTGTGCTGATTTATCCATTGGCTTGAAATTCTTTGAAAGGGTTTTTAAAGACTTTATTGTCTAAAAATAAATATTTATAATGCCATAAAGATACAGGTTACTTACTAGCTAGGCAATAATGTTTTAGACCAATTAAAAAAAAAGAAACAAAAAGATGTATTTAGAAAAATCTTTTAAGTGGGTTTGGATAGATGTTTTATCAAGATATGTGCCTTATCACCTGCATTGATAGAACTTCTTTTAGAATGCCATATCCACAAGCACATCCATGATGTATGTATGTATGTATGTGCACACGTGTGGGTGCCAGCACATGTGCATGTACCTAAAACCTATGGAGCTACTGTTTTCTGTGATTTTTCTTAATGCTAATTCAGGCTCACATCTATTTTTTATTCATTTTTTCCCCTGAATTCTCAGAAAAATCTAAAATATGTCTTTTAAGATCAAGTGAAAATGTTTTTATACTTCGAAACAGAAACATCAAAATTCATTAAGAACAAAGCTCTGGCATGTAAATCTGTCTGCCAGTTCCCAGCCCAGTGTGATTTCATCTGCTTCTAAGTCTCAAAAGTGGGTATTAAAATAGAAATACTGTCATGATGTCAGTAGTTTTAGCAGATATGCCTGTTATTAAAAACACAGACCTAGACTATCCTGAGCTGTTTGGAGTCTGTAGTGGGCAGTAACTGTAAAGCGCTGTACCCAGTGAACTTCTTCCCAAGGTCCACCTTAAATTTGTATGAAGAAGCCTCCTCACTTGCAAGGTTTGAAGATATTACTCAGTACATACATACTTGAAAGATACATTTGCCTTGAGGGTAAAACTTAAACCAAAATGTCCTGAGACATGCTAAACATGTAGTTGCTTAATTGCAAAGCCAAAATAGATTACATACAGCCCCACAGAACCTAAAACATCTGCTTTGTTTGAAGCAAGAAGAAAGACACAGTATGGCGGGAGGAGTGTGCAGAGAGGGGGGATGTAGGGGGGGTGCAGTGGGGCTGGACATTTCACTGTGACCCTGCTCCAGCACTGAGTAACTTTGTAGTTAAGTAGAAATTTAGTTGTCTCCCAGAAAGGCCACTGCCTAGACTCTCTGCTGTAGAGGCTGATGAGGATGCAGGCAACAGCTGAAATGTCACACCACAAAGATTACTGGAGGCAGGCAGTGGGGGCAGACGACGCTTGTAACTGGGGCAGAGAGATCTCCTTTAGCACTCACAGACCTGTGCGCAGGAAATGATGAATGGAGAAGAAGAAACGTAGGCCTAAAAGTTAAAAACATTCAGCATCAAATTTTATAGAACCACACCTCACTCAGAGTTTATCATTCTGTGATTAACTTCAAATACCCTTAAATGCTGTTTTTTTTTTTTTTTTTTTTTTTTTTTTTTTTTTTAACAAAATCATAGAGTAAATCTTTGGTCATTTCTCATGATGTCAGAAGAGTAAATTCACCTGTAGAATTTCCATTTATGGTCATCTGTGATTCAGTTTCCCATTGACTTCTCCGAGAGCTGCAATAACATTGCTCTTTGGCTGCTTGATCGTAGCTCTGGCTAGCATTATACGTGCTCAGTCCCAGACAGAAGGGGTTTAATTGTTCAAAGCTGCCTTCTCTCTGTGAGACTTTACTTGTTTGTTCACTGGCCAAAACGAGGACCCCTCTTTGGGGATTCCTGTCCCATGAGTGTATGACAGAGTCCAGGTGCATCGTGAGGGCCTGTGCTGTTTGACAAACAAAACCAAAGCCCGGAACCCCCTGCGAGTTGTTGATAAATCTTTCCTTCGGAATTACACGTGTCTAAGTAGCAGAGAGGCAACATTCGCTTCTCATTCGGTGTTTGAACGTGCAGAAGGCAGGTTTAATTGCTCCCCATAGGCAGGAATTTGGCAGAGAGGAAGCAGATTATTTTAATTGTTCTGTCTAGCTATATTTTAAAGCAACCCCAGCTACAGTGTCTGCATATTTGTGTTGGCATTAATAGAACGAAAATGTGTATTGGACTTGAAAGGTGTTTTGATAGTAGGTAAACATATTTATTTTCCACCTGACTCTGCTTGCTCGCTGTACTTGCTCTGCCAAAAAGGCAGCTGAGGGGGCGGGGCCGGCATCAGGGCACATTAGGAACCAAAGCTTCATTTTCAGGTTTTGGGTGCAGGGTCAGTTTAACTAAGCGCCAGGACATCCAGTAACAGAGGTTTGTGTTTGTAAGCAGCAAAGCAGCTGTAAGTGAGCCAACAAACCAGAGGCTTTCCTTTAAAATTTGATTTCCTTTTTGAAGGAGTTGTTTCAAATGCTCTTCATCACACACACACACACACACACACACTCACTCACGATTTAATTGATTCTCTGAATAAAGAAAAAGTGTTAAGAATGTGTAGTACACCAGCGTGTGACAATTCATGCGTATTTATAAACGAAGTCAAGAACAGTTGAACAGAAAAACGATTGCATTCTCTTGGTGTACCACTTTCTCTCGATCTCTCCTACAAGCTCAGGGAGGCATCTTTCACTTAGGTTGAGGCACTGTTCAAACTTACCTGGGATGTCCTTCCCTTGGATGCTGGCTGCGTTTTATTTTTTTATTTTATTTTATTTTTTTGTTTGCGTTGTTCGTTTCCAGGGACTATGCTGGAGACATGCAGCTCTTTCTCAGGTTTTCTTTGCTTTAACACTAAACAGGATGTCTAGGTGAGCAAATAGAGATAAAATGGAGATCCCTCTCCGAGTTTCTTCTTACAGGCCATGGAGACTAAGAAACGGAGGCATGGCTCCATTTCCAGTGTTTCCCCCAGTGAGTGCACCTGCTTTAGCCAGTGGCAAATGACCTGACTGAAGTCATTTATTTCCCAAAGGGACAGCATATTAGTTAGTTTGTACAAGAGTTGAAAATGACCAGTGGTCCAGGACCACAAGAAACAAAGTTTGCTGCTTTCTCAAGAAGTGAACCATGTATGGTTCTAATGGAGATTCTAGAGCCTGTTGTATGAGGTGGGGTGGGGAGCACACTGAGCCAGCTGCCAGAGAGGTGAGAGATCAGACTCCTCAGACTGGGAGGGAGGGGAGGGAGGAGAGAAGGAGGGAGGGAGGGAGGAGGGGGAAGGAAAGGAGGGAGGGAGGAGGGAGAAGAGAAGGAGAGAGCAGAGAAAGACGGAGGGAGGAGAGAAGGAGGAAAAGAGGGAGAAGGGAGGAGAGAAGGAGGGAGGGAGATATGGAGAGAGGGATATTTTCTATCAATGTAAAGAATTTCTCCAATTATTTCTCTGTAAAGAATACTTCCCTAATGTTGAACGGGGTCTCCACTATTACCACATTTATCATAGCAAAGTGTGAGACTGCAGGAGCGGTGGGTGTTTTGTTGTGACATCTGAACTATTTGTAAATATTGTTCACAGCTTTCTTAGCATATTTTAGCGAGGCAACATTTCAGCAAAGTATAATTTATTGCACATGATATAGATGGTGAGCTTCCTACCCATTTGCTCTCAGTGTCTCCACAAAAGCAAACTGACACTAGGCAGTATAGTTCGATGGGGGAAGAACCCAGCCAAGTCTCCAGAGCCTTGCTGCTGACCCTCTGCCTTGATAGATGGTCAGAAAGGCCAAGAGACTGCCTTTACTTGGGGTTAGGGATGCAACTCTAAGTTGGGCAGAGGAAAAAGTACATTTTTCTTTGTCAGTGTACTATGGATGTGTGTGTGTGTGTGTATGTGTGTGTATTTTCATGCATGCATGTACTTATTATGTATGTATTTATGTATACATAGAAGTAGGTGTGCATTTTTGTACAGAAATGTTTCTTTTGTTGTCACATGCAATCCCAATTCTACCTTGCATGGTATGATATTTTCTGTTTTTCACACACACACACACACACACACACACACACACACACACACATATATATGATGCATTCATATTTTCATATATATGGCATATATAAAATATATATGTGTATATATAATATATATGTATATATATACCATATATATATTTATATATAAAATATGTACCTCATAAAGTGATATTTTATATATATACATATATGCATGCATATGAGAGAAAATGAATTATATATATTTGTAAATGAGATAAGTATATACATATATTTGTATAAATTATACACACATATGTTTATATATGCATATTTATGTATATATACACACATTTACACATATATGTACATAATACATACATACATACATACATACAATCTTTATATCTCACCTTTGCCCCAATGGGCTCATTTGGTTTTGTCTTAGTATTTAAAAATTTCCACATAAAAAAGTCTAGGAGGAAGTAACAAGATGCTTTCTTTTCTTCTCTGTTCTTTACCAGCTTTTAAGTGATAATTAAAAGACATTGTAGTTTGGTTAGTCCTTCCCCCCACCTCCACGGTGTCATTTTTGGAAGGAAATTAAAACGATCCAGGAGAGATAATTTTGAGAAATTGTTCTGTTCAGATACAGTTTGACAGTGAACTGTCGGGACAGTAAAGCCAGTTTACTTTTTCTAGAGGTCTTGTCAAGTGTCATCCTCCTCCCTACTAGTCTCCTCCTTCCTTTCTTGCTTATCCTCCTCTCTCTCCTCCCTCTTTTGCTCCTCCTCCTTCAACATCCACACTCCCTGCCCCCATCCTCTTTTAGTGAGGAGTGAGGTCAGCTTCACATAAAAACAACAAAGCTCAAGATGGAGGACTTGTCCTAGACATGGCAGTTGAACTTTGTTAATTCTCAGACACTTGTAAATTATCCCCGTTTTACTAAGAGGCAAACTAAGCTCAGGGAGCTGAAGTTACCTGTCTAGAGTATACAGTCGGGGAGAGTTTGACTTCTCAGTAGAGGCAGGTCTACGGCAGAGCACGTGCTTAGCACCCATTAGGTTCTGGGTTGGATTCCAGCACCACAAAAGGCAAAGAAACAAACAAGGGCGCGGCCCTTTTCTTATCGTGTTTCCTTTACAGCAAAGTTATTGGCGAGGCTGTGGATCAGAATCACCCTAAAGGGACTTTAGAACAAAATGTTGCTGTTGCACGCCTGAAAGTGGCATTTCCTACTTTTAAAGCCCTTCAGGGGACTCTGTCGCCCGGAGTTAAGAGTCACAGACACAGTGTCGTTCTTGTACTCAGATACTTAGGAGAACCCATTTATTCCTGCTCTCTATTGGAGGTCTCTACTGGTCATGCTCCACTCACCATTTTCCTGGAAGCCAATCCAGAATGGGTGCTGACAAATGCTGAAAGCATGGCTCCTGGGACTGCCTTCTGGGAGATGCCTTCTGCTCACAGGAGCCGTCACAGGAAACATGGAATCCGTCGTTGGAGACGCTTTCCGAGCTACTGAGGTGAGGGTCTGCAGTTAGGAAACGTTCTTAGTGATCCCAGTCCCGGGAGCCTCCACTGACTCAGCTGTAATTAGAGTGGTCTCAACAAGGAACAGCTGAAAGAGCCCAACTTCTCTCCTAACTCTAAGTTTACTATTTGGGTTATTTAATTCCTACAATGTAGAATTGACTGGATCGTCTTTTAACCGTCACTACAATATCTTGCTTACGTTACACATCAGTTACCATATAGGGCTGGCATACAACTGCGTAAGTCCTGCTGAGCTATGCGTCAGTGTTTCCCAGGATCATACATGCTGCAGTCTTTCCACAATAATGTTTCTGCGTATGGGCTAGAATCCTCTTCCATATTCCAGCTAGTGGTTTGTACCAATAAATGCACAGTTGTGTGAAAGCCAGCCGGATGCGAGAATGTTCAGCTTGTGTCTCCCTGAGACTGGGGAAGGAAGCACATTGCTGATTTCGTTACCTTGTCCCTTGGGGCAGCTCCCAGGGCTCAAAGACACTTCAGCAGGGGTTTTGTCATCAGTGAGTGTGTCAGAACTCACCAGAGTCACCCAGAGGGCCATCTAGGAAAACATCTTCATTGAAGCCCGATCATACATCCAAAGTCCGTTTGCTAAGCAATATGAAATTTAAACCAAAACAGAAAGATGCTTTAAAAAAATCAGTAGATCAGTGGGGCTGTTTCTAGACAGATATTTTCTTGTATTAGTGAATAGAACTTGATACTTTATAAATAGTCTTAGCATTGTAAACAGCATGTATGTGCACAGCCTATATATAGATATATATTAAGGTGACTATTTATTGTGTTTTCTTTTTACTCTGTACATATTCTAATCTACGCCTTACCATCTTGACCTAGCACCTCACCCCACACCTGCCTAGAAAGAAAGATATAGATCTTCCATCATCAAATCCAAAGATTTACATCTTCCACCGGAGAGGAATGACTGATTCTGTGTGACCCAGCCCAGATCTATGCTTGGCTGAACCCAGCAAATATCCTGTGACTCATGAATGGCTTCCAAACACTCTCCTGCTTCCTGAGTAAAAACACACAGAGAAAAGACCCCAGTTTACATATGAAGTATAAACAGCAAAGGTGTGCTGTCTTAATTTTCAGTCAAACCCTCCAGACATCCTCCATGGCGTCGGTATTAAAGCCGGAACGAGGCTACATGCTCCTATTCCATAATAAGCTATGGAAGTTGCATGGGGTCGAGTCTCTAGGAAATCCCCTCTTTCTTTGAAAAAATGTCATTGGTAAGATAGGAGATTGGCATTACAATGAGCAAAATATAGTGCGGGCTGATACGCGCTGTCAGGCAGAATTTGGTTTGAGATACTGACTTTTGTCTGCATGGTGTCTCCGTTCCAAAGAAGATGGAAGGGGCAGAGCTGGAAGTTTCCAGTCCCTGGTTAATGTGGTCTACACAACTGAATAATGTATAAGGAGACGTTCCTTTGATAATGTCACAATTATTCATTGTACAGCCATAAACTCAGATATTCACATTAACAGCTAGGTATTATTTTTCTTCTCTGAAATTAAGTGAGCGGCATCAGTGGTCATAAATGAGAGCATTCATCAAAGGCGGAGCCATGGCAGAGGATTAGGCGAATGCTGATGAACTGTCCAGATTCCCAGAAGTTGGGATGGAGCTGCATTCAGCGTTCCTTTATCATCCATCTGGCACATAACAAAAAGTCTCCTATATTTAATGCAGGTTTGCCCTAGGCCACGTAATAGGATTAGGAATAATTTCTACAAATTTACAAAAACAAATCACATGGGAAGGCTTAGAATTTGCTAATAATTTCTCCATAGCTGGGAGATCAAAGGTATATAAGAGTCCCTAGCCAGGCGGTGGCTTGACCCTGGCCTGGCTTTCTTAATGAAAGGGTTAATCTTCTCCGAGGTGACCATAGAGGAGCAAATAGTGTGACCAAAGGCAGATTCATTCCCCCCCAAAACAAGGAAGAAAATAGTGTGAAAAACACAACAGCAAGAAAACATTTACAGAATCACACTACATTTTCTGTTTCGGGGGAGAAAAAAATAACACTGTGGAATCTCACTGAAAGGGGGCAAGACAAAGGGAGAGCCCTGGCTGAGGAACAAGGGAAGATCAAAACCTCTCCCCAATGCCTCTCGGAATAAAAGAAATTAGGCTGCTTGCTTCTCCTTTCACAGCTTTTCCCATTGTGGTCAGGTGAGTGCAGGCCACCACACAGCCACCCTTAGCTCAGTCACAAAGTTTATGTGGGGCCTCCTGAAATGGCCAGCAGGGCAAGACACTGCTCAGGCCAAGCCCAGCAGACGTTGTGGGTGTAGCCCGTTACAGACATGCAGACTGGGATTAGGCATGGTGAATTCTTCCATGGACTTTCCTTACACTTGAAGGGAAATGACGGCGAACAAAGGCATATTAAAAATAATGAGGCCGGCTAAGACTAACGGGAGGCTCCGATGTCACCCATATTCCTCCTTACTAATCCAGACAAGTGGCCAAGTTTGATTCTGCCTTTTTTTTTCCTTGAAGCTGTAACAAGGCGGTCAGGTTCACAGATATTAACAGCCTTGCCTGGTCCCCTTTCCTAGTGATGGTTCTGGAAACCCGTTGCCAGCCCATGTAACATGTCTCAGGACATACTGAACAGAGCTGGCTTCTTCATCCAGTGTGGGCCACTCAGCAGACAAGGGAGTTACATATAAAATCTGTCAGTGCAAGGGTGGTGGTGGACAGCAGAGGGGTCTTACTGGAGGATAAGTTAACCCTTTGACGGAGGTGAGAGGTTTTTGTTATTAAGCCAGTCTGGGCATTGACTCAGCCAGAGGGAAATCAGAGGTGCTTATGTGTTCATGCCTGTCCCCTATTGGTCTGTCAAACAGATTAAGATGAGACAGAAGTCTGTCATAGAAGGAGCCTGAGAGAGATAAGGCTGAAGAACAAGAGGAGATTCTCTTATTAGCCAAACTGATGAAGTCAAAGTGAGGAAAACTTGCTTGGCCCAATGCTTTAATTTTCAATGTCTGATGGTAAGAAGCAGGATTCTATACTGACCTTGCCAAGGAGCGAACATTGAGTCAGGGATGCTTTCCTCCTGTGTTTTCTGAGTCATTCTCCACAGAGGAGGAAAAACTAAATACCGAGTTCCAGGGCCTCCTTAGGAATGTTGGACACAGATGCCAAGAGACTTCTGAAACCTCACACATGGATTGCCTTTTCCATTCAACGTCAGTTTCTTGGAAAGAAAGAATGGTTGGTCCTTTTGACAGAGACTTGAAAAGAAAACAGAGTCTATATTGGTACCCTGCTACCCTGAGTTTTATTGATATGTACCCCAAGGTCATGGATACTCAACTGTCAAATCAAATGCTAACAAGTTACATGCATTCATAGACATTCTTGTAATTGGTGGGTACTTTGCATTCTAGATGGGGCACTGTTCTAAGTGTTATGTGTGCTATACTATTCTCAGACTACACTGATTTTCTTACATAATTCTACCATGGAAACATATTGCTTACTGGGTGCAGTGATTCTTGCCTTAAATCCCAGCTCTCAGGCATCAGAGGTAGGAAGAACTACACAACCAGGGCTACTGAGACATTGTCTCTAAGATCAATCATCAATCAATCAATCAGTCAGTCAATAAATCAATATCATCATCAAGAACAACAACAAAATATTTTTAACAGCAAATTATTTCTTGTTTTTACCTCCTACTGGTTAAGTTTCGTCAATTTGACACAGGCTAGAGACACCTGAGGTACCAAGGAGAAGAAGATTTACTGAGGACCTGTCTCCATCAGATTGGCCAAAGGGAAAGTCTGGGCAGGTGGTCCCCATTGAACAGGGATGAAGACAGCAGAATGTGAGTCTGGGAGCATTTCTCCACGGTCTCTGCTTCAGCTTCTACTCCTTGTGCTCCAGTTGAACTCCACTCTTGGGATCCCTTGACGGTGAAAGTATAAAAATATCTTGGTCAAAATTCTTTTTGTTAGTGTTTTATAATAAAAAAGTAAGCTAGGATACCCCTTACGGACCAGGAAACTGATACTAAGAGAAGTTAGGTCATCTTTCTTTAAACTTGAGCTCCAAAATTGGCAGGGCCAGGATTTGAACTTGCATGTTACATTAGACTGGTTTCTCCCTTCTTTTCTGGCTAGATTTTGTTCTAACAAAAGGGAGATTATGGAGTTAATTGAGTTAATTGAGTTAAATTAAAAAATTGTTTTTATTTTTCAGATTATCAAACTGAAGTTGTGAGATAGTATTATGCTAAGTTGTACAGATAGCAGCTGAGAATCCAAGTGCCACCTCACCTGTCTGAGTGCTGTTCCTCCCCAGGAAGCCAATGCCCTCCTGCTGCCCTTCTCTTAACATCGCCATCTATCAGTCCTTCAAATGCACAACAAACACACATTTTGGGTTTATTCTAGTGTTAAATTTGGGGATCTATGAAGGGCAATAGAAACTCTTACTGTCCATAAGAGAAGGATGTAGAGAGAGCTGCACAATATGAACCCTCTATCAGGGGAGATCTGCATTCCATATTGCGGTAGCCTGAAGAAGAAAAGGGGAGTCTGCCATGATGAAATCAGGGCTTATTTCACAGAAGAACCTATATTCAAGGAGTGAAACCCTCACCTAGAAAATGAGGAAGATATTTTGAATAGACAGAAGTGAGTATTAATGATGCATTGAGGGGCTTAGTTTAGCTCAGGATAACTATATTGGTCTATACTTCCTAGGGATGGGTCACATAGCAGACAGAAAGAAAATTCTGAGTGTATGGACTGTATTTTGAGAATGGCAGAAACAAACTAGAATTGAGAGGTTGAAGAGGAGGTTGATAGGATGTGGTAATATAGTATATGTGGAAGCTGACACCCAGGTTCCTTTCTTGGGTACCTGGGTTGCTTTTGTGTCTGGGTAAGCCAACAGTAAAATGAGGAATTTTACATTGGGGTAGACGAGGAACTCGATTCTATCTTTAACGAGTCACCTTGGTGCCTTCAGGTTCTCAGGTATACTCTTTCAAATGGCCTTTGCAAATAAATGTATTAAGCTCATAAAAGCAAGCAGGTACTAGATGAAGATGTAGGTGCTTTTAGGTGGGTAAGGAACCAGGGCAGGAGATGCTGTGAAGAACAGTGAAAAGGGAGATGTGAAGGTGGACTGATGGTGCTTCAGGCATGGGCAGAGCAGACAATACCTGAAAGCAAAATGGAAGAGTATTTGTAGAGAAATAAGAAAATGTCCAGAAGAAGGCAGATTATGATATGAAAGGGGAAGATGGCAGCCAGTGGGAGTATTCAGAAGTCAAGGAAATAGGACCAAACCCATGCCATTAGGAAACTTAAATATTAAGGGTGGGTTCTGGAAGGAGAGTCGTTGAAGATGTGGTAGGAGCACATGAGCAAGAGGGAAGTCAGAGAGTAGGTTAAGAAAACAGGAAGAAGATGTGCCTTCATAGTTTGTCTCCTTAGAAAAAAGGCAGAGGGACGATAGATCACTCCAGACTGGGAGCAAAGGGTAAGAAAGGGACATAGGGTATTGTTGTTGTTGTTGTTAGTTTTGTTTTATTTTGATTTGATTTTTAAATGCTGTAATGAAACAATGTGACCAAAAGCAACTTGCGAAGGAAAGATTTTTTTGCTTATTTCAGCTTATAATTCTTAGGTCACACTTCATCACTGAGGGAAGCCAGGGCAAGGACCTGAAGGTAGAAACTGAGGTGGAAGCAATGGAGGAGCCCCACTGGCTCGCGTAGCTGCTTAGCACCAACCCATCAGCTCACAACTGCCTATGTCTTCCCACAGCAACCACTCATAAAGAAAATGTCCTACTTTGCAGAGGATAACCTTGTCAGACATCAATAGGAGGAGAAGCCCTTGGTCTTGTGAAGGAGGATGCCAGGGCGGGGAGGCAGAAGTGGGTGGGTGGGGGAGCACCCTCATAGAAGCAGGAGGAGGGAGGATGGAATAGAGAGTTTCCAGACGGGGAAACCTAGAAAGAAGATGACATTTGAAATGTAAATAAATAACATATCCAATTAAAAAGAAATGTCCTACAGCCTTGTTGACAGACAGATTTTACAAAGCTGATCCCCTCCCCTGTGTGTGTGTGTGTGTGTGTGTGTGTGTGTGTGTGTGTGTGTGTGTGTGAATTAAGGTGCAAGGTATATTCCAGGAGCTGGGGTCCCCAACTGAAGACCAAGCAGCAGGTGAACCGAGCACAGCATTCGTTTCTCTCTGCTTTCTTACTGTGGGTACAGTTAACCAGCCATCCCACACTCCTGACACCATGACTGTTCAAAATCTAGAGTCAGAATAAACTTCCTTCCACATGTCGCTTTTATCAGGGATTTTTGTCATCAAACCAATCTCGGGAGTTCATGCTCACTAAATAAGGTCTTTCTAAACAACACCAGGACCCTTTAGGATGAAGTCACCTATTCCCTTTCTAAAATAGTCATGCATAAAGACCAGGTTGGCTCCCGTTTTTCAGCAACAGTGGCCCACAGTCCCATCTTCTCTCCGTTGTCCAGTAGGCATGTAGAATACTGCGTTCCTGTGTGATGCCTCACGAGGAAACCATGGTAGCTTGGTAGCTAGCAGGGTTGGTAGAGCTTGTCTGAGAGAAAAAAGTTAGTCACAGAGATGGAACAGTCAAGGACTCTGGTGATTTTCTACTTCAGTATCATGTGAAGCAAGGTTTATGTGTTCTTCATTTTACAAAAGCATCCTTAGCCACCTGGCAGGAATCTGCATGAAGGTGACAATGTCTATGGTGGTAACCATAGCAACATTATTGGAGGGGCTGCAGAGTACCTAGACTTGATGTGCCAAGAGCAGTTAAAGAAAAAGGGAGGGGGAGTAGGGAGTTTGTGGAAGAGAGACCAGGAAGGGGGACAACATTTGAAATGTAAATAAATAAATGGAGGTATAGATTCTGTGGTGAGACTGCTAATGTTATTCGCCGTGCCCATGTCACAGACTGGGGATCTGGACATCACAGTTAGGCTGCCTCCCAGCTATACTCAAGCCCAGTAAATAAGTTTACTCCATGAAATGACACTTAATTCCACTTGACTGTGGCTAAGCTTTTTTTTTTTTTTTAAATAAAGGTTTTATTAAAATTTTGAGACTTTCATACAGCACATTTGGAGCAGATCCACCCCAACGCTTCCCTTTAACTCCTCCCACATCTGTCCGAGACTTGCCCAGCTCCAACATTATGGCATCTTACTATTTTTTAAAGAACCACTGACTCCAATTTGTACTCTCATAGGTTTTGGAGCCCACAGGATCATGGTAGACCTACCAGGAGCCACACCCTTCAGGACACTAATGTTCCCTTGCCCGGAAGCAATAGCTCAGAGTGGGAAGAGGCTTTGCTCCAGCTCCTGACGGGGAAACTTATATGTTTTGAAAGCAGAATCAATTCTAGATTTTGTTCACACAGAACTTGTTTCCTATGCTTGAGATAGCTTTCTACCATTCAAAAGGAAAACACAGGCAAGGCACACCCATTAGTATGAGTTTTGTTGCTCATTTCAGTCCTACTAGGAACTTGAAACAACTGTCAGGTAAGGGAAGGCAAGGTGTTGGCTGTACCCTCAGCTGAACTGTTTCCATGTGTCTTTGAGGAAGCTTCTCACTGGATGGTAAGGCATCAGATGAAGTCAGAGCCCCCATTCCACTGTTTGAAAAAACTGTTAAAACAAGTCCCATTTCTATAGCAGTGTTTTCCTGGGACAATATATTTATAGATCACATTTGCATCTTCCAAACTTCTTTGACTCTAGACAATTTTTCTTATAGGGCATTCCAGAAATTATGTTAGTTGGGTGGCTCGGGCATTGGAAAACTTATCTCTGGGAAAATATGAGACAGAGTCAACTCTGATGAGTTGAGATGCTGATGTTGAAAGAATTCGCTGGGCATAAGAAACTAAAACTCTATTGGGAACAGTGGAAATCCAGGGATGCAAGCCTGGAGAGACTGCACTGTGAGTAGCCAAGGCGCAGAGAGGTCTGGGCAGAAAGCGTGCCCCCCCCCGGGCCCCCCGATTTGTTCAGGGAATCAGAAACACTGCCGGAGGGACTCGGTTTTCACCCCGAGGACCTGTGTGAACAGACCACGTATAATCACAGACAACAAGATGGCAAGAGGAAAGCGAAAGAACTTACCCAATGGAAACCAAGACAACCTGGAAACATCAGAACCCAGCTCGCCCATCACAGCAAATAGCAGAATGCCAAACACTCCAGAAAAAGAACACTCAGAGATGAAATCATACCTCAAGATGATGATAGAGATCCTTAAACAAGAATGGGAGGAAAAGCATAAAGAAATAAAAGCTTTTAAAGAGGAAAGAAGAAAAACACTCAAAGAAATCAAAGAACTAGAGGACAACAGAACCAAAGAGATGAAGGAATTTAAGATGGAAATGAAAATGGAAATGGAAACAATAAAGAAAACACTAAAATAGACAACCCTGGAGATGGCAAACCAAAAAGAGAAATCAGGAGTCACAGATGCAAGCATCTCCAACAGACTACAAGAGATGGAAGAGAGAATCTCGGGGGCCGAAGACAACATTGAAAACATAGACAAAACAGAGAAGATGCAAAAGCCCAAAAGCTCCTAACCCAAAATGTCCAGAAGATCCAGGACACATTGAGGAGACTAAACCTAAGGATAATAGGAGTAGAAGAGGGTGAAGAATATCAACTAAGAGGCACAGTAAATATCTTCAACAAAATCCTAGAAGAAAGCTTTCTTATCCTTAAGAATGAGATGACCATGAGTATAAAAGGTGCCTACAGAACACCAAACAGAGTGGACCAGAAAAGAAATTCCTCCCAATAGTCAAAATGCCAAGTGCCCAAAGCAAAGAAAGAATACTAAAAGCAGTAAGGGAAAAAAGTCATGTAACATATAAAGGCAGACCAATCAGAATCATACCTGACTTCTCAACAGAGACTATGAAAGCTAAAAGATTCTGGACAGACATCATGCAGACCCTAAGAGAACACAAGTGTCAGCCCAAGCTGCTATACCCAGCAAAACTCTCAATCACCATAGATGGAGAGACCAAAATATTCCAGGACAAATCTAAATTTATACAATATCTGACCACAAACACAGCACTACAACAAATTATAGGTGAAAAACCCAATATAAGGAGGGATACTATATCCTAGTATAAACAAGAAAATACCTAAGCAAGAAAACCAAAAGAAGAAAGACACACAGGCACAATTCTACCTCTAAAAGCAAAAATAGCAGGAAACAGCAATCACTATTCCTTAATATCTGTGAACATAAATGAACTCAATTCCCCAATAAAAAGACATGGGCTATCAGACTGGATACATAAACAGAATTCAACAAATTGCTGCATACAGTAAACTCATCTCAGAGACAAAGACAGACACTATCTCAGAGTAAAAGGTTGGGAAAAAAATCCTTCCAAGCAAACGGCCCCAAGAAACAAGCTGGAGTGGCCATTCTTACATTGAATAAAGTAGATTTTCAACCAAAAGTTGTCAAAAAAGAAAAGAAAGGATACTTTTTACTCATTACAGGGAAAATCTGTCAGGAGGAACTCTCAATCCTTAACATATATGCTCCAAATTCAAGAGCACCCATACTCATAAAAGAAACCCTACTGAAGCTCAAAAAATACATGGTGCCCCACACAATAATAGTGGGAGACCTCAACACCCCTCTCTCATCAATGCTCAGATCATGGAAACAGAAACTGAACAAGGACACAGAGAAACTAGCAGAGGTTATGAACCAATTGGAATTAATAGACATCTACAGAACATATCATCCTAAAACAAAAGAATATACCTTCTCAGCACCTCTTGGCACATTCTCCAAAATTGACCATATAATCGGTCACAAAACAAGCCTTAATAGATATAAGAATATTGAAATACTCCCATATACCCTATCAGATCACCATGGTCTAAGGCTGGTCTTTAATAACAACAAAGACAACAGAAAGCCCATATCCACATGGAAACTAAACAATGCTCTATTAAACAATAACAGGGTCAAAGAAGAAATCAAGAAAGAAATTAGGATTAACTAGAATTTCATGAAAATAAACATACAACAAACCAAAACACATGGGATACATTGAAAGCAGTACTGAGAGGAAAACTCATAGCTCTGAGTACTTCCAAAAAGAAACTGGAGAAAGCATACACTAGCAACTTGACAGTAGAGTTGAAAGCTCTAGAACAAAAGGAAGCAAAAACACCCAAGAGGAGTAGACAGCAAGAAATAAACAAACTCAGAGCAGAAATTGACCAAATAGAAACAAAAAGAACCATTCAAAGAATCAACAAAACTAAGAGCTGGTTCTTTGATAAAATTAATAAGATTGATAAACCCTTAGCCAGACTAACTAGAGGGCAAAGAGAGAGTATCCAAATTAACAAAATCAGAAAGGAAAGTGGAGAAATAACAACTGAAACTGAGGAAATTCAAGAAATCATCAGATCCTACTACAAAAGCTTATACTCAACAAAGTTGGAAAATCTGGAGAAAATGGATAAATTCCTAGACAGATACCAGATACTAAAGTTAAACCATGGCCAGGTAAAACATCTAAATAATCCTATAACACCTAAAGAAATTGAAGCAGTCATCAAAAGCCTCCTAACCAAAAAAAGCCCAAGTCCAGATGGGTTCAGTGCAGAATTTTATCAGACATTTATTGATGACCTAATACCAACACTCTCCAAACTATTCCACAAAATAGAGTCAGATGGAACACTACCTAACTCATAGTTTGAGGCCACAATAACCCTCATTCCTAAACCACACAAAAACCCTACAAGGAAAGAGAACTTCAGACCAATCTCACTTATGAACATTGAAGGATCAACATTATAAAAATGGCAATCTTACCAAAAGCAATCTACAGATTCAATGCAATCCTCATCAAAATTCCAACCCAATTCTTCATAGAGTTGGAAAGAGTAATGTGCAATTTCATTTGGAATAACAAAAGACCTAGAATAGCGAAATCCATCTTCAACAACAAGAAAATATATATGGGAATTACCATCCCTGACCTCAAGCTATATTACAAGGCAATTGTTTTAAAAACTGCATGGTATTGGTACAGAGATAAGCACATGGATCAGTGGAATAGAATAGAAGATCCAGAAATGAGCCCTCACATATATGGTCACTTGATTTTTGACAAAGGAGCTGTAAACATTCAATGGAAAAAAGACAGCCTCTTCAACAAATGGTGTTTGTTCAACTGGCACTCAGCATGCAGAAGAATGAAAATAGACCCTTTCTTATCTTCTTGTAAAAAGTTTAAATGCAAGTGGATCAAAGATTTCCACATTAAACCAGGTACACTGAAACTATTGGAAGAGAAAGCAGGGAAATCCTTAGAACACATAGGCACAAAAGAATATTTCCTGAACAGTGCACCAATGGCTCATGCTCTAAGTTTCTGTAAGACTTAGGACACTGTCAAGAAAACAAAATGGCAGCCAACAGACTGGGAAAAGATCTTTACCAACCCCACATCTGATAGAGGTCTAATATCTAAGGTATACAAAGAACTCAAGAAGTTAGACACCAGAGAATCAAACAACCCTATTAAAAAATAGGGTTCAGAGCTAACCAAAAAGTTCTCAATTGTGGAATATTGAATGGCTGAGAAGCATCTAAGGAAGTGCTAGACATTATTAGCCATCAGGAAAATGCAAATCAAAACAACCCTGAGATTCCACCTCACACCAGTCAGAATGTCTAAGATCAAAAATTCAGATGACAGCAGATCCTGGCAATGATGCGGAGAAAGAATAACACTTCTCCACTGTTGGTGGGGTTGTAAACCGGTATAAGCACTCTGGAAATCAGTCTGGCAGTTCCTCATAAAATTGGACATAGTACTACCCGAAGACCCAGTTATTCTACTTCTGGGCATATACCTCAGAGATGCTCCAACATACAACAAAGACACACACACACCACAATGTTTATAGCAGCCCTATTATAATAGCCAGAAGGTAAAAAGAACCGAGATGTCCTTCAGTAGATGAATGGATACAAAAATTGTGGTATATTTACACAATGGAGTACTAGTCATCTATCAGAAACAATGACTTTATGAAATTCTTAAGAAAATGGATACTTTTGGGAATAGCATCCTGAGTGAGGTAACCCAGTCATGAAAGAACAGACATAATATGCAGTTACTGATAATTGGATACTAACCCCAGAAAGCTCTGAACACCCCAGAAATAACTCACAGACTATATGAAGTTCAAAAAACACAAAGGCAAAAAAAAAAAAAAAAAAGAAAAAGAAAAAAAAGAAAAAGAAAAGATAAAAAATCATCATGCTTAATCTTTACACACCAAGAAAACTTTGACTATTTCCAGGTTACATCTTGTTTTATATGTACTTTATGCTCATTCTGACTAGTAAAATTTTAATGTATACTATCAAACCTTAAAAAAAATCAAGTACTGACAAAAATGTATTCATATACTTTTATGTAAAAATGCTTTTAAAATCTATACATTTATCTTTGTTTTTTAAAATAAAGTTGTTCAATTACAAAAGAAATAGAAAAAGAAAAAAAGAGCACTGACTCTTCAAGCACTGATTGATCTTTCAGAGGCCCTGAGTTCAAATCCCAGCATACACATGCTGGCTCACAACCATCTATAATGGGATCTGATGCCCTCTTCTGGTATGTTTCATGTACTCATATATATAAGATAAATAAATCTTTAAAACAGAGGGAGGAGAGAGAGAAGCAGAGTTTCTGTGTAGTATAAGCATGTCCCAGAGATGCAGTGCTATCAAGGTTCCCTAATCAATATTCCCTAAAAAAAAAAAAAAAAAGGAAAGAAAGAAACTAAAACTCATTTGAAAAAAAATTAAACCATAAGTGAAAAATAAAATAATCCTTGGAGCTTTCCAGAGGATGAAGAGAAGGAACAGGCGTGTCTTCAGCCACTAGCTATAGGTGCCTGGGACTTTTCTCCTAAGTTGCCCCAGCTAATGCATTTTCATGTTAAGGAAGGAAGTTGGAAAGGGTTCAGTGATAACTCTCTTAAATCTTGTGTGGGGTGGAACAATGTGACATTTTGTCCTCTTTATATCAGATTCTGATTGGCTATGTGCCTCTGCGGAGCAAATAGTCTCAACTCTGGCAGCAGCAGCCTCTACAGGAAGCATTCTAAACAACAAACAGGAACGGCCATGGTATGTCTTATAATAGTAATTAGAATAAATCATAAGGAATTGAGTGCTCTGAATTTATTTTTTTAAGTGGACTTTGGCTCCTTTGTTTTAAATCCTTCATATCTGACTGATTCTCCTTAGCCAGGATGTGATGGGAGTTCTTCCGGAGATTAAAACTACTTACTGTTTTCATTACTTCAGCTAACTAGTTGTACAACTTAATTTATTTTGTTAGTCCATTCTTAGCATAAGTAAGCATAAAATAAACTTGTATGGCTGTTCAAAAAATTATGTGCTGCTAGCCCCACACCCTGTCATTCTGATCTTGAATTTGAGGAAGGCTCCAAAGTTTGTGTTTTTACAACTTCTTACACGATTTTACCGTGTACCTTGTGCTAAGAATTTTGGAAATGGATATTTAAGAGTTGAAGAAGAATCAATTATTTTCTAGTTTTGAAACTTTGTGAATGATGGCTATACCTGGAAAGACTGGAATTTTCAGACTGAAAAAATTTTCAAATATGTCTGTACATGAATCTCAATATTCTGTTGGAAAGAAAGTTGGTGCAATCGACAATGTCTAAGAAAAGGCAGGAGACTGGCTCAGGTTCACAGAGGCTGTTAGGCCTAAGTTCCATTTTGTGAGGCAGTTTTTGAGAGTGCAGTCCACAGTCACCTTTGATCAAGAGAAATAAGATGTTTCTGGGTGAGGAAAATAAGGAACAGCAGGCTCCAGGGATTCTGTGTAAGAGAGGTGAGAACAAGAAGAAATAGTGGCTCTGAGTTTTCATATCTCAACTTGATGGTCACATCAGCCCATTCCATTCCCATAACTGGAGCAATGACCAGTATGGATATTTGTTAGAAAATAACACAGACACTTAAGTTAACTCTTGTTCCTGTGAGATTCATTCTTTAAAAGGGACAATGAATAATTTCTCAGAAAATGACGTGTTCGTCTAATTAGAGAATGGAATTTTCTTACACTTCCCTGTAAGAAGGAGGAGAGTCTGGGCTTAACAGTCCATGAATAAGCTCTAAAGATGCAGTGATCAAATGAAGGGTTCTTGTGCGCAGTGGAAATCCAATTACAGGCACAGTCACGATTATGCCCTCTTTTGTGTTTCTGATTCATTGGCAAGCTTTTGGGTGGCTTTTGGGAGACAAGGTTGGGATTTCACTAACTGCCAGTGGAAGAGATGAGCAGGTGATCTGTTTATGACATCTGTCACCACACTGATCCCCTGGGCTGACAGAAGACTGTCCTAGAATGGAAGCCAAGGATAAGCTGAACACTGTGAGGCTTAGGGCTTTCAGCTGAGTAGCTTGGCTCAAAGACCAACCACATAAACCATACACCACCTTTGAGAATCCACCTTCTTTCTCTCAGGAACCAACCAGCTTGACTTTTTAATCTTCCAGGGGAACATATATGCATGGTCTTATTATATGCTTTGCAAGAATTTAAGTTTGTGTATTTATTTAGTCAAGCCATGGAGATAAAATCCTACCTAAGAACGCTGTTATTTAAAAACAAATTATTTGCCTAAATTAGTTTCTAGGTAAGACCTGACTGGATTCTCACATTACCACAACTCCCACACCTACCAAATGATGAACTCAAATATTGCAATATAATTGAAATTAGTTTAAAAAATTAAATGACATTTTTGCGAACCATTTAAAAGGGTCAGCAATGTGTTTGAGCAGTGCAAGGTTAACCTTTGTTCATTTGGGGAAATGCAGTCTTCAGTGGGAACTGTGGGGCTGGGGGGGGGTTGTACTTGCTAAAAGTTTAAAACAGTAATTTTTTCCCAAGAAAGGTCATCTTGAGCTAAAAATGTCAAATAAATTATTTAGATTACTGAATTAGAAAAGTGAAGATCTGACAGGCTGAATTTTTTATGCACATTAGCCACAGCCGGGGTCTCTCTATGTTCTTTTTATTAGGTAAAGTGCACCCCCTTGCCTCTTATTAAAAATCCTCCCATTTAGTCCTATACACTTCCTTTGATAGATGACTCATGTTTGTGAGCATCTAAAACAGGAGGCAGCTGCCTTCCTACAGCCTGTCTTCATTGTAAGCCCTCCCAATTCTCCATCTAGCCACTGCACACATAGATCTCAGAGAAGAGACTGTGCACACAGAGCACATATGGCCTCAAAGATGCTTTGTAGAGATGCACACACACTGGTACACCATGGTGAATCTTCACGCACCTATGTGACCACATATGCTTTCTTTCCCCTTCAGTGGCATAGTCTTGTATTTCAGTGAGAGAGAAACTCCACAGGCATATAGAGTGGTTTCAATAGAAAATGCATGGCGTTAGCAGACTTTTCTCATGTAAGAGAGAATATTTAAAAAGTAAATGGCTTTGTGAACATGTAAGTTAAGGAATTTCCCCGTTTAGCACAGTGATCGTTGAAGTGTCCTCTAGGTATCACTGCTAGCTTGAGCATATGGCCTTTGGGTTTTCTTCTGTAGTAGAGATCTGTGAGCTCCTCAGAGCTACTTTGCCAGGGCAGGTGACTGCTGTTTTGGCTGTGACCTTACATTTGAGAAGTTGAGGTGTTGGGCTTCCAGGTGGTTGATGGGGACTGGGTGACACTAGATAATTGGGCTTGAGTCCTTGTATTTGCTCCATGTTCCTTCTTCCCCAAAATGTGTATATCAAACCTGTGGTTTCTTAAGCAGAGAACTTCTTTTGGAGTGTTTAGTTAACTGGTGTTGTGCCTGCCGGGGAACCACCCGTGCTGTGCCCAGTGAGTTAACAGAACATATGTTTATGCAGAAAGTGAAGCGTGTTCTATATCTCTGAGACATTATGCTGCTTCTCTTATTGTCTCTAGTGTATATATGTATGTATATTATATGTTTTTCTAGTTTCTTTATAGAAAACCTCATTTTTAAGAATTGTTAGTTTCCAAGGTATTTTTTTTTTCATAATTATCTTAAGAAATTAACTTTTTTCAACTTGGATTCTAAGGGTTGAAGAACTGAAATGGTAAATGATACTTGGCAGGGAGGGCTGTAGTCACTGATTTTAGAACCTAGAATTTGGTTTTATATCTGACTCAATTACTGCTATTTCTTCTTCTTTTAAAGTTTTAAAAGGATTTGTGTTGTTCTATGTGTGTATGTGTGTTCTGCTTGTACCGTAATTTATTTTCTATTGCCTTGATAAAACACCATGGCCAAGGTAACTTATAAAAGAAAGTATTTAATTTGGGGCTCACAGTTCCATAGCATTTAGAGTCCATGACTTTTAGGGTGGGAAACATGGATGCAGGCAGGCATGGTGCTGAGCAGTAGCTAAGAGCTTGCATGTTGGGGAAACAACATTCACAAGGCAGAGGGAAAGAGAGCTAACTGCTAATGGCATGAACTTCTGAAACTTCAAAGCCCACTCTCAGTGACACACCCGCTCCAAGAAGGTCAAACTTCCTAATCCTTCCCAAGCAGTTCCACCAACTAGGGACCAAATATTTAAATGTATAAGCCTACAGGGACCATTTTTATTCAAACCACTATAGCTTGCACATACACACACACACACACACCTCCCCCCTCCCACACGAGTGTGTGTTTATTGTGTGTGTTTCTGATATATTCAGAGGCTAGAGGAGGGCATCAGATGCTCTCAAACTAGAATTTTGATGGTTGTAGGCCACCAAATGGGTGCTGGAAAGGAAATATTGGTCCTCTGCAGGAGCAACAAACCACCTCTCCAGCCCCAGCCATTTCCTTTTAGTCTTACCTTTCTCTTTCTTAGTAAATATCTATGTCTTTCCACTTCTTTTTTTGTCTGTATTTCCCAGCTTCTTACAATTGGACAGAGTTTAGGATTGCTTCCTGCTAATGGAGTATAGATGGAATGCTGTATGTTAGGGATGGAAAGATAGCTCACTGATTAAGAATGTGAATGCACTTATAGCTGATCCATGTTCAGTTTCCAGCACCCACCAGAGCAGCTTCTAACTGCCAGTAACTGCAGCTCTAGCAGTCTAAAACCTTTGGTCTTCTTCAGTGGTGGCACTCAATTGAACACCCCCTTCCCACACATAAGCACACACATGATTAAAAAGTAATCTTCAAAAAGATGCTGAGGGAATGGTGTTTCATGCCTTCTAAAAAGATCCATAGAGAACTGGGATTACTGATAAAAACAGCTCACAGAAAAGCCAGTTTTAAATAAGTATCACAAAAACTTGGAAGCCTGTATCCTCCTATTGTGGTCTCTCTGCCTTGTAAAGAACCCCCTGCTTATGATTTGGTGGGGTTTTTGCTGTTGTTTGTTTTGTGTGTATATATATATACATATATATATATGTATATATATACACACACATATATATATGTATATATATATATATATACACATACATACACACATATACACACATATATAAAATGTATGGATACAAATGACTGGTTTTTTTTTTTTGTTTTACTGAAACATAAATATATTGAAGTTGGCTCCTATATAAGTTCCTGTGTTTTCAATGGTTCAAAGCAGTTAGGGTAGTGAGTTTAAGCTCCAAATACCAACTTGAATTCTATATCTAACTGCTTTAAATGTAGGCCAAAGGAATGTTTAAAGCTATTGGGGCCTGTCTCGATTATGTATACTATGTAAGCACACTCAGTTTCCTGATCTTTCCCATCTGTCACTGATGGGAAAGATCAACAGGAGGTCTCAAGCTACCTAAACCAGAGTTTTCTCAGTCATGAGTCCAAACAAATGTTCACCAGAGGAGACAATAAAATCAGAATCCAAAAGTGGCCAGCCCAAGCAGATCACATACAGGAACTGAAATGACTGGCCAGCAGTGGGCTTAGTCAGTGAGCAGAACTTAGTAATGTGCAATCTAAGGCCAGATCCCAGTAAGGACTAAAGCAAGACACTGGAGCAAAGTCTGTGGACATTAGCCTGTTTCTGGACACGTTTCTTATGGAAGAAAGCACTAGGCTGGGTCAAGAGCAGGTAATTAATGGATGCAGATGGAACCCACAACAGCTATTTTACTGTCTTTGAAATCCTCTTAAACTTATACTCAGCTGGGTAATTGGGCACTTATGCCTTAGCTTAGTTCCTTCTGCATTAGTTTTTACTGTCATAGCTTATGCCACAATCCACTAAGAACTCAGTGGGCTGCACAAAGAATGCTTTTTGATTGATTGATGGATAGAGTCCCTTATTTACCGAAATTACCATGTAATGGAACCACTGTCTGTTCATTTCATGCTTGCAAATATTTTCCTACTGTGTACTCAACCTGTTTCTCATGTAGATCCAAATTCTGCATCTTATGTGTGTTTTCTTGTCTCCTTCATAGACTCCAAATGGACTTTTCATTCTTCGCTGCTTCCCAGAGTTGGATAACAGGTAAGGCCATGGCCCTGAACTGCCCAATGCTTCATCTCTCTGAACTCAAAGGCAGAGCATGAATCATGAAAGCCACTGCTATCAAACTTAGGTGGTGGCCAGAGCACAACTGGACACCACAGGGCATATGGGATGAACTTCTGGTGAGCTGCATCACCATGTTGTAACTTCTTTAGGACCAATTCGGAAATCCCTCTTAGCAATTTGGTGAGAGAGACTCATAAGCCCAATGTTGAATGACCATATGGTCACTGGTGTCAGCCTCTGTGGTAGGTTCCAGGACCCTCTCTTTTGTGGACAAAAAGACCTTTTCACTGCAGATTAACATTTAAGTTGATAGATAAGCTTTATAAAGAAGACCCCTAAGCATAGATAGCTTTGTGATTTCTGGTAAGTTACTCCCTTTTAAATGTAGATTAGTTAACAGGCCAGCAGTGAACATCCTAAACCCCTGCTGGTGAGCACCGGAACACATGGTTTTGGAAAACTTCCCCGTGTTTCCGAGACCAGAGTCGGATTTTGGAGGACATGTGTTCTTGATTCTGCAAGGTGTTGCTCTGGATGGCTTGATTTTGTTTTTTCTACAGTTTCACATAGCTTGTTCTTAACATTGTTGAAAATTGTTCAAGGCTGTTCTTCATACTGGAGAGTTACATCCTGGAGGATCTCTCCTGAGTCCTGGCAGAGAATTTTTTTAAGTGAAAGAATTTGAATTTTTTTTTTAAGGGGATGGGTTCTGGGACACAGGAGAAAGAAAACCGGGAGAGGATTTACCTCTGTGAGAGAGCGGGTGAAATCGAGGAATCAGTGGGGGTTCTGTGTATCAGAATTGCTGGCTAGTTTAAAGGTGAGTCATATAATTAAGTGAAAAATGGCCCTTTGCCCTAACATTCTTGCATAATACTTTGCATACTGGAATCTGGCCATTACTCTTCTTTTTTTCGTGTGTAATGTCTAATCTTCCTCAGGACAACTCTGGGAATGGAAGTCTGTTTAGAGCAAATGCCAATCAACAAAACCGTCACAAGGGGACATGCAGAGATGTATCTGGATAACCATGGGAGATTGTTTCCAAGACTCTAAGAGAAACAAAAAGTTGTAACAGATCATTTTCACACAGAAAGTGGTGTACTTACATAGAAACCACACAGACATTCCTGTATACTGTAGATAATCTCTGCATCACTTTAAATACTGAATACAACATAGGAATAGTAATTGTACTGTACTGCTTAGGTAATAATGACAAGAAAAAAGTCTGTAATGTTTCATACTGAGGCCATTTGATCAGATCAGTGACTGTTTGAACCCAGGCTGTGGATGTGGAGGGCCAATTTAATCTTTACAATTTATTACCATTATATGCACTCATTGATAAGTAGATATTAGCTCAAAAGCTCCGAATATCCAAGAAAAAAAATTCACAGACCATACGAAGCTCAAGAAGAAGAAAGACAAAAATGTGGATGTTTCAGTCCTTCTTAGAAGGGAGAACAAAATACTCATGGGAGAAAATACAGGGACAAAGAGTGGAGCAGGGACTGAAGAAAAGATCATCCAGAGACTGTCCCTCCCTGGAATCCATTCCATATGCAGCCACCAAACCCAGTCACTATTGTTGGTGCCAAGAAGTGTCTGCTGACAGGAGCCTGATACAGATGTATTCTGAGAGGCTCACAGATGAGGATGTATGCAGCTAACCGCTGGACTGAACATGGGTACTGCATAGAGGAGCTAGAGAAAGGACTGAAGGAGCTGAAGGGGTTTGCAACCCCATAGGAAGAACAACAATATCAACCAACCAGAACTTCCCAGAGCTCCCAGGGACTAAACCACCAACCAAAGAGCACACATGGAGAAGCCCATGGCCCCAGCTGCATATGTAGCAGAGGACTGCATTGTCCGGCATCACACGGAGGAGAAGCCCTTGGTCCTGTGAAGGCTTGTTTCTCCATTATAGGGGAATGCCAGGGTGTTGAGGTGGCAGAATCTTCATGGAGGCAGGGACAGATGGAGGGGGGGGGTTGGAGAGGGGCAAAGGGGACAACATTTGAAATGCAAATACATAAAATATCCAATAGAAATAAAAAATTATTACCATTATATCTTCTATCCACCAGGAAGAAACCAATGTCTCAATGATAAGCTTTAACCTAAACCTTAAAACCTTGATTTAAGAATCCCCTAATTCCCAACAGCCACTTATGATTTATCCTGTTCTAGCCATTCTTTCCAGTCTGGCTAATTGATCACAATGGGCTCAGCTTTTCTTGTCATAACGACTACTGCTGTGACATCAGCTGATGTTCATCGAGCTTACATGTATTGATTTATTCATCCTTTAAACACTCATGTGAACAATGCACTTTTCTATTTTGTGGATGAATGAGAAGCCAACACTCACAGCAGGACAGGTGGGAGAGATGGGACTCCAACCTACCCATTTAGTTCCAAAGCATCTCCTTTGTATTTATGCCAAGGTCCAATCTGTGATTGCTTCCTTAGACAAACCCCTGCTTCCTACTAATTCTACGGTTCTCCGGGAATCCAGAAGCTTTTCATCAATGAGCTGGATGGACATTGTCAGTCACTTAGAATCTGCTTGAAATCAGAAACTGTCTACAGCTCATTTTTTGTCGTTTCCTGCCATAGTTAATATAGTTCCAGTACAAGATAGCAGTTCGATGAACAATTTATCCGACTACATTATGCTTGATAATGGATTTTACTTAACTTTTTTTTTTTTTTTTGCCAAAAAAATTATTATCATCTTATTCACTGTGACACGAATATACCTTGAGCCTTGCCCACAAAGTGAATGAAAAATGATACATTGTACTGTGGGGCTGAATTGCAAAAAACATTTTCTATCACAGACATTTATATACCACTATCACATTTGGTTTGCAGCTTAAAAAGGAGATGTCTATAAACAAATCCTTATATAAGAATTAACTGGGCTAAGTATGGTAGTACATACCTGTAATCCCAATGCCCAGGAGAGAGTCGGGGGGATTACAAATTAAAAGCTAATCTGGGCTATGTAGAGAAACCATGCCCAAGTGAGGGTGTAAACAAAAACTGTGATCACTTCCACAAAGGAAAAGCTTGTGAGGTACTGGAAAGAGCAAAAGTGGGTTTGGTATGTACGGGAGTGTCAGGGTGGTTTCTTGGATGGAGGGATGGATACTCCTAGAGATGAAGGAAGGTTAAGCAGAAGTTCCAGTGGCCCGGACAGTTTTCCAGGGGCCTGAGAATCCTGCATCTCCATCTGCCTTTACTTTGTCTTCCTCTCTCCTGTTCTCTTCACTCCTGGCTCACTGGCCTTATCTCGGGTCATCAAATAAACAAGACTCCTGCTCTTAGATTCTCTCTTGTGCTGTCCTCTCTGCCTGCGATCCATTGTTCTAATCTTTCATTTATTTCCCTCCCCATCTCATTTCAACTGCTGGATGTTCAATGAATGTACCAGAGTTCCGAAGAGAAACAGAACCAATGGAATGTGTTTCTCCTACCCCCGATTTATTTGAAGGAATTGGCTCCAGTGATGTGGAGGCTGGCAAGTCTGAGATCTGTAGGGCAGGCTGGCAGACTGGGAGCTCAGCAGGCACGGAGCCTGCAGTGTTGGATGGAACTTCCCCTGAGAGACCTCAGTGTTTGCTGAGAAGGCTGATTGGACAAGCCCATTCGCACTATCAGGGTGACCTCCGTTCCTTGAAGTCAGGTGACTAGCTGTTTTAACTCCAAAATACCTTCACAACACCACTGAGATTCATGTTTGATGAAGTAACTGAGTTTTATAGCCTAGCATAAAAAAGTAACCACCATATGCATTAATGTCTATGTGCAAACAGTTTATAGTAGCAATAATTCTAAGGCTGTCAGAGATACTCCCTCCTCACCTTTGTCTTTCCAGTCCATGTCTTTCCACCCCCTCCCCCTCTTGGAGACCTTCTTCATATACTTTACATATGATAATTTGTCATTCAATGGTATTTTCTGTCTTTGGATTTTAAAATACTTTTTGATTTAAGAGTATGGTCTAAAATTCTTCAACACACAGGTTTAGCTCTTCAATATACCCACCATAACTCCTAAGCTGACATTTTCCTGTATCTAAATGGATAGCTTCGTTTGGACTCATTACGAGTTCATTGATTTAATCCCAAGTTCATCAACAATGATTTTCAGTACTAAAGGTGTATAAATGCACCATCCCATACGTCTTGACACATACATAAGGTTGGCTAAGACATCTTTATGTTCTTTTTATTCCCCGCATTACTATTGAGCTGACCACAGAGAAACACACTAGTCTTCTGCTCACTTTCAAAGCCTTTTAAATTTTCCTGCACTTTGTTTCCCGTGACTGGGGACTTTATGAGCAGAGAGATGACAGTATTGTCTTCATGACTGCAGACTTCCTCAGAACTTCTCACCTGGATCGTGCATAAACACACCTCCGAGCTGATCCTCCTCGGGAAAATTAATGTTGAAACTTGTCTACCTAGTGACAGGCCGGTAGACACCCCCTCCCCCTTTCTAATTTTTTTTCACACTATGAATAGCTGTTCATTCCAATCCATTGCAATTTCTAAAACAAACTCTTTGCCAAAGTCTACCATGCATACAGAGAGATTGTTTTCCTTTTCTCCTTAAAAATTGTTTGCAAAATCCACACATGCATATAATAATACATTTAAAAAATGAACCCCACCATTTCCTCCTCCACAGTTCAACTCCTCTTGCCCCCCAAAACAATTTTCATGCTTTGTTTGTTTTTAAAAATGCATTGAGTACTGTAGGGTCATCTGTGGGATCCTGAATAGCCTCTCAGGGGCTGCATCTTGAAGGAACTTTTACATTTCTTACGGTTTAATTTACTATACTTTATCGATTTAATTTCCTTTTCTTTTAAAATAATGGACAACTTAAAAAAAAAGAAAAAGACAGGGTCTTGCTGTTATTCCAGACTGGTATCATGTATCAACCCAGCTGCCTTAGCCTCTCAAGTGCTGGGATTTTAGTCCTCCATCATTAAAAAATAGCTGGGGACTGAACCCAGGGCCTTGTTTTTCTTGACACTCACCGCAGCAGACATAGAACTACGCCACCCGCCCCTGGAATAGTTTCAGGTTATGTTTTCTTCTTATGCTAGCCTTACCCACATTCCAAATGAATAATTTGGTTCGGTTCAGAAAATTTTCTAGTTTTATTTTGGTTTCTTTGACTATGCATATAGAAGTACACTGTTTAGCTTTTCAGTATCCAAGGCATTTTATGATTATTTCTTCTGCTCCCCCTCCCCCCAGTTTTAGTTACATGCTTGGTAGATATCCTTCCACCCTGCCACACCCACCCAGGATCCCATACGTCTGTGTGTCTGTTCATGATTCCTGCATCTCCTATCTTGTTTCTACTTCCGGTCACTAACTTCTCTTCTCCTTCAGCAAAATGATAATGAGCGTATTGCTGAGTCCAATGAAAATTGTAATCTCCCTATTGACTTTTTATTTTAATCTATTATATTTCCAGTTCTAACAATTATTTTTAAAATCCCAGTTGGGGTGAAAAAAAAATCCCTATTTAGTTGTCTATATTATTGATCAGACAGTTAATTAAGAATCTTTGTGTTATCTAAGTATCTGTTTTATTATCTCTTTTCCTTTATCTATTCTGTATTTTCAGAGCATGATGCTTAGTAATTCTGCTAGAACGCTAGGCGCTTTAAATGAAAACTTTTAGCCCCTGTGTGTTTCTTTTCTCTAGGGTAGATTACACAAGGTTCTGGCAGACAATTAAAGTCACTGCAATGTAATTGGAAACAGGCAATTAACTATTGCTCCAGAATTTTGCTTCTAGAGTAAAGCTTGAAAGTTCCAGGTCTTTAGTGGGCTCCTTTCTCATGATGGGGTGCTGGTTTTTCTTGTTTCCTGTACAACGCCGGGGTTATAAAGACTCCACCACACTTGTGAGCTGCTCTCTGAGAGGCTGCTTAGTTTTCTCATTGGATCAGCGCATGTGCAGGAAGATGGTGTTGGGCACTAAACAGTGAGGCGGGGGGGGGCTTACAGCGCGCTTCTCACCCGTCATCTTCTCCGACTGCCTCGCTAGCTGGGTGAGGCTCGCACGGTTGTGCTGGCTTCTCTGC
Source organism: Micromys minutus (assembly GCF_963924665.1). Classification (NCBI taxonomy): domain Eukaryota; kingdom Metazoa; phylum Chordata; class Mammalia; order Rodentia; family Muridae; genus Micromys; species Micromys minutus. The sequence goes on along the minus strand of NC_137952.1, from coordinate 24,678,126 downwards.
CACCAGAGAGGATCTTCTAATCTTGCTTCTCTCAGGGCCAACAGTTGGCAAACTCTTAAGAAGAAAAATAAACATGGTTTTTTGTTTTTGTTTTTTAAGTTGAGTAGTGAGAATTTCTCCTTTTGCTGGCTCACATTTGGGTGGCCTTACCAAGATGTCTGATGCTAACTAAAAATCTTTAATCTTTCCTTTTTTTACACATACACTGTTTGTTCTGGATAGTGAAAAATATCCAGAGAACTTATGTATACTTTATTGTTCACTTCTAATAAGACTGTATATAAAATGCATACTTAGAAATCTGAATATTGGAATTGAGCCTTGATATTAATAACATAAATGTTTTATGCATATTTTCTAACTCCCAGCTGTAAAAGGTAGATAAAAGGCATCCTTTCTCAGCAATTTACACCATACTAATTATGACATGTTTTATCTGAGACATAACACTAACTTTAATATTTATTTACTTAGTTTTTAATACTGTTAAGATGAATTCTAGATTGGGGGAGATTATTGCAACATAGCTAAATTTAAAATTAGCTGCTTATTTTTTTTTATCTTCACTGAGAATACTCACCACATTATTTTTTAAAAACATGGAAGCAGAAACAGAGACTGTTATAAGTTTGAGGTCATCTTGGTCTGTGTGGATCACTCTACATCACATAGTACTGCAAAGTGAGACCCTGGTTCAAGTACTAATAGGAAAAATATCTTGAACTTAGGAAAAGGTGTTTCTGTTCTTGACACAAATCCAGAGTCCAGAGACAGATGTTCACCTGGGACAGATGTTCGGTCCACAGGCCCCCTCAGCATCAGTGGATACAGCATACAGAGAAGACAGAGCACACACACACACACACACATACACACACACACATGCACATACACACATGTATATGTCTGCACCTGTGTGTGAACTGAAGCTATTTTGGGAACAAACATAATGCAAAATGACAGACATGTGAGTCCGTTCCTTTGACTCAAGTATTTTGCTTCAAACTTCTGAGCTCTAAACCCGGGGATTAGGATTTGGCTATCAGCCACACCTGATATTATTGTTTCTTAAATTGCCAAAGGCAAGCTCAAAGCTCATCCACACCATCCACAGCTAAGATGTACTGTGAAATGCATGCTAAACAAGGCTTCGCTCTGCAGCTTCCCCTGCCTTGGGACTCCTGGTGCCTGTGATTACAAGGAGAGGCCATGTCAATTACCATGAGTGTCTGCACCTGGATTAACCAGGTTCAAATGCCTACACTTCTGTGGAACCCACTTAAGACCCTATTCTTGGATCCTGCTGAAACATTCCATTCTATTGGCAGGATGAAACCTTCCTCTGCCATCCCCTATCTGACAGACAAAACCAGAACAGGTAACAGCCCGAGGTGCTCAGGTCAAATATTCTGTTTTCTTTTTATTCTTGTCTAAGCAGGACTTTGCTTATTTAAGGGCAGTGTTCCCCGCCCCCTGCTCCCTAGATGGTTTTTGGCCTGCTTTCAACCCTCATTCTTTCTGTGACACTGGGAGTAGTTAGTCATTTGTGACTCAGTGAGAAGAGGGATTTAGTGACTAGGAAGACCATAGGCTTTTCTCCGTGGCCCTTCCTTCCTTGACAAAGTAAATCCCACCGAAGATCAGCATTAATAGAGCATGACGGTTTGAAAAACGGAGGCCTAACTGTTGACAACTCTGCTGTCAGGCTGCACATTCCGCTCTGAGACAGAAAAGACACATTTCTTAAAATGACAATCTCCATGGCATTAGGTTTATTGGTGCAGTATCAATGTCATTGTCCTCAGCTCCCCAATTATTTAAGGGCTTATCAATATTTCTATTAAAAAAAAAACCCAACATTTGCTGTCACTTAAAAGAAGCTTACCTATGTCAGATCATTTAAACTGAAATTATAGATCAATTACTTTTAGGTTTATTATTGAATATCAGGGGTGGTTAAATTGACTGAATTGGTGGGGGTTGAATGGTCTCAGTCCCAGAAGGAGAAGGCTAGTATAAAGGCAGGATATTATGCAGGTCCTCTGGAGTAGATGAGACATATAACTCATGTTAACACAGATCGCTGTTAGTTATCCGTGTATCAGTGGAAGGACAGATTTATTACTTCAAGAATGCATCAGGAATGACCCACAATAACCCTAGTGTTCCATCTAGAGATGTAAGACCCAGTTGCTGATTACATACATTAAAAAGGGGTCAGTCCCTTCTGACCTCAGGAGAGCCTGGGCACAGAGATCTCACTGTGGGCCACATTGTGTTTGAGAATGAGGGCAGAAGCCCCCAAAGCTAGGGATGCATTACTTTATCGACAAGGAACCCGAGGTCCACAGACCTTGCCACTTTCCCAACCCACTAGGTTATGTAGCCTTTACAAAAATGAAGAAGTCTTGAGCTCCAGAGGCTATACTTTTCTCCTGCATACTCACATGTATACCCAAGGTAAGCAAGTGTAGTGACACTGGCCTCCTGGCCGCACACTTGCTGTGCTGCTGTGCTGTCTGCTGATTGTGTGAGGCTGTCCTGTTGCCACCGAAAGCTGTGCGTTTTTTTTTTTTTTTTTTTTTTGCTTGCAATATTCAGAACTGGGCAGACCATAGTTCATCTCTTTTAAAGACTCATGTTTGGGCCTAGGCTTCAAAGCAGAGTTGGCCAAGGCTATTTTATTATTATTATTATTATTATTATTATTATTATTATTAACTAATTTGGCTAAAATGTGTTATTTGCCCACCCGCACCCGAGTAGCACTCCATGCAAGGGTCCCTTTCCCTATGTCTGATCTTAAATAGATTATTTTCTCAGTATTTTACCAGTGGGGTCCTCTCAGGTTGGCATCTCTTGTTAAAATGTTAACTTCCTGACTAGTGCATCTTCTCAGGCCATTTGGGTCATGATGCTGTGAATAATCTATTCATATCTAGTAGCTTATGATTTTGCCAAGAGAGTTGTCTTTTGCTTTAGTTTACTGGTATTTTAATGTACAAAAATGTATTGACATGTTGATTTGGTTCTCAGGAAATAAATTAATAAAACATGGATGGATGTCTTGGATAGCACTAAATTATGCCATACCCTGGAATGGCAAATCTTGAAAACAATTTATTTTGGAAATCATATATTTTTCTCTAACATGTTCTTAAGCAGTGTGATTCTTCCCATTGCTGTTTTAAAGACACAGCAGAGGCTCCATTCAGTTTCTCTGCTCTGGTTTCCCAGGGTGCCCTGGCTGGGTGTACAGGGGGATATCTGGCCCTAGCATCAGATGAGGTGAGCTCAGTAGTGCATCCATTCAAACCGATGATGTCATTTGCTGCTGCGCTTCCCAGTGAACTCAACGAAATGGAATTCAAATCAGTGTCTTTCCCTTTGAAAAGCTTATGTTTCTTCGTGGAAGCTTATTTCCCTGTTAAGTTGGATGTCCTACCTTTGAGCTATTGAGTTTTCTTAAACTCATAAGTAGAAGAAAATTCTTTTAGCGTTTCAACACTGAAATAAAACTTGCTTGCTTTTAGAAATAGAATCTCCAAACTGAAACCAAATTGGGTTAATTTCACAACCTATTACTGAAGATGGATGAGTTTTTCCATATGGCTATACTATGAAGTCTGCTACCACTATGTTACAGACCTCATGGCAGAATTATTCTTCAGCCTTCATATGTGATATGACACCAAGGATTTGCAGAATGCTCTTATTTTTTTTTCTCCCATTCTTGTTCTAGGTTTAGATGCGTTTCAGTTTCCTCGTATGGGGTTTGCAGTTTCTCTGAAAATAAAGGTTAGACTTGGGCCTCTCCATTTCTGTAGGATCGGGTGAGCTCTGTTTCCACGGGATGCATTCTTGTCGTCTCCAGATGCTTTTAACGTCCCTGGAAAAGCAACAACCAAAACCGGTGAGGGAAGAAGGATATCCAGCTCACCGTGTGTCTGTGCTGTCCTGAGCTTGTCGTGTGGATCATCTCCCTAACTTTAGTGTGTGCTTTCTATCCCTCTCAGGGTGTGGAGGGGTCAAGCCACTTGCCCAGCATCACATAACCTGAGTTAGAACTCTAGGTCATTTTCATTCCCTTACTGGACCCAGTAAATTAGGGCAATTGACGATTGTAAACACCGGTGAATTCAAATCCCCATCGGATTATTTTCTCGATAACTTTGTTAACAAATTGACAGGTCGACCCGTGGACTAATATAACTCTGGATGTGCAGAGGGAGGTGCTTGATTCCCAGAGGCAACCTCTTCTTCGGAACATTTCTGTGAACTTTCCCTTTCCCCTTCCATCTTAGTTTATCTTTTATACTGGTCATAGGTGGCTTAGTGAAGTTCTTGTCATGCAAGTATGAAGGAGCTGAGCTTGGATTCCTAGTAACCACAATAAAAAGACGAGTGCCAACTAGAGTATCTGTAGTTCTAGTGCTGTGGAGGCAGGGACAAGTAGATCTCCAAACTCACCAAGCTTCAGTTTCCCTAGAGAGCCTGTCTCCAGAGATAAGATAGAAGCAATTGAAAAAGAGACCCAACATTGACTTCTGGCTTTTACGTGCATGTTATCATTAGCAACACAAATGATCATCTAGTGAATAACATTCAGGTCAGAGAACCCTGACTGGGTAAAGGGGTCTGTTCTCGACTTTGACCTTCTAGAATCATGGAGTAAGCTAAGAAAAAGCCCAGATATGGACTGGAACAGATCCATTCCAACATGCACATGAGTACACATATACACACAGACACAGACACATGGATGATGGAGACACACACACACACACACACACACAACATTTTTTTCTCCATAAAGATCCTTCCTACCTGTTCATCCTTCCAACTTCACACTGTTTTTTTTTTTTTTTTTTTTTTTTTTTTTGAAGAGTGGTTCTTGTTCACGTATTTTCTGCAATAGTTTGTGTGTGTTCACAATTATTATTATTTTCTGTGAGTCCTGGGTATATTTTTTTTCTGTGATGGAGTCTTTGGGGGTTAAGGCTTTATTTGTAGAAGTATGTTCTTTATATGATCATCTTTTCAATATGAGATGGTAATATTTTAAATCATACTAACATGAAATTGTGATTAGGGATAGGCCACATGGAGTGCACATTTGGTTAGGCAAATGGACACCACCTATAAATCTCCTGTGTCCAGAAGATGCACATCAGTTCTACTCATTGAGGTACTCACTTTAAAGTCTTAGTAATGAACACTTTTCTAGGTGTTTGTGCTTTCTTTAAACTTTTGGTTGGTTGGCAGAGAGAGTTATCCACAATTATTTTATCATCATTTCCATTGTAGCATCCAATAGATGCCAAACATATGCCAGAAATGGACCAAGTCACAGCACAGAGGCTCCGCAGTGAAAAGCCCATGATGAAGTCACAGCTCAGAGGCTCCGCAGTGAAAAGCCCATGATGAAAGCACTTGAGAATTGTTGGTACAATTTGCAAAAAATGGGGTGCACTCCAGAATTTCTTCTCTGTAAGAGTTATGCCCTCCTCCTGCCCCCACAGTCCTGTTCCTTCCTTTTTGTCACATGCATACACCACATCACACTGCTGCACACACCTCATCACACTGTTGCACACACTACCTGACACTGTTGCATACACATCACACTGTTGCACACACCTCATCACACTGTTGAACACCAAATCACACTGTTGCACACACCTCATCACACTGTTGGACACACCTCATCACACTGTTGCATACACTACCTGACACTGTTGCATACATATCACACTGTTGCACACACCTCATCACACTGTTGCATACACTACCTGACACTGTTGCATACATATCACACTGTTGCACACACCTCATTACACTGTTGCACACACCTCATCACACTGTTGCACACACCTCATCACACTGTTGCACACACTACCTGACACTGTTGCATAAATATCACACTGTTGCACACATCTCATCACACTGTTGCACACACTTCATCACACACACTGTTGCACACACCTCATCATACACACTATTGCACACACTACATGACAATGTTGCACACAAAGCATCATACTGTTCCACACACCTCATCACATTGTTGCACACACCACATTACACTGTTGTACACACCTCATCACACACACTGTTGCACACACCACATCATACTGCTGCACATGTCTCATGACACTGTTATACACATCACATGACACTGTTGTACACAGTTCATCACACTGTTACACACACCTTAGTTTTACAGTCTTAATCTCTCATGTGAAAATAGTGTAATTGCTTTTCAATATTGTTTTGATATTACAACAGATGAAATCCAGAAGTAGAGAATAAGTCAGGCTTTTTTAATTAAGGAAAAGATTAATAGTATTTATAAAAACTAAAATTTTCTCACTTCTTTTGGAACGAGTTACTTTTTTTTTTTTTTTACTAACAATTTAGGTTGTTAGTAATGCTTTTATTAAATGATTCAATAAATACATGTTTTAAACATTTCTTAGTTTTAACTTTAATATATTAAATATGTATACATATCATATAATGCCTTTAACTAAAGCTTTTTACAGGCTTCAGTAACTTTTTTGAGTTTGTGAGGGGTGTGTGTGTGTGTGTGTGTGTGTGTGTGTGTGTGTCTGTGTGGGTGTGCATGTATGTGTAGGCATTTGTGCCTATGGGTGTACCTGTGCAGAGGTCAACACTGGGAATCATCTTTCACTGGTCTCCATTTCATATTTTTGGACAGCCACTGAAGTGGAGTTCAACAGCTGTCTCGACTGGAGGGGCAGTAAGCTGAAGAGATGCTTCGGCCTGTGTCTCCATGTGCTGACTTCTTACCTCATGCTGTGGATCCAGACTCAGGTTCATGTGCTTGTGTAGCAAATATTCCACTCATTGAGCCATCTTCAAGCCCTCCTTGTGTATCCGCTTCAGTGGAATTTCATATCTATTAAACAACTTAATAAATTTTAAAAGTAAAAAGGGTTTTCTGAGACACAGAAGTTCCATAGCCATTGGCTTATAGGGGATAATCCTTCCTTCCTTCCTTTCTTCCTTCCTTCCTTCCTTCCTTCCTTCCTTCTTCCTTCCTTCCTTCTTCCTTCCTTCCTTTTTCCTTCCTTCCTTCCTTCCTTCCTTCTTCCTTCCTTCCTTCTTCCTTCCTTCCTCCTTCCTTCCTTCTTCCTTCTTTCCTTCTTCCTTCCTTCCTTTTTCCTTCCTTCCTTCCCTCCTTCTTTCTTCCTTCTTTCTTCCTTCTTTCTTCCTTCTTCCTTCCTTCCTTCCTTCTTCCTTCCTTCCTTCTTCCTTCCTTCCTTCCTCCTTCCTTCCTTCTTCCTTCCTTCCTTCTTCCTTCCTTCCTTCCTTTTTTCCTTCCTTTCTTCCTTCCTCCCTTTCCCTCCCCTCCTTTCCTTCTTCCCTGCCTTTCTCTCTTCCTTCCTTTCTTTCTTCTTTCCTTCTCTTTCTTTCCCTCCCTTTCTCTCTCCTTCTTCCTCTCCCTGTTTGGTTTTCTGATTCAGAGTCTGGCTAATTTGGAACTTTCTATGTTGCTCAGGCTGGCTTAAAATTCATGATGCTCCACCTTCCCCTTCTCAAGTGTTGTTAAGTGTAGGCATGAGCTACCACATTTAACCCAAGGTTATGCTCTTTGAGAAGGGAAGCAAGACTTTGCTTGTGTAGTTCTGGGCACCATCCATCACTAATCTTTCTACTAAACGCGGTACAGAAATTCTTGTAGTTTTTCTAAGCCTTGCTTTTTGCTAAGAGATACCCTCTCCTTCTTACAGACTCCCTTTCACCCCCTTGTTCCTTATGCACACCTCTGCAGACTACCACAGATGCTGTGATCTTAAGCATCCTATATACTATGTGAGTTGGCTTAAAGTGACTTTGGAATCCCAAGCATGTTGTATTTAGACATTTTTTTCTTAATCTGTGTGCACTACAGTTTGGATCTGAGTCCTTGGCATGGATACTCATTGTTCCTTCATCACCACATGGTACTCATTTTCTGGAGCTCTGGAGTCCCACTGTTTTGTGTTTACCCTGTTGCAAAAATTTTGTATGGATATTTTGGCTTTGTGTAAAGTCAAGAAATAAGTCTTCTCCTACTTCTAGGGCATAGAGGAGATAGTACAGTATGCATGCAGTTTATATTCTGGGACTACATGAATGGGCACATAAATTAATGAAAGCAACCAAGAAATAAACATGAGATAACCTTTACAGACATTGCTTAAGACATTAATTCATAAATCATGAAGTATGACTGGGTATGGTGGGTTGAAGCAGATGAGTTTCAGTAAGATTTGAGGACAACTTGGTCTATGTAGTGAGTTCTAGGTTAGCTAGGGGCTACCTAAGTGAGACCATGGTGCAAAGCAGAAACCAAACAAAATAACTCTGCGTGCATCAAATAAACAGTAGCTGGCAAGATTTATGCTCCCCAGGCATATGTAGTTCCTAAGGGATTCTACATGAAGTGCCAATAGTTTTCAAAGGGCTTGGAAAAACTAAAAGCTAAGATCCCTCTCTGTAATAGAATTTCTTTAAATGTTTTTGTTGTTGCTGCTGTTTTTTTTAAACATGTCATTTATGAAAAAGTGCAGTTATTTTTCAAAAGAATATTATAATATTGTCTTAACCAGGCTTTTACTGCTGTGAAGAGACATTATGACCAAGGTAACTCTTATAAGAACAATTAATTAGGGTTGGCTTACAGGTTCAGAGGTTTAGTCCATTATTATCAAGATGGGAACATGGAAGCAGTCAGTAAACCATGGTGCAGGAGGAGCTGAGAGTTCTACATCTTCATCTGAAGGCTTCTAGAGAATACTGACTTCCAGACAGCTAGGATTTGGGTGTTAAAGCCCATGGCCACAGCGACACACCTACTCCAACAAGACCACACCTCCAAATAGTGCCATTCCCTGAGCCAAGAGTATACAAACCATCACGAATATTTGCAAAATGCTGTTTTTATTCTTTCATGTAATACTGGATTAAGGGGGTTTTATTCAAACCTCCTACAGAGATCACTCAACTAAAAGTTACAAGGATGGTCAAAAGGATCAGGAAAGACCAACATTGCATCTTCTGAAAAGTCATTTAATAGTTATGCTCATGGTTCGTTAGAATTTTAAAGGACAAAGAGATAGCTGGAAACCAGAGAGACAGCTTAGTGGATAAAGTGTTGCTGTGCAAGTTCAGATCCCCAGAGCCCTTGTAAAAGCCAGGTGTGATGTGTATGTCTGTAACCCCTGTTATGGAGTAGAGACAGATGTGTCTCTGCAGCTCACTGGCCACCCAGCCTAGCTGAATCCTGAGTGCCAGGGGCAGTGAAGAACCTTGTCTCAAAACTGAGGTAGAGAGTACTAAGAGAGATATGGATGCCTACCTGCTGGCTCCACATGCAGGTACACACATGCAATTCTACATGCACACAGGTTTACGCACAAGTACACACAGCCTCTGAATAATACACTCACATACATCAGAAAATAAGGGAAGTATTCAGATTCTGTTGTCTCACACTCTAAAGAACGGTCCATTGTAAATAAAAGCATCTCTTTGGCTTGCCTTTAGTTCTTTATCTGCTTGGAAGCTTTGCTTATTCTAACCATCATTAAATAAGTTCCAGATGCACAACTCAGTACAGTCTCTCTCAATAAGAGCTGAGACTCCTGGACGCTACGTAAAGAAAGATTTGGAAACGTGAAAATTCTTCTTGATACTGAAACATCCCGTTGTCAGTGGAGAATGCTGTGAGTATTTCTGCCAGGGTAACAGAACTCCAAATCCAGACCCTTTGTCCTACCTGATAATCTTTTGTGAGAGTCTTGGCATATGAATTGAATGACATATTTGAGCTCCTCCTAATTCTTTTTCTAAAACCTGATTAAAATCAATTCCCTGGCATTTTGCTGCTGTTACAAAAGATGATGCTGTTAGGGGTTTCAGTCAGCAGCGACATGTTCACGGGATCAAAAACAAATTTCTGAATAATATTGTAATGATTAGTGGATCTATAATAATCTAAGCAATTATTAAGGAACAATGCCTTCCCTGATTTGGTATCTTGATTATTTGTTGGTGACATCTGAAAATGGAGATGTCACGAGGCAACACTGTATTGTTTAACTATGATAATTTATTTTATTTATGTAAATTTAATGCTTCTCGGTATTTCACAAACTTGAGTACTGGTTAATTGTCTATCCAGTGAAGACAGAAAATTGGGAATTAAAAGTAAATGACAATATAAACACATTAAAGGTTTTCCTTAAAACCTCGGCTCCTAAGGCTAGTAAGTCTAAGTCTCTATTAATTTTAATTAGACTTATTTTGATTACTAAAATGAGAATAATTGTTAAATGTTCCTGAGAGGTTGGCTGGGTTTGGAGGTTAATGATAGTTCAGAATGAAAACAACCTTTAAGACATCCAATGTGAGTCATGGTATTAAAGAAATTAAAAGAAATTGTGGCTCAAACTTTCTTCTTGAATATGGAAAATTTCTTTGTATCTACCAATGAAACGTTCTCTCTCCCCCACTCTCTCTCTTCCTCTATATGTGTATGTGCACTCATGTGAGTATGTGATTAATGTAGGTTTTGTTTCTCAAGTCTTGCTCATTGCCTTCCTTCCTTCCTCCCTCCTTCCTTCTCTCCCTCCCTCCCTCTCTCCCTCCCTCCCTCCTTCCTTCTCTCCCTTCCTCCCTCCCTCCCTCCCTCCCTCCCTCCCTCCCTCCCTCCCTTTCTTCCTTTTCTTCCCACTCCCTTGACACAGGTCTTTCATTGAACCAGAACTTACAAGTTAACTTATGCTGGATCCCGGGATCCCTTACGCCCAACTCCCTAGTACCAGGATTAAGAACATCACCAACACACCTGGCTTTTTGTGGGTTGTGGGTATGGAACTAAGTGCCTACTACTTTCATGTCATTGTGTGACACTCTACCATCTGTGTTTCTTTTTCTTGCTTGCTGTGGTATTTTATTTTATGTTTTCACTGGTTGTTTTATAGGTTTTGATAAAATGTGTGAAAAGAAGTGTGCACTATTGGCTTCTAAGAGACTATCCTTTAAAGCTATGGGGAAAAAATACAAGTGGTAGCTTTCACCTAACTCTTAATCTAGTCATCACTGAGCTGTGTAGGTTAGCATTTTGATCTTTGGTAGAAAGTAATGCATTCATATGTTCTATAACAGGCTAGCTCTCCTGAAAAAAAAAAAAAAAAAAGAAAGCCTGTGCTAAACCAGCATCTATGGAGAAGCCTGGAATTAGGAACAGATGGAAGATGTTAAGTTTATTCCTGGGTACATCATCCAAGGTACAATTGTTTAAAGTCTAGTTAGAAGCCAGTAAGCCAATTGTCAATCTCTTTAACCTGTGGATTAGGTAAACTAAAAAATCTCTAGTTAGGAAAATAGGAGCTTCACCACTGCTGTGTTGGCAGTCTGAACAGAGAGTCTCCTGGTCATTGTTTGTGCATAGTTAGGATTTCCAGAGACCCACTTAGAAAGATCTAGAGAGTGTGTCAAGGTTTGAGTTCATCTTAAGTTTGACACCCTATCTTACACAGATACTTGAACTACCTAGTAGAAGTCAGGACACAGGACTGGGTATACATGCTTGGGTAGGAGAGAGCCAAAGCATGGTATGCTTACCCAAGTATGATTCCCACCTCCAGATGGGGAGATTGATGGAACCTCCTTCCCACTGCTTTGGAGGCAAGTGGTAGGTAGGACAGCATTCTAGACTTGCTTCCTGAGTGTCCTTATTTGTTTAGATGTGGTCTAGTATTTGAGATTGCTGATTTTGGTTTGCCTAATATTCTTACAGCACCTTTCATCAATATAACAAATGTTGTCAACTCATTGTTTATTGTCCCCTTTCCCCGAATCCCCAAATCTTATGACAGAATCTGAATAATTCATAAGTGAGCCTTACCCATTCTGAGTTACACACTTCTATAAAATGTTTTTGTGCTTTGTTCTTGTGTATTAACAATGTCTTATCATTCCCAGTGGTTAGTTAGACACAGATTACCTTATAAAGAATCATTACTGCTTGTTGAGGAGACAGAAGTCAGCATTACTTTGGATGACTTGATCAGAAATGATGGTAGCCTGCAGGGGATCATAGTCCTCAGCCTAGCAGGGACCCTAGGACTTAGCACCTTGCAGGACATGTTTGCCTGGTCTCTATTCCGTATTGTCTGCCTTCCATCTTTATCACATTTAAATGCAGAGATGAAAGTGTACCTCCTTAGCAAAGTTTTCCCTTCTCCATGCAGACGACTTTGTGTATCCACTGTGGTTTGCTGTAGTGTGCTTTTATCTTTATAGGTCCCTGTGTGTGCCACTAGAGAGATAGGTGGTAGAAACAGGGACTGTCGGGACAGGGACTGTAGTCTGCTGGCTTTTCACATTCCCAGTCTGAGCACAGGATCCGTGCACAATGATGAAGACAGAAATAACCAATGAGGCTTAGTCCATTCAGGTTTTCATAGCAAACCACGTGGACTTATAAATGATAGAAATGTACCTGTCACCCCTCTGAAGGCTGTGTAGTTTCCAACCAAGTTGCAGACACTGACTCTCCAGGGGCTGATGAGGAACCACTTCCTGGTTCACAGAGGGCACTGGCTTATCTGTGTCCTCATGTGGCAGTAGGGGTGAGGGATTTCTTCAGGGACTCTTTCATAAGGACACTGACAGTCTTCAGGAGAGCTCTTCCCCTATGACTGAATCAGCTCCTAGTCAGTGCATACTGGAGATTAGGATCAAAGCTTGTGAATTTGGGAGAGAAGAAGTGTCGGGAATCTGGTGGAATGGCAGGAACATTTGCAGGCGCTGTTCATGTGAAAATCAGCCACGTCACATGTCTGAGAGACTTGGCCGGAGAGATGCTGATTCTCATTATTTGAACCAGCTCAGGAATTAGAGTTCGTTTGCCCTCAACTCTACAACAACATGTGCTTTGCAGTAGGTGATTGATCCTAACATTGTCAATACCAACCTGGACTCATGAAGCAGGGTCTATTGCACCTGGAAAATCATCCGACTTAAAAATTGCTGTTTTTAAATCCCAGGCATTTGACCTAAACTAACCCTGCCTGATAGAAATGGTGAAGTCACGTTATCCCCAATCTCCCTGTATGAACCAAAGAAGAATAAATGAGAAGAAATATTTTGCATAGGGTGTAGAAATTTAACACTGTGGATAGCATGAGATTATATGAAGCAAAATCTACTGAGGCCTTGGCTTTGCTTTCTGAAAATGACTTGGAAGGGTCGATGGGCACAGTGGTTATTAAACACCTTCTAAGACCCAGGCCTGTGTGTGTTGTCTCCTTTATCATACAGATCCCAAGTATTAAACACTATCTGCGGTGCCATGCATCTTAAAGAAACATAGACCACTCGTACCAGCTTCCCACACCAGACCTCGCTACTGTACTGCATTGTTGAAATAGAAGCTCTAAAAGTGACAACAGCCACTCACTGCATTTCCTTTTCTCCCAACCTCCCACTCCCACACAGTCATGAGGATCGCACGAGAGAGGTAATAAGTTCATGGTTACTTCTTATAACGAATTTTGACTAAAGTGTTCACACATCTGCAGGAAAGTGTGTGTGACTGGTAAGATTGGGATACACTACCACTGCCTGTGAACCCAGTGCATATTCAGAGGTCTGTGTAATGGTATTTTAGGAGGTTTGGTGTGTTAAAGGTTTCCATTCTCTTCTTGCCCACCTCACTGGATCACTTTTGTGCCTGGGCTTTCCCATAGCAGGTTTACCATAAGCTTACCATTTGCTTCCTAGATGGCTATAGAAATTAAATAGGCTACAGTTATAGGATTACATACACATATTAGGGAGAAAACTGTATGAGATACCTTTCCTAGACTTAGCAGCTTATGTAATTTTCCATGATCTTTCTCTAGTCTGTGTGGGTCAGCAAATAACAGCTCATGGGCCAAATACTACCTTCTGTCTTTTTGCACAGGGTCTGGAAACAAAGGATGCTGAGTATTTTAAAGTAGGCTGATAAACAACCTACTGTGAAAGGAGCAAATTATGTGCCTTTCAAATTCCGGTGGCCATCAAGTTGTTTGTAAACACAGGCACATTTATGTGTTTGGGTATCAGCCATGGCCGCTTGCACGCTGCCTGTGTAAGCATCATCATAGCTTGGGCTGCTCTGATACAGTGTTGATTGCTTGCAGCAGAGAGCATTGGGCCTTGGAAGTCTAAAATACTTATCTTTTGTCCTTTTACCGAACACCTCATCCACCTGAAGTCCAGGCAGTAAAGCAGTTCTTACGTGAGGGTCTTTGGTGATGTGTATGAAATCTGCCCACCAGATATCTCTATGAACTCCCCCGTAGGATGCGGGAGAACCACTCTTCAGATGTTGTGCCCAGAACTGGGAGGAAAGGGAAGTAGCTGAAAAAAGAAAATGTGTAAGATTTGAAGTGCCATCCTATATGCAGACAGTCTGGAAGCAGAGAGAAGAGAAACAGATTTCAATCAGTCTGGCTTGCATATGGACTCTGTAGTCTTGGTATAAATAACGCTAAGCAAAGGCTCCTCTCCCTGTTGTCTTACCCTCCTGCCGCAACGAGAGCCACTGATTACCTTAACACTGGCTAGCACGGGCTTTTTCATTTCTCTCTTGATATTTATTCGATTTACGTGCCTGAGAAAATACCAAATCAACATCGCTTTTGTCTCTTTCTTTGTAACAGCTCTTGCAGAAGCTAAGTCGTCTGTATTGAGGCAAGGACTTGACTTCTGGATTCGGGTACCCAGTGTTTTTCTTTGCCTCTGTGTAAAAGACATTCTGGTCAAGAACCTGCCATCAGTGTATTGTCCAATTTCTGAGCGGCAAGTCCCACCCACCGGTCATTATGGAAATACACTTGGCTGCTAATTTCCCGGAAGATTCAAGCACTCGTACTTCAAGGTCATCTCAAAGGAGAGATTAAAGAGCCTGCTCCTACCTCCCTTCACTTGTAAAATATGTATATTTACAAGAACATGCATAAATGGTCACTAGAGAAGGTAAGCTATCAGAGAGTTGGGCGATGTCTTTCCCCACACGGTTCACACATCATTGAAGCAGATAAAATTGGTTTTGTACCTAGCCTCTGCATACACTGTTAAGAACTCTGAAAATTGATCTATACCACTACAATAAAATTCAGTGCATCTCTTTCATAAATATCTAGCGGTCGTATCAACGGCTGCATTTCCTGCCTGGCTCCCAGAGATGTGCTCCAGCAGGCAGGGCATCCCATAGCTCAGAGCCTCCCTGTGCGCATGGCTGTCCTCAGCATCGACATCAAAACTTAATTAAAGCATTAGGCAGAGTGAGAACAATGTAAGCTAAGTCTCAGTTTACAGTATTAAAGTCACTTGTCTGACTGCCAATGGAATATTAGATTAAATCTGTTTAATTTTAATAGCGGGGTAACAATGGCCTCCAAGACCTGCGACTTGTCATTTCCTAAACATCTCATGTAGTTTTCTCCGGCTGCTTCTCATGGCTCTCAGTGCCACATGTGTTCCTGCCAGGCCTTGTAATGTCACTGAAAGCCAGCAGAACCTCAGGACTTCCTTTGTTCTGCCTTACAGCGCTAATGTCATTTGAAAAGTCACTGCATCCTTGTGTCTGAAGTTTCACATAAAGACCTCGTGTGGAAACCATATGCAGACCATATGGGGGGAAACTAAGTAAGCCTAAGGCCAGCTCTTAAACACTGTCTCTAAATGGCTATTGGAGGTGCTTGATTGGACAACTTACAGAAGATGGTGTCCCAGGGGTGGTGGACCACTTAGAGACGGACTCTAAGTGATCATAGATGACCCCACGATTGAAACAGGAGCTTGGCATATACCAAGTCTTTAGTAAGATTTTGCAGTGAATAAAATGAGGGACAATGAGCAATAACCTCGGAGACTAACTATGTAAGCTGGAGACTGCTCTATGGATCGCCTTATCTGTAAACCTGTCAGTTAAGACGAGTTTTAATCTTAGTTAATTATATTTAAGGAAGGACTAAAATAGAGGAAAATTGCCTGCTTCCCCCCCCTGGAATTCTAGACAGGCTTGTTTGTATGATTGATATGAGAGTATGAACTATAAATTTGCACGAAGTATGTTACTATATGTTATTCTTTAAGAAATGGCTAGCTGGGCTGTAGAGATAGCTCAGTGTTAAAGGACAGGCTCACAACCAAAAGTATAAGAAATGGCTAGTATTTCTATGCATTAATACTTTTAAGTATCAAGAAGTATCCATGGCACTACAGCACAAAAGAGAAATTATTAATGATTAAATATATTTGAAAGAATCCATGTAAAATATTTTTGATAAAATATACTAATAATATAATTTTACTAACCTAAGTAAGAAAGACTATAGGGCATATCTAAAACCTAACAGTGAGTTTACAGTTCTTCAAGCATGTGATTTCTTTTCTGTTTTGGAAAGTTTCTCATTTGACTGATTCCCTAGGTCTCTGATTCAAGGGCACAGAGTCAAGTGACGAGAGAGCGCTTTGAGAGTCTTGGCGCCTGCACCCACACCCATGTGTTTCTATCTACCTCAGTCCTAACTTGCTTCTGTGAAAATATGAACTATCTGCTTACAGGGCCCCCAGAGCTCTTGACTGGGGTCAGAAGATAAGAGCGAAGTACAAAATTAGCTTATATAGTCTGTTCCTTTGCAGAATCAGTTTGTAAAGCACACCGGAGGCCTCTAAGAGCGTGGAATACCTTCCCCTGTGTTCTTCAGCCCTTGTGTCTCTATGCTTGGGAGACTCTTAGAGACAAGAGGTGGCATCTGGTGCTGGGGACGTCAGCTATGTAAAGAGATGAGTGCTCACACAGTTCACCAATGGTTACAGCTCACACAGACCTTATTCACCCTTCTGCACCTAAGGGCTTGACAAGTGCTAATTAACAGGTGTTAAAGTCCTGAGTTCTGCCAAAGTCAGGGATATAAATACCTTTGGAGGTCTGTGTGGGGGATGGGGGAGGTGGATGGACTGGACAAACAGACATTCTGTTGGTGAAGGAGGGCTTTGGGTGCTATCAGTGAGCAAGCCGCTGCTTTCTCCTCATCTCTCCCGTAGAACCTTCTTTATAAAGCATGACTTCAGCCGCCCAGAATTCCTATTTTGAAATCATTCCCCTTCAATTGCCTGGGAGGTGTTTCTGCTAGAGGGGAAGATGGGGGTGGCGACATGGAGGGATTTCTCATTGTAGACATTAAGAAGAGCACCGCAGAGGACCCGAGTTCAGTTTCCAGCATCCTGTCAGGTAGGTCACACAGGGCCTCTGACTTCCTGTTGTGGTTCTGTGGGCGCCACGTTCATGTAACCAAATGGCACTGAAAAATAAAAAAAAAAACGAACCTTCACACACACACACACACACACACACACACTCACACACACACACACACACACACACACACACACACACACACACCAAAGAAAACAAACAAACAACCCGAAACCCAATCATGAAGGCACTCCTTTTTGACCACTGCTAAGATCGTTCATGAAGGATGCCCGGATGTCACATCTGTTGATGCCTCCTCTGTAATATGTTTGCTTCCCGAGCCTTCTCTCTCTACTGCAATTTGAATTGTTTAGCTTTTCTCTTGAAAGGGGTTAGAAGTCAACCGAACAGAGCTGTTCCAATGAGAGAAAACAAAAACCGCAGCGAAACCACCCCATCTCACGTAAGGTTCTGTCTGCGGCCTCTTTCATCTAGGATTCACTACCCCGAGGCCTGTGGTCTTATTTAGTATCAGCCGGTAATAAAGAGCCCTTCAGCTAAACATGGTCCCATCCCTCTATTAAGTGCCGCTCTTGAAGTAGTCATCGAGGAAAGGGGAGTTGGAAGCCTTCAATGTCAAGGCGTTTTAGAAGCACTCCAGCGTCAATCACGATGCAGAGCACTAAGTGCCTGCTTTCATTTACATGAAATATTCATACCGCATTCCGTTTTGCTTTTCTCTCTCCTAATCATCACTTTTCGGAAGAAGCTACAATCATCTCAGTTAGGGGAGGGTGTTATGGGATGGGCTGTACCTTTCAAAGTCAGGCTTCCTGCAGATAGCTAGTTCTGTAATGAGGCAGCAGACTGCACGGCCCGCCAAAGGTCTCTCAGAGGCTGGCCTTGTTATCATGGACTATTCATCTTCAATATGCAACTTAGTGTAGATGAAAGTAATTAATTAACCATAACAAACCTGTCAAAAAGCCATTTAGGATTTTGACAGGGGGAAAAAAGTTAGCATTTGTTTTAAGCAGAAAACAAAAATCATGTACGCCGGAAACCTCAAAATCGGTTGTATTTGCACGAGCTTCGCCGTTGTCTTTAATTACATAGGTAGCATTTAAGTTAATTTCTAGTTCTGTTGATGCATATCACGGTGTGATACTTTGTAGAGTTGATACAAGTTTTAAAGCACTGGAGGAAGAGAAAATGTGTCCTATAGAAATCATTTGTGTCTCCCTTCCCTGTTCTATCTCCTGCCCCTCCCATGTTCCCCAAAACCCCATCTCCTTTGTTATTTCTCCTCTTCTTCCAAAATAGTGATTTGGTTGTGTATTAGGTTGTTTTCCCCTTAAATATTCGACTGGACCCAGAAATGGCATTTTCATGACTCAGCTATTTGGAGTGGAACCCCACGGACATGGCTGTTTATTTTAGTCATAACTGGTGTTTCACATTTGCTTCCGATATGTAGAGGAAATGGTTAATCATGTCTGGCCCTTAGTTCCAGACATTCATGTCTTTTCCAAGGTTTCCTTGCACTTTACTTACTTCCCTTTCACGATGCAGGTTTTGATTGTGACAAGAAGGAAGGAAAGACTTGGTCTTCGCTTGTGGGGATATTCTTTGCAAATGAATTTTTACATTAAATGAGAAACGTCAGGGTAATCATTAGTGTATAAGGCAAAGGAAAGTAAATGTGCGATGTTTTCGCTCAGAGTGCCGTGTTTTTAACAGACGGTGGCTCATAATCGGCGCACACTGGAGAGGCACTAATTTTTAAAGTTAGAAATGTTAATGGGCCTGAAACAGTTTTTCATATCCAGTCAGCCCCTCAGCCTCTATAAGCTGAACTAGCATCCCGAGTGGCCAGAGAGGTGAGCTTGTGTCTCCCTTAGGTAGTTTTTCTTTAGAATACAATACCAAAATCATAGCTGATCACCCAAATTAAAAATAGACAACCAGATGATAAAGCCCTGAAAACATTTCCAAATCTCCCTTTCATATTTTTTGCATTTTGAACCACACTTTAAGCAAGTTAGATTACTTTTTTTGATCCACGTAGAACTGGAGTCATCTTTTAAGCTGTAACCTTCTCCAAATAAGACAAAATGCCATAAAAATCATGTTTTAAGAGGAAAATAATATCTTATTCACATGACTTGTAATCCTGTGGCTTGCTGTGGATAAAACCAAAGGAACTGAAAGCATTTCAGATCTCTGGCCTTTAATTAAAAGGAACAGCCACACTTAGTTAAAACAAAAGAAAAGAAAAAAAAAAAACAAAACAACAACAGTGAAATTGTGATTCTTTTCCCCCAAATGAATAAAATAGCATAGAGAAAAAAAAGATTGGGAGAGGACACACACTTTTATGAAGGTCTTTGTGAACATTGTTCTAATGAGGACACAGGGAGTTTTCATACATTTTCAGAATCTTGCCTTGCTAAGTAATCAGCATTGATCAATAAACAAGAGGAGCCGAAACCAAGAGGGTTGGACACCACAATCTTCACGGCAAATCTGGCTTCAAATGTTACTTCTCTGAATTCACATTTTTGCTTTTTCCAGATGAGAGCTCCCCTCCTCTTTGATATTTAGAGTTGCTAACAACTTGAAGATGTTTAATGTCTGCTTTTGCTTTGAAAGAGCTTTTGTTTTTTAAGAAAAAAAGAGATAATAACAAAGGTATTTCAGGCTATAACAAAGGTCAACATAGAAGGTAATATCAAAGATAGTGGCATTTGGAATACCAAGAAAATAATGTGGGATTAAAGATGCCAGATATGAAACATTTAGATGCAAGTAACCACTGTAGACCAACCCTTTCTTCATGTTCAGAGGCTGCTGTGTTAACACCACAGTCTTACCTCTCCTGATGATACTCCAAAGCTTCTGGAGCTGTGGAATTGCATGGTTTTGGGAAAGTGCTACCCCCCATTGCCCACTTCCCCAGTGTACTTGGCTGGGTTAATCTGCTTCTGCTCTGGCCTGATAGCCTTGTACACACACTTCAAGTGTTCAAGTACCGACCATGGAACAGGTTACTCTCCCTTCTCCAAGCCCTTATAAAAAAGTGCCTTGGCTCAAATTTCAAGAATTGAGGGGCTCAATTCAGATGTAAGCATCCTACCTGTGGGGTATCTTTAATCCCTGTGAGTAGTGGGGCTCTATGTACCTGATTAGCTTTTGATGTGCTGACAATGGTTTTGACAGGAACTCTCCAAGCAGACATAAAAGAACTGTCTCTCCCTAGTTCTGTTTCCTACAGGACTCACAGTAACGATGACTGTTGTCTCTGAAGCTGGAGCTGTGCTTCATGGAAGCAAATATTCTTTCAGAAGAGGGGTAAGGAGTGTGGACCATCTCTGCTACAGTCTCATGGCAGGACACAGAGGGACTGGTGCAAAAAGGCATGCTTAAAAACCCAAGCTGATCCTTAATTTATCTGAACATCATTCAGAGTTGGTTCACATAAAGACCCGATTTTAAGATGTGGGTAACTACAGTCAAATAGTTGGCTTTTCGTATAGTAACGCCCTTGAAGGTCGTGATTATTTTTATTTTAATTTGCCACCATTCTAACCATGTTGTCACCCTAGGAAGCTTTAATAATGTTGGTTCCTCGGAGGACCCTCTTTATAATCAATCAGTCCCCATATTTTGTTCTTAATTATTATTTTTTTTTCCTGTTAAAGAAACATCTTTTAATATCTTTCTTTAAAAATATAGCTGCGTTGACTTATAATTTACATGCTAGACAATCCAGCCATTTTAAACCTACATTTCAATGAGTGCTAGTCATGAACAAAGCCGAGCACCTCTCATCACAATATAAAAGCCCCTGAGCCATTTGCATGAATCTATCTTCTTGCCATGGGCTCTAGGCAAGCTCCCCTCTTATCGCTACTATTGTGAAATCTAGATGTTTTAAGGAGTTGTAAAACATGTATTCCTGGTTTTGCTCTCGCGTCCAGCATACATTAGGAGATTCATCCATGTGGTTGCATGTATTCAGCTGTTGATTTCTTTTCCTTGCTGGGGAGTCCTTCCTTTATGGACATACCACATCTGCATATCAATCCACAAGTTGATAGGCACGGGGCCTGTGTGTGCTTTTGGTGATTAAGAACAATAAGGTTATTCATGTTCTTATGAAGAACCACAGGAGTTTAGGTGTATACCAATGGAAGACGAACTGGACTTAGTTTTCGTAAACAGAACAATGCCTTTCCAATCCTATTTGCAAAGGCAGAGAAGTACACAGTTAACGTTTTTGTTTGCATTAGGACAGACCATCAGAGGTGACTGTGTGATTTTTCCATTTCTTCTGAAGAAATTTCTAAAGAGCAATTACCAATGTATTTTGAGCAATGGCAGAATCTTTACTACTTTTTTGTTTCCTCTAAGAATAACCTCTGCTGTGTTCATTTAAAAAATGAATCCTTCCACTGTTTAGCCTTGTGTTGGAGTATTTCAGTTTTTCCACATCACAGTCCAAAGAACAAAGCTAAGCCTGTACTTGAGTAGGAATCCTGAGATATAGTAAGTTCGATTCAAACAAAATAATGCTAAATGCCCAAATTTTAAAACATACAAAACTGAATAATAAATGCTAAGAGTGTGTTCCTAGGAAAATGGCTCCGTGTGTAAGCTGGCTGTAACCGTGTACTCTGTGTGTCTGTATGAGGAAGCCCAAATAGACTCCATGATCAGTCAGCCTTTATAGAAAAAAAATGCTGAGTTCTAGTTTTGCTGAGAGACCTTGCTGCAAAGTACAGAATGGTAGAGCAGGTTAGTCTTCTTCTGCCCTCTAACCCTTGCATACAAACACACACACACCCACACACACATCATTGAAAATATTGTTAATTTATTCTTTTGTCATGAGCTTGTGAGAAATCGACTTTAACATGATAGAGACACGGAGCCTGTACTGTGGGCCTCCTTCACACGAGCACACACACAGAGTCAACCAATCTCCTTCCACATTCGTTCCTCGATAATACTGTTGATTTGAAACTTCTAAAGTCTCTGATTAATACTCCATAATTCCCCACCACCAATTGTTAACTCATATCACGGTCTGGTGTCCTTTATTTAGCCACCCAAAGCTGAGGAATCTGTGAAAGACATTGCATTTGTATTTCTGGCTTCACCGTAAAGATGAAGCCTAAATCTACCCAGCCACCTAAGAACTTTCTCACTTCCATTTTGGAAAGCTGTACTTCTCATTATCTAGAAGTTACCCTGTCCCCGCCGTTAAATTACTTTATGCAGCAGCTTAAACGAGCTCGTCTTGCTTTCATCTAGCATTTCAAATAGGGCAAAGACTGCTGTACAATTTCCAAACACAACTGTGCTAACAGAGATGAATTACGAGAGTTTATATAATTTATATTAGGAATTCATAGACCTAGAAAAAAGGATTAGTACATTTTATTTCAGGGCAGGAGATGATCCTGTCATTAATGGTCGATACTTTCATCATCTTTTAAACCTGAGGAATTTCCTCGGCGACAAGCCTGTAAGGACATATCAGAGATTCACAGCTGTGGGCTTTATCTGGACATGTGCCGCTTTACACACAGTGTGTGGACTACGTTCCATCAAAACTGGATTAGGCTGTCAATCACGTCTTCCGATGTATATTGTATTATGATTTTTTGAAAATGTCACTGAGATCAGAGTAATTTCTTGGCTAATTGCATCATGTCTCTTCTTAATACTGTGCATTTAATGGTTTCATTACCTGACGTGACAATCACAAGTCTCTGGTCTGGCTTTAAGGGTGATTTAATTTCTTTACACACACACACACACACACACACACACACACACAAACACTGAAGGCATTTTTTTAGTAAAAAAAGAAAACATATATATATATAATTTAAGGCATTTTATATTTTTTTATATAAAATGAATGTGGAGAATTTCTGTTTTCCCCATAGTCTAACATATACATAATAGCTGAAATTGTTTTTCTAATCCCCCAAGCACACCCAATGCTAATACCGTATTTTCCCTTCCTGTTGTAGAAATAGATTAAAGGAGATATTAACCTTTAAGAAACTGTCACTCACTGCTCATATTGCTTGTGCCTTTCTCTAGAGAATCTGCTCCAAACACAAAATATTTGTATTTTGGTGGGAGCTACTTAGCTGCGGGAGATTCATCCAGGTGAACACAAGGTTTCATCCCATTTCATGCCAGGAGCATAGGTCATGCCCTGGTGGGCGCAGTTCCCAGCACCCTCTGTTACTGGTTGGATGGTCAGCAAGACAGGTTGCATACCTGCAATAGTGAGCTTTTCCTGAACAGTGGTTTTAAGTCTCCCTGAGTGAGCTCCGACTGAGATGAAAATGGGTACAGGAGATATGGGTAAACTGACGGATGCATCTGTCTCTTACTATCACACTAGGTGAAAAACAGTACAGCAGGAGCCTTTGTTGGAGTTTTGGTTGGTTTCTGCATGTCTATGTATTCATGTGGGCTTACATTCCTGGGTATGTCTGTGGAAGCCAGAGGCTTATTCCAGGCATCCTCTTTCATCCCCTTTCCCCTATTTATGCAAGGCCTCCCACTGAACACAGAGCCATGAAATTCAGCTAGTCTCACTTGCCACTTTCCCCAGAGATCCCTTGTCTCTGCCTCTTAAACACTGGGCTTACAGGCAGACCAGTCACATCATGTCTTTTACACGGGTTCTGGGTATCTGAATGCTGGTCTTCAGCTCCCACCAAGTCCTTTACCAAGCTGTCTCACCAGCTCTTTTATTGTATTTTATAACCCCGTGAGACCATAATCCTTTTGGCTGAGTAAGGGGTTAGTGGTACTTAGCTGTGGTTCTAAGGGAGAACATCTTTCTTTCTTTCTTTCCTTCTTTCTTTCTTTCTTTCTTTCTTTCTTTCTTTCTTTCTTTCTTTCTTTCTTTCTTTTTTTCTTCCTTCCTTCCTTCCTTTCATTCTTCTTTCCTTCCTTCCTTCCTTCCTCCCTCCCTCCCTCCCTCCCTCCCTCCCCCTCTCTCTCTCTGTCTCTCTCTTTCTTTCTTTCTTTCTTAGATACTCTCTGTATTTACATTTGAAATGGTATCTCCTTCTCCAACCCAGCTCCCCTCACCCCTCTCTCTCCACTTATCTTCACAAAGGTGCACTAGCTCCCAATCACCCTCTCCACCTCAGTGCCTTGGCATTCCCTACATTGGGAAAATGTGCTCTCACTGAACCAAAGGCCTCTTCTCACATTGATACCAGACACTGCTATTCTCTACATGTGCAACTGGAGCCATGGGCCTCTCAATGGTGCTCAATGGTTAGTGTTTTAGTTCATGAAAACTGTGGAGGATTTGGTTGGTCGACAATGTTGTTCTTCCCATGAGGCCACAACCCCCTTCATCTCCTTCATTCTCCCCACTCCACCCCCACTCCAGCACCCTCGACAGGGTCCGGGTACTCAGTCTGATGATTAGCTTGCATGGTTCTGGCAGAACCCCTGAGGAGGCACCCCTATCTGGCTCCTGCCAGGAAGCACCTCCCAGCATCAGTGATAGTGCTTGGGCCTGGTGGCTGCATATGGGGTAGATCCCCAGGTGAGGCAGCCCCTGAAAGATCCCCTCTTCAATCCCAGCTCTTCCACTTGATCCCCTGACCTTTCCCATGAGTGTTTTGTGGAGGACATCTTTCATATGAGGGCTTATGAGATAACTTAATCACACATATGCAGCAGTTATGGATAAGGCCTCTGTTGATTAGGTACCCATGATGCACGCTGAAATGATGGTAATGTTAGTGGGTTTTGTTCAGTTTGTGCTTCTGACAGCTCCTCTGCCTTTCCACCCACCAAAATGACAGCAGAGGCTCCTGCTAGGCTTTCTTTTTCACCTAGCATAATGGTTATAACAAGTGTAAGTTTGAGGAATGGCAGATGTATTCCAGGGGTGGGTTTTGTTCAGTTGGTGCTTCTGACAGCTCCTCTGTCCTATCACCAACGGGAAAGATGCCGAACTTCTGTTTTTCTCTATTTTTCCCCCCTTTCCACCAAAAATACTAATTGTGAACAACAGAGCATGGAATGTGGATGAAAGATGGGCAGATTTTGCCTGGCATTCTTGGTAGGGGGTGGCAGCTGAAGGATGCACTTGTGTTTGGATCTGACAGCAGCTGTGGTATCCAATTCAAATTCACTGTGGCAGGAAGAAAGAGTGTGAACGCTAAAGAATCCAAGGTGTTTGTAAATACTCTGCTTTGCGAACCATTCAAATCTGGTTTGCATAGATTGCTGCCTTCGCCGGTATAAATGTAGAATGACATTTATAAAAAATTAATGTGCAACCGGTGATGAGTTTTTCCTCTAAATGTTCTTTAAAATAGCATTGCACAATCCATTGGTAGTCATATAAAATAGAGAAAGGGAGATGATTAAAAAGCAACTTCTGACTACTCTGTATGTCACGGGAAAGAATTAATTGTGATTTCACCAGGCGCTTGCTGCCGGTGTAGTCAAGAATCACCTAAATGGAAGCTTCAGTAGGTTTTGATATTAATGAACTATCTGTCCTGCAAAAAGGCAGAGGTGCCATCTAACTCTGAAAGTGTGGTTGACTGTCAAAAAGCATCCAAACAGGGTCAGACCAAGTAGTACTCATCAGGTAGACGACTTAGTTGTAGAGCGAGTCCGTGTAACTGGTACACAAAACTCTTAAGTGACACACTCAACTCCCTTCTCAGCATTGGGATGTGAACCTGGTGCACACCAAGTGTGTGTGTGTGTGTGTGTGTGTGTGTGTGTGTTTGTGTGTGTGTATGTGTATGTGTTTGTGTATGTGTGTTTGTGTGTATGTGTGTGCATGTGTATGTGTGTGTATGTGTGTGTATGTGTATGTGTGTGTATGTATGTGTATGTGTGTGTGTATGTGTGTATGTGTGTATGTATGTGTATATGTGTGTATATATGTGTGTGTATGTGTGTGCATATGTGTGTATTTGTGTGTATGTGTATGTGTGTATGTGTGTGTGTATGGGTGTGTGCATGTTTTTGTGTGTGTATGTGTGTGTATATGTGTGTGTGTATGTGTGTGTATGTGTGTGTGTGTATGTGTGTGTATGTGTGTGTGTGTATGTGTGTGTGTGCCACATAGATCAGCAGAGGCCAGGAGAGGATGTCTGGTCCTTTGATGCTGGTGTTACAGGAAGCCTATGAGTTCACCTGCTAAGAGTGTTGGGAACTGAACTCATTATCCTGGGAAGAGGCAAGTGATATTAACTAACAAAGCTACTCCACCACTGTAGATTTGTAAAATAAAAAGAAAACAAAGCAAACCAGAGAGAGGAGGCAGGTAAGGACACGTGTAGCTTCACATAGGCAGGACTCAGTCACCCCTGCACTTTAGGTGCACTCGTGCTATGAATGTAAATGCTGTTAGTTGTCTACACATCAAGACGTACATGAGCTGAGCTTTGGCTGTGTTCTGTGGCTTTTGGCACCTGTTTTATCTTGCTTGAGCTTCTTTGTCCCTAAGTAGGAAGGCTGCCAGCCCACCTAAGGCAGCCGGGGATATCAGCTTTCACTGCTGAATAGCTTTTGTTTGCCTTTTCCTTTTGTCTCTGTCCATTTGGGATCACTCTTGGTTGCCTGGCTTACAAATGAAAGAACAACAGCTTTTTGGCCTGGAGTCCAAGGTGACAGATGGGTCAGTGATCCCTAACTGTTTTTCATACTGTCCTTTGAATGGATAAATGTGTCAGAATTAAAAGATAGTTTATGCCTTGACATTAGATGGGAAAAATGAAACAAAGCTATGTTGTCACCTGCCTGGTGGGGCACGGACACCGAGATCGATGCACGTGTCGCTTTGGAAAAGATCACCGGTGACACTGGCGCTTTACTTAGGAGACGACAAGAAATGCCTTGATTGAGAAGAATTACTTAGGCAATCCCTTGCTGTTATCCTTGGAATTATAGCTGACAACTCCAAATGCATCATGGATAGAACTTGAGCTGTGGACATAACTCAGGGCAGGCTCTTTTAAATTAAAGGATGTTTGATCGGGGCTTGTCCAGGCCCCGAAACCCTCAGGACTGGGTGAACACTCGGTGGAAAGTTGCTATTGCCTGTCAGTGTGTGAGAGAAGCCTTAGAGAATTTTAGGATTGTAAAACAAATCAGGAAATCAATGCCATGAAATGTGAAAATCCTTAAGATGCACCAGCAATTGTCAAGTTTCGACCTATACAATAGTTGGTACCACAGTCAGGGAGCAAGGCGAAATTCACAATGAATCTTAACCACTCAAAAAGTCACTTGGGTACAAAAAAAAACAAAACAAAACAAACAAACAAAAACAACAAAAAACCCAACACTGCATTAAACACCAATGAGCTTCCCTTCAGAAAGACCGAGCAGCTGGTTTCCCTTCTTGTCATTTGAAGCTTTGGTCCCTGGAACCTAATTCAGGGTCATCTTAGGATGCAATATGAAGACACCAGCATGATTAAATCGTTCACCATCTCTTGTCTGGCTGAACCCACACTGTTCACATTCAAATAGGATGAAGATGCTTACGTACCTTTATTTGCTGACCCCGATCATGTTTGAGGATGAATAGGTAGAAATATAACTACCTCCATTTTTTTTTTTTTAGCTTGGGAAAGTGAGGTCCAGAACGTTGGTTAATATGTGCAACTATGTTTTTAAATGGAACACATTACTTATTACTCTGACTCAGGTGGACGGATGGTGTAATACCTGTATTTCCACGGAGTATGTGGCAAAATGGAAAGTAGGATTTTTTTTTTTTAACCTCCCATTTAAGGTTGTTGGAAGAAAAAAGGTAATTGTAACCAGAAAAGATTTTTGGTGCAAATACACATAGTGAAAATACTGTAATTGCATTGTAATCACACCCACATGCCTTTTCTTTAGGTACGTTTATGCAATTTTCCATTTTTCAATCTCCCCGTGTTGTATAAAATTCTCCAAACCCTGACTGTGCTCTACTCTGCCGGCTCATCATTTCTGTCACAGCGTTGCAGCTGCTGTGAGTGTGCCTTGAGATATAGATGTGAAGATCTTTTGACAGTCTATAAATGTGGGACATGACTGTTTGATGGAGTCAATACTGTTGCTATGGTTATTGCTGCCAAGAGTACCTGTTTAGTTATTGTTTACAAGTGTGTTTCCAAACAGTGATAAGCACCGAGGACAGGCTGTATCATACAGACCTAAGAAGAGTTTTCAGATCACATGGTAAACCTGTGTTAATTCTAACTCCTCATCTCTCATGTCCGTCCTCTCTCCAAGATGAACAACACTCTCACAGAGACTGGATTATATTTTAAACAGCCAAACACATGACAAGAATAAGCTCTCAGGTGATTCTGGGTAATATCTTTTGGTTGATAACCAGGAATCTATACTCCAGGGAGTGAATTCATTCATTTACTAACTCATCCATCAAATACATTGGACATCTACCATGCGTTATCCATACTGGGCTAGACGGACAATTTATCTATTAACTCAGAAGATAAAGAGTAATTCTGGAGCTCGCCATTTGTATTTGTTATTAGAAGTATATTGTGAGGCACTAATGCTTAACGTTCTTTATAGCTATTTAACACTAGGGTCTGACAGACAAACACACTTTTAAGAACTACTGCATGTATTAGGGACAGAGGATCTTGGGGACTATCTGTCATAATCACTTACATCTGTCCATTTGGACATCTAGATAAAAACGAAATATGGGAAAGAAGACACCAGGAAATGTCTAAGTAAGTTAAGAATGCTATGGACCTTTTGACTGTCTT